>NW_022436973.1:5432944-5478461 GCF_009761245.1 Sapajus apella | reverse complement strand
CTCTGCCTCCCAGATTCAAGCGATTCTCTTGCCTCAGCCTCCCAAGTAGCTGAGACTACAGGTGCCTCCACCTTAGTAGAGATGGGGTTTCACCATGTTGGCCAGGCTGGTCTCAAACTCCCGACCTCAGGTGATCCACCCGCCTGGGCCTCCCAACATGCTGGGATTACAGGCACCAGCCCCATGCCCAGCTTCATTAGTAATTTTCATTACACGGTGAAGTAATATTTTTTGATATCTTGGCTTAAATAAAATACATTATTAAAATTAATTAATTTCACATGTTGTTTTTTTTTTACTTTTTTTTCATGTGGCTCCCGGAAGATGGCGTATTCCATGTGCGCCTTGCACTGTGGCTTGCATTCTGTTTCTGTTGGACAGCAAGGCCCTAGGTGGCCACTACCGGGGTCCTGCTGGAGAGGTGCCATGTGGCAGGGTTCGCCACTGCACTCCTGCCACCCCAGGCTACCCACCCCAGGAGGTGTCTGTTTCGGGCTGAGAGTGTCTCTCCTGGCCGAACCTCAGCTGCTGAGTTACCCCAGATTAAACCCTGCCCTCTCTGAGCCTTGCTTTCTGCATCAGTATGAAGAGCTGGTGGCCCAGGGTCACAGTTTTCTGTTAGTTGTTGGAGGGGGCTGTGGGCAGGGGGAAACTGAGTGGAGATGAACTGGAGGCCCCGCCCTTCCTGAGGAGACCCCAGTGGAGCCTCTGCCCAAGGGCAGCTTGCTCTCTTCTCCTCCCACTCATGAGACCCATGCAATTGTCTCCCATGCCCCTGTCCACCTCACACGGTTCCCGCCTCACCTGTGTCTGGGAGGAGGCGGTGTGCAGTGGCTGAGTCACACCAGCTGGGTCCGAGGGCTGGCTTCAGCCTTTCTTGCTTTGCGTTCTGCATCGAGCAAGTTCCCTGCTAGCTCTGGAGCCACCTCCCCACTGGAAGAGGGGCAGTGGAGACACTTTCTGATGTCCGTGGCTCCGGCAGTGGCAACTGGAGAAGACACAGCCATGTCCCTCCACTGTCTTTTGGCCAGCCAGGGTCACACTGGTGGTCATCCCAGACTCATCCAGGGTCCTCACCCCTCTCCTCCTGTTTGCAAAGGCCCCTGGTGCCCTGGTGCTCGATGGGAGGTACATGAATCAAGGCAGAATCCGCCATCCTGGGTGAGGGAACAGCAACTCACAAGAGGATAACCTCTTGTCCCCTTCCCGTGCAGGCTCCCCACCGTCTCCTTGTGCTCTGCTTGAGGTGGCAATTGGGAGTCAGGGAAGACTCTGAGGGCAAGACCTGGCCCAGGACTCTCAGGGCAGGGTCCCCCTTGCTCTGGACCCTGCTCCAACACTGCCCAGCCAAGGCTGTTTATTCATTCATTCTTTCAAAAAGCACTTATTGGCCAGGCTCGGTGGCTCATACCTGTAATCCTAGCACTTTGGGAGGCCGAGGCGGGCGGATCATGAGGTCAAGAGATTGAGACCATCCTGGCCACCATGGTGGAACCCCATCTCTACTAAAAATACAAAAATTAGCTGGGCGAGGTGGCGCGCTCCTGTAGTCCCAGCTACTCGGGAGGCTGAGTCAGGAGAATCACTTGACCCCGGGAGGCAGAGGTTGCAGTGAGCTGAGATCACACCACTGCACTCCAGCCTGGTGACAAAGTGAGACTCCGTCTCAAAAAAAAAAAAAAAAAAAAAAAAAAATTAAGAAAACTAGTTGGGTGTGGTGGCTCGAGCCTGTAGTTCCAACATCTCAGGGGGCTGAGGCGAGAGGATTGCGTGTGCCCAGGAGGTCAAGGCAGCAAGCTTTGAACGCACCACTGCACTCCAACCTAGACAACAGAGCGAGACCCTGCCTCAAAAAAAAAAATAAAACATATTTATTGAGCACCTGCTATGTGCCAGGCACTGCTCTAGCAGCAGGAAGGGAAGCTGACAATAAATATACACAAAATAGGCATATTAGCTGTGCTGTCCAGCACAGTAGCCATTACAAGTGGCTATTCACATTTATGTTTAAATGAGTTAAAATTAAATAAAATTTGAAATTCAGGTCCTCAGTCACATTTCAAGTGCTCAGCAGACACAGGCGACCGCTGGCTACAGCACTGGCTCAGGTACAGAGCACCCTCCTCATGGCAGAAAGTCCTGTTGGCCAGTGCTGGTGGCGTTGGAGGGAAGGGTGAAGTGCTGGGTTTAAATGAGGTGGTCAGGGCAGGCCTCCCTGAGGAAGCGGCCTTGGAGCACTGTCCTGCGGCAGGGGAGGGAGGGAGTCATGTGGGGGATGGCTGCTCCAGGGGAATCTGAGGAAAGGGTGTTTCAGGCAGAGGAATCCACAGGTGTGAAGGTCTTGAGGTGGAATCTCAACTGGGATTCCTGGGGAAGGGGCTGAACGGAGGCTGCTGTGGCAGGAATAGGAGCTGGGAGTCAGGCAGAGGCCGACAAGGGAGGGGAAGGGCCTCCCATGAGGGCCCCGTCAACCATCCGGAATGCAGTGGTGCGTTCAAGGCTTGCTGCAGCCTGGATCTCCTGGGCACGAGCAATCATCTTGGCTGGGCGCGGTGGTTTATACCTGCAATCTCAGCACTTTGGGAGGCTGAGGCAGTGAGGACTGTGGTTTTTTTTTTTTTTTTTTTGAGACAGAGTCTCACTTTGTCACCCAGGCTGGAGTGCAATGGTGAGACCTTGGCTCACTGCAACCTCTACCTCCTGGGCTCAGGCAATTCTCTTGCCTCAGCCTCCCGAGTAGCTGGAATTACAGGCACCCACCACCGTGCTTGGCTAATTCTGGTACTTTTAGTAGAGATGGGGTTTCGCTTATATTGGCCAGGCTGGTTTCAAACGTCTAACCTCAGGTGATCTGCCCGCCTCAGCCTCTCAAAGTGCTGGAATTACAGGCGTGAGCCACTGCACCCGGCCAGACTGTGGGTTTTACTGTGGGTAGGAGGACAGGCTGGGACAGTTGTGAGTAGAGCAGGGACAGGGACTGATTTATGTTTTGCCAAGGTACGTCCGGCTGCCGTGTTGAAAATAGCTTGTCAGGGAGGAAGAGTGGAAGCGGGAGGCCAGTGAGGTTTCCCCACTGTTGCAGGTGAGCAAGGATGGCAGCTCAGCCCGGGAAGGCAGCACAGGTAGGGGGAAGGGGCCAGATTCTGGAGGCGTCAGGGGGAAGACTGAATGTGGGAGGGAAGTGAGGAGGGAGGGAGCCCAGGGTGACAAAAATGTCTGGGTTGATCCCCTGGAAGGATGCGGTAGCCCTCACGGTAATGTGGGGGAGGGACCTTCCCTCCAGGTGCCCGCATTGTCTCTTACTTAGTGGGGATAAGAATGGTCACAGCAGGCTAGGCACAGTGGCTCATGCCTGTAATCCCAGCACTTTGGGAGGCCAAGGTGGGCAGATCACCTGAGGTCAGGAGTTCGAGACCAGCCTGACCAACATGGAGAAACCCTGTCTCTACTAAAAATACAAAATTTGCAGGGCGTGGTGGTGCATGCCTGTAATCCCAGCTACTCAGGAGGCTGAGGCAGGAGAAGGGCTTGAATCTGGGAGGCGGGGGTTTCAGTGAGCTGAAATTGCAGTATTGCACTCTAGCCTCGGCAACAAGAGTGAAACTCTGTCTCAAAAAAAAAAAAAAAGAATGGTCACAGCTTTCAGGGGGGCTGCACGTGATGGCGCCCCGCACCATCTCTGGCACATGGGCGCATGTTCAGGAGCTCAGGCCTTTATTCCTGTTAGCCACAGCACAGCAGCTGGGATTTCCAAGACTCAGGGGAGCCTCCATGAGCTGCTTTCTAAACCCTTGACCTTGAGGATTAGGGACATTTCAAACTTTCAGCCCAGAAACCCACTGCTCAAGTAGAGCTGCACATGGAAACCCCATGTGCAGAGCAGAAATGGCAGAAGCTTCCAGATAGTCATTTGTCAATTCGCATCACCCTCTGTATCCTGGGGACAAGGGGACAAGGGAGGTGACTCCAGAGCAGGGGCCTGAATCCAGGATTTCACCTCCTAGCCTAGGACTCCCTCTTCCTCCTGCCCTAAGCTGAGCTGGGGTTCCGGGCAATCCTGGGGCTGCGAGTCCGCCCCTCTGGGCCAGGGACACCTGTTAGGTTGCAGCAGCCGGGAGAAGCAGGGTGGGGGCTGAGGGATTGACAGCCACCATGATCCTGGGTGACCTGCACGTTGCCAGCATCTTTCCAGGGTGGGATAATCTCTCCCGAGAAGAGCAGAGAATTCTAATTATGTCTCAGGACAATGTTTGGGGAGATGGGAGACAGAACCTATGGTGGGGAGGGGCACGGGGGCCGCATGAAGTGGGGATGTGTTTTTTCATTTACCTGGTGGGATGGAGGATGGTGATGGGGCAGGGCTCCTGCTGGGTCAGGGGAACCGTGTGCCCTGGGCTGTGGTGGAGAGTTGGACCCTTCTGAGGGGAAGGAGGCAAGAGTGGCTCCCATCACCCTGGGTGTCCTAAGACGGTGGAGGATTCTGCACCCATTCCATCCACCAAGCAGCCACTCTGCGCCAGCAAATGCCGGCCGTGGGAGCTCCGTGTCACAGGCAACAGGGCAGGGCAGGAGGTGGGGGACCTTCTCGGGGTACTCAAGGAGGACCTTTCAGAGGGTGACATTTGAACTGAGCTTTGACAGATCTGAAGGAGCCAGCCGGGCAAAGAGGGGTGGAGGGAAGGGCATTCCAGAAGGGGAACAGCCAGAGCAAGAGTGAGGCTGGAAAGGGAGGTGCATCCACAGGACAGGGAGGAAGCCAGGGGAACGGGTGCCGACCCCCCGGCCTGGGGTCCCAGGGGAGGGTTCTAAGCAGGGGAGAGGCCACCTCTGATTTGGTTTTGCAAAGATGGCGCTGGCCACTGTACATGGTCGCTGGAGTAACTCCGGGGGAACTGAGCAGGGTGACTGGAAGAATCTGGAAGAGCTGATGGAAGCGGCAGTTCCTCCCTGGCCTTCTTGCTGCCAGCATCCAGCCCAGCCCTTCTCCCATCCCTCGCATGCTCTCCCACAGCGCCGGCTGCTGGCTCGGCCTCTGGGGCAGCACCTACTCCCTCAACCGCATCTCCCGACTTGAGTGCCCACCCAGAGCCAGGCCACTCCTGCCAGCGGGCTGGCGGGCTTCCCCTACCCCCTCCACCCATCCCCGCCGTGCAGGGCCAGCAGCTCCTATGTTCTCCACCTCCCTCACCCAGCAGCCCTTGGCCCTGCGGTTTCCTGAGCCCCGCCACTCTTCCCTGTGTCTTGCACAGCCTTGTTCACAGAGACACCCCATGACATGACGGCACGGACGGGCGAGGACGTGGAGATGGCCTGCTCCTTCCGCGGCAGTGGCTCCCCCTCCTACTCGCTGGAGATCCAGTGGTGGTACGTTCGGAGTCACCGGGACTGGACAGACAAGCAGGCGTGGGCCTCCAACCAGGTAATGCCCCTGGGGAGATGCCCAGGCTCGGCTGGGGAAATCCTGGTTTCTGGAGTAGGGGTAACCCCTGCCCCTCTTCTCCTCTGATGGATACGGGCTCCAGCACTGTTCTCCACACCACACAGCTGTCTCCCTTCCTTCTTCCTCCTGGGGTGGGGGTTTTAGGTGATCATGGAGGCTTATTTGGGGGAACAGGCAGGAGGCAGAGCTAGGCTGAGCACTTGAAGTGGCCACAGCAAGAAGGGCCTTCCAGAGCACAGAGTCCCTTCCTTAAGGGTACGGGGGAGGGGGAAAACTGAGACCAGAGGCGCAAGCTGGCTCCAGGTTATGGAGCAAGATGAGTTTTGTGACTCACTTTCCACCACTTCTCTAGGCCACATGAGCAGGCTTTTTGTAAATAGCCCTGCAAATACTGAGTTCATTCACAGGCACACACGCGTGCGTGCACCAGGCTCCCAGCACACCCATGGTTGCACACGAGCTCGCCCCTCTATCCATGCATGCTTGCATGTACATACCTGTAGGGCAGATGCTGTGGGTGCTCTGCCCCATGCCCAGTGTGCAGCATGCCCGGCACCAGCCCACTGCAAACTGCCGGCTTCTCCAGCTCTGCCTGAGGCTTTTCTCTGGACACCACAGCCTGCCGGCCATCGAGGCAAACAAGAGGAGCAGGGGACTCCATAGGCAGGAGCAGCCCCCATCAATGACCTGCAAAGTTGGAGGATGAATGCCCAGCTCCCTCACCCTCAGCTGGGACGACCGAAGCATATTTTTCACTGTCTCCCAAGTGCCCAGTGGGATGAGCTCCAGTTGCCTGCAGTGGTAACTAGCTGACAACACACCCCACTATTAACTTTCTTCCTTGTTGGTTTCACTTACCATCTCCCCTACTTGTGCTTCCTGGGATCACCTCCCAAATAAACTACTTATCCTAGCCTCAAGGTCAGCTCCTGGACGGACTCCGTCTGAATCTCTTGCATCCTCATAGCTCTACACTAATGAACACGCGAACACAGAGGGGTCTGCCCACCCATTCATATACTCACGCATGTATTTGCACACATTCACAAACACGCACTGGCACGCTCATACACTCCCCATGTTCATGAAAGAGTGTCTCGCATGTACCCAAGTACCTATCAAACTCTGTCTTGCTCCTGGGAGTGTCAGCTCCCCAAGACTTCCAGCCCTACCACATGCAGGCTTAGAGAAAGTGGCCAGAGAAAGCCCTTAGGCAAAGAGTTGAAGGTATGTACGGCTGGAAGCCTTTGGGGTCAGCTTGCAAAGGTGTGGAATGTGGGCCGGGTTCACACAGCATCTGCACATACGTTCATGTGGGTGACATGCTTGAAGGCACAAACACAGTCCCAGATAGAGTGACTGAAGGGTACAAACACACTCCTAGCAACATAATAAGCTGATGCTTAGATTTCTGCCTATTCACACGCACCGGATGTATACCAAAGTACCCTTGTGTGTGTCTAAATGCACAAATGTGTTCAGTTTTCTACGCACCTCCATTATCTTCTTTGCCTCTGACCTCTCCTCCATCCCCCGAGTGGATACAGAGAGCTGAGGGACCCCAGCTTCGGACCCCATGGCCCCTGAGCCTCATCTGCTGTAGTGAGTGTCTTAGCTGTTGTCCACATCCCTGTAAAGTGTCTCCCCCCACTGCCACCCCACCCCCACCCCGTGCTAACACGTTGTCTCTGCTCTCTCCACCCCTCCCCACTCCCAACAGCTAAAAGCATCTCAGCAGGAAGACGCAGGGAAGGAGGCGACCAAAATAAGTGTGAGTTTTGATAATGACTTCTCTGAAAGGGCTCTAATGGAGGGCACAGCTGTGACTTAAAAAAAAATTGGGGTCCAGTTCAGCAGGGAGCTTGTGCGAGAAGATGGAAGAGAAGAAAAAGAGAAGGGGAAAAAAATGGCCCCGCTCTGTTTTTTAAAAGCTGGAGATTTTTCAAGTTCATTGAATGATGGGGACAAAAAATGACAGGGGAGAGAAGATGCATTCCCTCCTGTTGGGGCCAAGGCTGTGCGCGTCCCAGTGCCTCCGTGCTCATCTCAGCAGTATTTTTTATTTGGGGAACGAACAAGCTCTAATGAGACCGAGCCAGCTGTTTTTGGCCCGTGATGACAGTGTTACAGCATCTCAGGGTCGCTGGTGATCTGGCCCTGAGGACACGGTGGGGACACTCTAGCCAGAGGATTTCAGGACTGGCCAGGCCTTCTTATTTATTGACTAATTTGTTAGTAGCCATGCTCTATAAGAAGGGCCAGGCATTCACCCATTTTGCAGGTAGGGCAGCTGAGGCTCAGGGGGTCAGGGACTTGCTGGAGGTCACGCCAGGGGTGACTGGTGTAGCTGAGCTACCTGGCTGCAGGGCTCCAGCTCTTTGTCACCGGGCTGTGCTGCAGCCCAGTGCAGCTGGGGCCCTGGGGAGTTCAGGAAGTAATGGCTTTTGTGAAGGAGGGGGCACACCAAAGCCGGTCCTGGGAGAGGCAGACAGGAGGGAGAAAGGAGAGGTGGGTGGGGGAGAGAGAACACAGAGTCGGGGGGGGAACCCACCCGGGGACGCATGGGGCCGTGCAACGAGGCAAGATTTGTGCACGGGGCATGAGGTCAGCCTGCAGGAGGCTAGTCATCTACCAGCAGCACACTCAGAAAATGCAGGTGCTGTGAGGTATGAACGTGCGTGTGTGCATGTGTACGTGCATGCGTGTATACGTACTTGTGTGCCTGTGTGCGTGCGTGTGTGTGTGTGTGTGTGCTCTTGCATGTGCATAGTGGGAAACCTCTCTAAATTCACTGTTTTTTGCTTGATTCTTCCACTACTTTTCAAGGACTTGTAGGGGAGCTCAGGACCCCAAGGCCAATTCGACAGGGATGTACAGAGGAGCCACACTCCCAAACCAAGGTCACCATGTGGAAAGTGGGCACAGGGAGTCAATGGGGTGCCATGTTGGGCATCAGAGGTGGCAGCATGAAGGCAGAGAGGCCAGGGAGGAGGCTGCTGCAGCCCCTTCAGGTGGGAGGTGCCAGAAGTGACAGCAAGGACCTTCAAAGCATCATTAGTGCCTTCTGGCCCAGGTCGCAGTTGGGGTCTGAAAATTCAAACCATTTCCATCCAGCTCAGGGTGGCTGTGGGTCCACCCCCAACCCTCTGCTAAGAGCGCATCCATATTGAATGCCCCATTTCTGGCCCAAACACCCATCATTAAGCCCTGGCAGGTAGAAATATGGGTGCATATTAACACCCTGTTCATCGCAGCCCTCTCTCCTATAATTTTGCTTGGGGTTTAAGGAGCGGCTCCAACAAAGGAGAGAATAATCTAATTGACTTAGAGGATTAGAATTCGAGGCTACTTGGTCCCACATGAGGGGAATGTGATGATGCTAATTAGTTAAATAAATGTGCTCAGCATAAATGTGCAATTACCCCCACCCACCCAACTCCAGCCCCTGCAATTCCTGCACCAGCTGGGGCTCTGGGGGTCTGGTTAGGAAACACACAGACAGGCATGGGCCAGACTCCTTGTGTAGACAGCGACACAAGAATAACCGTTTCTTTTTTTTTAACTTTTCTTTTTTGTTGTTGTTGTTCATTTGTTTGTTTGTTTTTTGAGATGGAGTCTTGCTCTTGTCACCCAGACTGGAGTGCAATGGCATGATCTCTGCTCACTGCAACGTCCGATTCCCAGGTTCAAGCGATTCTCCTGCCTCAGCCTCCTGAGTAGCTGGGATTACAGGCCCCCACCACCATGCCCGGCTAATTTTTGTACTTTTAGTAGAGACGGGGTTTCACCATGTTGGCCAGGTTGATCTCGAACTCCTGACCACAAGTGATCCGCCCACCTTGGCCTCCCAAAGTGCTGGGATTACAGGCGTGAGCCACTGCACTCCCTGGATTCCTGCAGCCAGAGGCGGCGGCCCAAACTTCTCTCCGTGGCCTTTAGAACTCTGCACGATTGCTCTGCCCACCCTCCGCCTCACTCCTCTTGCTAACCTCATTCCCCTTCCCCTCCCAACCCTGGCAGCCTTTCCACCTTCCCATTGCTTTCCACCTCCAGGCCTTTGCACAGGCTGGTCCCCCTACCTGCAAAGCTGTTCCTCTCTCTCTTCCTACAGAGCTCAGCTTGGGAAAATGTCCCTTGAACCTGTGACCCAACTGGCGGCCCTCCCGTTTCCCTGCTGGCTGTATTTCTGGTTGTCATTATCCACTTGTGTGAGTTTTTGCTTCATGACTGTCTCCCCAGAGATGGGAGGTGCTGGGCCTGGGCCTGCCTGACCCACTGTTGCATTTCCAGAGTCTGGCATGATGCAGTAGGCACCTGAGAAATATCTGTTGAATAACTATCACACACGCAGATGCACGCCCAGGCCAATGTATGTGTAAACCCATACACAGATTTTGTTTTTGGTTTTGGTTTTTTTTGAGATGGAGTTTCACTGTTGTCACCCAGGCTGGAGTGCCGTGGCATGATCTCGGCTCACTGCAACCTCCGCCTCCTGGGTTCAAGCTATTCTACTGCCTCAGCCTCTCCAGTAGCTAGGACCACAGGCACGTGCTACCATGCCCGGCTAATTTTTTTATTTATTGGGTTTCACCATGTTGGCCAGGCTGGTCTCAAACTCCTGACCTCAGGTGATCCTCCCGCTGCAGCCTCCCAAAGTGCTGGGATTACAGGCATGAGCCACTGCACCTGGCCAGATGTTTATATGTGGACATGCCACCACGGTGTGGATCCCATATCTGTTCACGTATGTGTACCAGTGACATGACATGAACAAGTGAAGGAGCTCCTGTTGGGGCCTGAGAAACCCAGACCCTGTGTCTACAGGGCACAGCTGAGCCAGGCAGGGACCTAGGCCCCATATTCTCCTGACTTCTAAAAATCACAATTTCTATGGAATCTCTGCCAAGTTTTAACTATTGTTATCTAATTAGATTTTTTGAAAAACACTGCCTAAGGGCCAGGCACAGTGGCTCACGCCTGTAATCCCAGCACTTTGGGAGGCCGAGGCAGGCGGATCACAAGGTCAGGAATTCGACACGAGCCTGGCCAACATGGTGAAACCCCGTCTTTACTAAAAATATCAAAATTAGCTGGGCGTGGTGGCACACGCCTGTAGTCCCAGCTACTTGGGAGGCTGAGGCAGGAGAATCACTTGAACCCAGGAGGCAGAGGTTGCAGTGAGCCAAGATTGTGTCATTGCACTCCAGCCTGGGAGACAGAGTGGGGCTCTGTCTAAAATAAATAAATAAATAAAAATACTGTCTAAGCCAAATAGTGCAGTCTACAGGCTTGTAGAATCTCAGAATCTCATAGGGAGCTCATTTATGTGGGAGGACAGGCATCTGTGATCAAAAAATAATGGTCCAAGGTTCAGGGTAAGAAAGTGCTGTGAGCTTCGAGGGGCTTGGTGAGGGGAGGGCTTCGTGAACCTGTCGGGGTGGCCATGTTGGCCTTGTGAAGATTCAGACTCTCAGTTGGCTGTGCTGACTGCTGGGTGGGGACTGTGAGGACACAGTGGGGCCAGCACTTAGCGTCCCAGGAGCTGAGTCCTGGATCCAGCCCTGCCACCTCCTCAACTCCCCCTTTTCCTCAATGAGCTGTTGTGGAAGGCATATGTGAAAACACCTTGGAAATTGTCAAGCGCTATGGATTAGGCTATGTGGATGACAGTGGTTCCTAGGGTGGAAACTTGTTAACATGAATTTGTGACTCATAAAACTCCTATTCCTAGCAAGAGAGCAGGATATAGGCAAGATAATAATAATAGTTAAAAAATAAAACTCAGATGCTGGGTGCAGTAGCTCACAACTGTAATCCCAGTGCTTTGGGAGGCCAAGGTGTGTGGATCATCTGAGGTCAGGAGTTCGAGACCAGCCTGGCCAACGTGGTGAAACTCTGTCTGTACTAAAAATATAAAAATTAGCCAGGTGTGGTGGCATGTGCCTGTAATCCCAGCTACTCAGGTGACGGAGGCAGGAGGATAGCGGGAACCTGAGAGGTGGAGGTTGCAGTGAGTCAAGATCACACCACTGCACTCAGGCCTGGGCGACAGAGTGAGACTTTGTCTCAAAAATAAAAAATAAAAGCTCAGAATCTGATGGCTCACTCCTGTAATCCCAGCATGTTGGGAGGCTGCAGTGGGCGGATCACTTGAGGTCAGGAGTTTGAGACCAGCCTGGCCAACATGGTGAAACCCTGTCTCTACTAAAAATACAAAAATTATCCAGGCATGGTGGTGTGCACCTGCAGTCCCAGATACCTGGGAGGCTGAGGTGGGAGAATCACTTCAACCTGGGAGGCAGAGGCTGCAGTGAGCCGAGATCGCACCACTGCTCTAGTAAGGAGATCATTTATGCGGGAGGACAGGCATCTGTGATAAAATAATGGTGATAGTAATAATATGGCAGCTAACATTTATTGAGTTCTTACCATATGTTAGGAACCAGGACGAGCACTTTACATGAATTACCTCGTTTAACTTGGGGCCCAGGAAGGACCCTGGCCTAAAAGTATCTCCCTTGGCAGCTTACATCTGCTAAAGACTCCACCATTAGGTGGAATCATTTCTGTGGCTCGGGCAAACATTTCTGCTTATTGGCCATTTTCAAGTTCTGGAAGTTTTTCTTTCGATCTGACTAAAGTCCTCTGTGCTAGAATCGAAGTTAATTTCCCTTTAACCAGTTTTGCAAACATAGACAGTCCACAATTTCCTAATTTTAACACAAGGTGAAATTCACACATACGCCCTTCCCGGGGGACTTCATCACTGTAAGTGGCTTGTGGTTGCAGGCGAGTTAAACAAAGATGACTCTGGAAAGATCATGGCCACAGTCCCTGCCCTCTGGGTGCTACCAGTCCAATGTGGGAGAGGGGTGTTAATCCAATAATCATGCAGGATAAAAAATAAAATTACAACTGTGACCAAAATGCAGAGAGGGGAAACAGGGGATCTGATCTAGCCTGGGGGGCCAGGAGGGCTTCCTGGAAGAGGTTCTATTTGAAGTGAGCACTGAAGTGTGGAGGATTTGACAAGGGGTGGGGAACTTGGCTGGGTGTGTGCGTTGGAGGAATTGCTAGTGGCTGATGAGGCTGAGGGGCAGGCTGGGAGGGGAACTTGAAGGGCCTTGTCAGCCACCATGGAGACCATCAAAGAGTTTAAGTTGAAAAATTTTGAAAAAATCGGTCTGGCTGTCATGGAAGAGGAGGTTGGAAGTTGTGTAAACCCAGGAGGAGGCTGGGGTGATGGCCCAGATGGGAGAAGCGGGGACCTTGCTTTGGCCAGGGCTGGGGCATGTGGATTCTGGAGAGAAGGAGAAGAGGTCCAGTGATGGTCCAGTTAGAGGAGGTCAGTGGGTTCAGGGGTGGAGTGTGTGGAGCGTGGAAGGAAAACAGAAATGGCAACTGCAGAGTTTGGCTGGAACAGTAGTGCCTTCTGGGCCCAGGTCTGGGAAGACCCTGAGTTGGGTTCTGAACATACTGAGGGGCCGGTAAAGTGCCGGGTGGAGCTGATAGAGGCTGATTGCAGGGCCCAGCCTGGGGCAGGATCCACCAGACCCCCATTCCTCACCCCGGCACCTTCCCTGGAGCCACCACCTCTGCCAGGAGGCCATGTGAAGGCAAGGGCTGGCATCACGAGTACAAATCCATTCTTCCTGGCATGGCTGGAAGAAGATCCCAGGCTTCCCAGATGTAAGCTGGCCTTGGGGTGTCTCTGAAGTGCCCGGAAAAGCCTGGGCCATGGGGTGAGCAAGGAGGAGGCTGAACTTGGCCCTGGCCGGGACTCGGCCTTGTCTCTTTCAGCGTAATTAGGTGCTTAATTACACTGCTAAGGCCTGTGGATGTGTGAGCGGAGGTGATTATGATTTACAGCTGGGCCGCCATGTCGGGGTCCTCTCTTTGGGGGCTCTCCAGCCGCCCTGGAGGGCTGGGCCAAAGGACTTTCTGCACAATGTATGATGGATGAAATCCAACAGGCTGCTCCTGGAGGGGATGTTGGGCCCCCTCCTGTGCGAGAGGCCTCTGATGAGGCTTTGTGCTGGGCTTCCCCAAGACATGGAGTGTTGGGGGCCTCGGAAAGACATGAGAAGAACCACCTCTAGTTTACTGTTCAGAAGGCTCCCAGAGGGGTGGGTAAGATATGGACTCTGTCACCAGCTGGGTGGCCTTGAGAAAATCACTTCACCTGTCTGAGTCTCAGTTTCTTCACCTGCATCATAGGGTTATTGTGAGGTTTAAATAAGACTGATGAAGCTTGGCTGGGTGCGGTGGCTCACCTAGAATTCCAGCACTTTGGGAGGCTGAGGCAGGAGCATGGCTTGAGCCCAAGAGTTCGAGACCAGCCTTGGCAAAATAGTGAGACCCCCGTCTCTACAAAAAGATACAAAAATTGGCCAGGAGTGGTGGTGCATACTTGTGGCCCCGGTTACTCAGGGGGTGGGAGGGGATGCTGAAGCGGAAGGATCGCTTGAGCCCAGGAGGTTGAGGTTGCAATGAGTCGTGATCTCGCCACTGCACTCCAGCCTAAAGTGACAGTGCGAGACCCAGCCTCATAAAAAAAAGAGAGATTGATGAAACTTATCATATCATCTCATAGTGATCAAGCACATCATAAACATTAGCCACCGGCACAATTGTTGCTGTTATTATTTTTGTTGAAAATATCATATTTGCCTTCTCCAGATTGTGCTTAGAGGCGTGGACCACAGGGACTGGGAGGGAGTCATGTCTGACGTGTGTCCCCGCCCTTCGTCCTGTTGGAAGTTCACTCGCTGAGGTGCTTGATTGTGGATTAGAGGTCTAGGTTCTCCATTAGACCGTCAGCTCGTGCCAGCATTACCGGGATCTGGCTGGCTCACTGTGGTGTCCCCAGCGCCAAGCTCAGAGTAGGCACTTGCTAGATGCTTGTTGAATGAATGGGTGAATCTAGCCTAAGAAAATCGAGGCCAGGGTGCTGGCGACTTGTCGGGGTCAGCGCCTGGCCTCCCACTACTCCCTGCAGTGCTCCCTGCCCTCCTCCTCTCTGAGAGAGGAGGAGCTCATGCTTCTGAAGGCCACATCTGCCTGTTGGCAGAGAGGGCTGACAGGGAGGAGGAAGCTGGCTGCCTGGGGAGCCATCCAGGCCTTCACGGCCCTGTCTGGGGGATGGAAGCGGGTGGGCCGAGGGCTGGGCTTCGCTTTGTGCTCCCTCCCTAGGAGTGAGTGCTCCCAGCACTTTGCATTATTACTCCATTAGTGCCTTGTAGGGTTGACAAATGAAGGATAATTAATATCCGTGAGGGAAGCAGATGTTGAGGTAATTCACTCCCGCTGCGCATTTGCAACAGCATCTCCTAACTCACTGGAGAGAGCACGCAGGACCGCAGAGCCTCTTTGTGCCCTTGGGCGGAGGTGATGGAGTCAGAGGGATAGGGTGGGCTCCAGCAGAGCCTGGCACTAGGGAGGGGGTGCCCCCATAGCCAGAGGGGCAGCTGGGAGGGTTTCCCACTGCTTGCTGTCGGGAAGTCCTGCCTGGGTCCCACCTCTGTGCCTCTGCTGAAGGCTTTCCCCTATATAGGGGACAATGGGCAGTCGGGAAGGCTCAGCATGAGGGAGGATGGCCAGTCTCCACTACTGGACATGCTCCTCTTCGCTTCCCTGTGGCCCTGCCAGCACTGGTGGCCCTTGGTGAGCCTGTGATGCCACTGGGAGGGTGAGAGCGCATGGAGCCTGCTCCCATTTCCGCCACTCACTGAGTCCATGCCTCTGGGCCAGTCGCTTCTTTTAGAGCCTCAGTTTCATCATCTGCAAATTCGGCATTGTTATGTCTATTCACCCTGCTATAAAAAACTACCAGAGGCCAGGCACAGTAGCTCACGCCTGTAATCCCAGCACTTTGGGAGGCTGAGGCAGGTGGATCATGAGGTCAGGAGTTCAAGATCAATCTGGCCAAGATGGTGAAACTCCGTCTCTACTAAAATTACAAAAAAATTAGCCGGGAGTGGTGGTGGACGCCTGTAATCTCAGCTACTCGGGAGGCTGAGGCAG
Source organism: Sapajus apella (assembly GCF_009761245.1). Taxonomy (NCBI): domain Eukaryota; kingdom Metazoa; phylum Chordata; class Mammalia; order Primates; family Cebidae; genus Sapajus; species Sapajus apella. The sequence continues at coordinate 5,462,998 of NW_022436973.1, read as the reverse complement.
AGAATTGCTTGAGCCTGGGAGGTGGAGGTTGCAGTGAGCTGAGATTGAACGACTACACTCCAGCCTGGGCAACAGAGCAAGACTCTGTCTCAAAAAAAGAAAAAAAAAAAAAAAAAGAACTACCACCAGAGACTGGGTAATTCACAAAGAAAAGAGGTTTAATTAACTCATCGTTCTGCATGGCTAGGGAGGCCTCATGGCTGGGGAGGCCTCAGAAAACTTACAGCCATGGTGTAAAGCTAAAGGGAAGCAAGGCATGTCTTACATGGTAGCAGAAGAGGGAATGAAGGGGAAACTGCTACTTTTAAACCATCAGATCTCGTGAGAACTACTGACTGTCACAAGAACAGCATGGAGAAAACTGTCCCCATAATCCAATCACCTTCCTACCAGGTCCCGCCCTCACATGTCAAGGTGAGATTTGGGTGGGGACACAGAGCCAAACCCTATCATCATAACCATGTGACTTAAAATTAGAAAGCGTGACATCTGAGTACCACTTCACTTGGAGAAAGAAGGTCATGGGTGGGTCCATTCATTCAACACATGTTGAAGATTATTTATGGAGTGCTGGGCTCTGTGATAACCACCCACATGGACAAAATAAATATTGTCCCTGCTCTCATGGAGGGCACAGTTTAGCCAGGGAGAGAACCCAAAATCAACTCAACAGACAAACACACGATTCAAAATGAGAAGACTGCTATGCAAGAAGCAGGAGGGAGTGGTGACACGGGGTCAGTTTCTTGGAGAGGTGACATTTAGAATGAATGGGAACCCAGTGGGTGAAGATGAGCAGGGAGCTCCACCCAGGCAGAGGGCCCAGCACGCACAAAGGCCATGAGGTCAGCAAGAGTTTCCCATTTGGGAGTTGATGAAAGAGGCCTCCTAGGGAGGCCAGGGCAGATTGGTGAGATGATTAGAAGTCACACACGTGAGCGCCCGGCACAGGCTGAAACGTCTGCAGGCTGCATGCAGAGGCTGTGCCTTTTCGTCCTGGCACCTGACTGCAGGGGTGACCAGCAGGGGCATCCCACCTGGAGCCAGAAGCTGGGCTTTCCTCTCTAGGAGCTGGGGCTTGGCAGGAACAGGCCAGCTGGTGGTCTCTTCAGAATAGAGGGACCGGTAGGCCACAGGTCTGAGGCCTGCTCACCTGAGCCCATGAAACCGTCTGGGAAGGGGGTCAGCGGCTGGCAGCTGGGAACTGATCTCCACTGTTGTGTCTCGGCAGGGCAGGGGCCACAGGCTAGGGGGCCTTTTTTTTTTTTGGCTCTAAGAAGGGGCCAGGGAAGGAAAGAAGCCCCCTCCCACCACCATCCCCTCCATAGGCCCAACACCTTCTTCTTTTTTTTTAAAAAAAAAAAGACAAATATAACAAATACCGTTGCTCCCCGCAAGTGGAGTGAATAGTTATTAACATCCTGATATATTTGTAATCAGCCTTTATACTGTTTTGTTTTTTTATTGTGTTATTTTATTTTATTTATTTATTTTTTGAGATGGAGTCTCACTCTGTCGCCCAGGCTGGAATGCAGTGCTGTGATCTCGGCTCACTACAACCTCCGCCTCCTGGGTTGTTCAAGTGATTTTTGCACCTCAGCCTCACAAGTAGCTGAGATTACAGGCATGCACCACCATGCACGCTCCTGGCTAGTTTTTCTATTTTTTAGTAGAGATGGAGTTTCCCCATGTTGCCCAGGCTGGTCTCAAACTCCTGACCTCAAGTGATCTGCAGGCCCTCCTTGGCCTCCCAAAGTGCTGGGATTCCAGGTGTGAGACACCGACCCTGGCCTGTGTTTTTTTTTTGTAGTTGTAGCTTTTTTGTTTTCTGTTGTTGAGACGCTCTTGTTACCCAGGCTGGAGTGCAATGGCATGATCCCGGCTCACCGCAACCTCCACCTCCTGGGTTCAAGCAATTCTCCTGCCTCAGCCTCCCAAGTAGCTGTGACTACAGGCATGTGCCACCATGCCCAGCTAATTTTTTTGTATTTTTAGTAGAGACGGGGTTTCACCATGTTGACCAGGATGGTCTCGATCTCTTGACCTCGTGATCCACCCGCCTTGGCCTCCCAAAGTACTGGAATTGGTTTGGTTTTTAAAAGACTGGTCTCACTCTGTCACCTAGGCTGGAGTGCACTCGTGTGATCACAGCTCACTGCAAGCCTCAAACTCCTGGGCTCAAGCAGTCCTCGCATCTCAGCCTCCCGTGTAGCTGGGACTGCAGGCCCCTCTATTTTTTTTTTTTAGGAAATGTAAACTTTCAGACTAAACAAAGACTTGGCTTTGCAGTCTACCCCAGGTCTGCTTCCTCCTCTGTGTTCTGCCCCAGAGCCCACCACTGCTGTGAGGAGACCCCGGGGTTCCCTCCTGCCTATTGTAAACTTCCACACCTGGAAGACCCCCAAACCATTATAGAGGAGGTTTGCGTGTTTATTTGCATAAATGGCATCTGCTGGGGGCAGGCAGCGGTGAGAGCTTCCCCCTGCTCTCTGCCACTGAGCTCACGCGCCTCGTTCCAGCTCTGCCTTTTGGGCCGCTCTGCAGTGCTTCATGCGGTGAACCGGCCACTGCTTAGTTATGCGCCCTGTTGATGGACATGTCAGTTGCTTTTACCTTCTTGTGATTTAACTCACTCTTGTGCAAAACTTGGTGCGCCCTTGTGGGCATGTTTCTGGGGCTCCAGCCCTAGATTGCAATCCTGGGACCCCCGCAGTCTTCATCTCCCACTATGCCACCCGATGGACGGGTCACGGTGTCTCTGTCACCCCCAGGTGGTCAAGGTGGTGGGCAGCAACATCTCCCACAAGCTGCGCCTGTCCCGGGTGAAGCCCACGGATGAAGGCACCTACGAGTGCCGCGTCATCGACTTCAGCGACGGCAAGGCCCGGCACCACAAGGTCAAGGCCTACCTGCGAGTGCAGCCAGGGGAGAACTCCGTCCTGCACCTGCCCGAAGCCCCTCCCGCCGCGCCCGCCCCACCGCCCCCCAAGCCGGGCAAGGAGCTGAGGAAGCGCTCGGTGGACCAGGAGGCCTGCAGCCTCTAGACTGATGGCCCTGTCTCTGTCCCTGCCCACCCGCCCCACGCTGTACAGAGTGCATGAGGAGCCGCCGGACCACCGGGGACGGACTGCCTGCGTCCAGCCGCGCCCCATCCCCGAGGCCGCCTGTGGCCACCACATCGGCCCTCTTTCTGTTACCCCTTGCTCAGCATGTAAGCCTCACCTACCCCTGCTCTTTCGGGCCCCTGCGGTGACCTGACTCAGACAAGGTGGCCCTGGGCACCAAGGGGCCAGCCGCCCTGAACACTGGGGCGGGGACCATGCTGGGGCCCAGGCCACCCCCTTCCTGTCACCAGCTTCTGTGGAGTCCAGTGTTTTGCTTTGCTTGCTTGTCCCCCATCCTGTCCTGAGCCGGGGCCCCCCAGCCTCACCTCCCTCCTCCTACCATGCCTTGCTTGGACCTGGGGTGTGGACAGTGACCCCTCCCTGAATTTGGACTTGACTCTTCTGAGGGGAACTAGGGACTGTCCCCTGGTGAAGACCTAGGGGACAGAGTTCCCAGGAGGGCCTTTTTGGGACGGTGGCTCTGCAGGGTCACTCACGGAGCCCTGGAAGGACAGCGAGATGCCTCATCCACTCCTGACAGGTCCTTCCTGTTCAGCTTCCTGTGCGACCCTCCAGGGATAGAGGGGATCCAGGACTCGCTGCCGAGTGAGAAGGGAGGGGACTTCCCCTCAGACCCATGGCCCCAGGCAGAGTTCTGCACCAGCAGGACCCCTTTGAGGGTCTTCAAGGCTCTCCCCGGAGCCCCCCTCTGCCAGCTCCCAGAGCCCTAGCCACCTCTTGGGTCCTGTGCCAAGTCCACCCCAGAACCTGGGGCAGTTGGGAGCCAAGGGCCCCTTGGTACCCAATTCCCTCATGATTCCCAATCAGGGGCACACCTGCCCCCTGGTTATTTGTAAATATTTCTATTGGACCCAGTTTTCCTCAGAACTGGCTCCCACCTCTGGCTGCTGCTCAGCAATGATGTGGGGGAGGTGGGAGAGGCCGAGGGTTTTGCCTAGGGGTGGGTTGCCCTGCATACATGATCCAATCCGTGACTACCAGCCAACCCGAATAAAGTGGTTTTAAAAAAACCTCTGGGCAGTGTCTTTCTGGGACCTTTGTGCCTGGGGGCAGTGCATGGGGTGGAGGCGGGAGAGCAGGTGGCTAGCTCACACCCATGCCTCACTCAGCATCTTCCTCCTGCTTTGCACCCAAGCAGGGCCTGGCTTCGAAGTGCAGAGCGCAGGACCGGTAGGGGCAGAGGGAGAGGGTGGGAGACAATCAGCTTTTGTTCAGCTCCAATCCTGTTACCAGGCACTCAAATTATTCTTTGCTTCTGAGATAATCACACACAGAGAACAGTGCATAAAACATGTTTACATAGTTTTGTATATAACATAAAGCGAATATTTGTGTAGCCACTACCTACCAAACATAGCATCCCAAAAGAGGACCTCTCCAGTCCCATGTGTCATCTCTATCTATCCCTTCTCCTCCCTCTTAGAGGCAGCCACTGTCCTGACGTTTAACGTAATCCCATTCTTTTTTTTTTTTTTTTTGAGATGGAGTCTCGCTCTGTAGCCCAATCGAGAGTGCAGTAGTGTGATCCTGGTTCGTTGCAACCTCCGCCTCCCGGGTTCAAATGATTCTCTGCCTCAGCCTCCTGAGTAGCATGTGCCACTACGCCTGGCTAATTTTTTTGTATTTTTAGTAGAGCCTGGGTTTTGCCATGTTGGTCAGTCTGTGTCTTGAACTCCTGACCTCAAATGATCCTCCCACCTTGGCCTCCCAAAGTGCTGGGATTACAGGCGTAAACCACTGTGCCCAGCAGTTAATCCCACTGTGCCCAGCAGTTAACGTTCTTTTTGTAGTCTTACTACCTTATGTGTATGTCATTTTATTTATGTATTTATGTATTTATTTTTGAGATCAAGTCTCACTCTATTGCCAGGCTGGAGTGCAGTGGCGTGATTTGAGCTCACTGCAACCTCCACGTCCCGAGTTCACGTGATTCTCCTGCCTCGGCCTCCCAAGTAGCTGGGACTACAGGTGGGTACCACCATGCTGAGCTATTTTTTTTTGTATTTTTAGTAGAGACAGGGTTTCACCATGTTGGCCAGGATTATCTCTATCTCTGGACCTTGTGATCTGCCCACCTTGGCCTCCCAAAGTGTTGGGATTACAGGCGTGAGCCACCGCACCTGGCCCCTATTTATCTTTTATTTTGGGGTGCAAAGTTCTGGGGTGCATGTACAGGATATGTAGGGTTGTTGCACAGGTGAACCCATGCCATGGTGGCTTGCTGCACCACTCCATCACCTAGGTATAAAGCTTGGCATGCATTAGCTATTTTCCCGCTGTTCTCCACCCCCCACCCCCGCCGTATATGTCATTGTAAACACTGTAAGTGAGTTTCCTCCATTGTCTGACCCACATATCCGTGGAATCATACTGTATTTCTCATGTCTTATATTTGTGAGTGTCATCTGTGTTGCCGCATGTGTCTGTAGTTTGTTCACCTTTACTGCTGTACAGAATTTCACTGTATGACTATCTCACCATCTATCAACTTACTTATCCACTGTATTGCTGACAAGAACTTGGAGTGTGTTCCCGACCGGGTACTATGACGTACCAACACTGCTGTGAGCACACTGGTCCCGATCTCCTGGTGCACCCGAGCCTGGGATTCTCCTAGTGGATTTATCAGTTTGGAGATGTAGGCCCTTTACTTTAGGATCTCATTTTTGCTTATAAGGTATCAACGACCCCTTATTCCAGTTGCGGAACAGGCTAAGAGAGGTTAAGTAGCTTGCCCAAGGTCACGCAGTGGTTGAACTCAGAGCTCCCTTAGCCTTAAAGTGTGTTTGTCTTGTATCTGCCAGGACTGGACCATCTCCCCGGCCCCTGCCATCCCATGCTACACCCTGGGCTCTTGACTCCCCTTATTCCATGGAGGGTCCTGCCCACCATGGTCCTACTGAGAATCTGCCTGAGGATGTGTCCACCTGGGGTTCTCAGGTCAAGCCCTCATAGCCAGAGTGGCCCTCTGGTCCCTCCTCTGCAACTGCAGAAACCACAGGCACCCCTCGAGGACTGGGAATTGATGAAATGATGATTGACATTGGCCCTGGGCCCCATGCCCCAGCCCTGTGCTGATCGCCACAGCAGCCCTGAAGCAGCCTTGCATCCTCTGCCGTCAGATGAGGACAATGAGGTTCAGAGAAGGGTGGGCTGGAGGATGGATGGATGATGGATGGTGGATGGATGCAGACATGAATAATAACCGGGCTGTGAGGCAGGCAGTTCTCTGCACCTGCAGCAGAATCCAGGTGTGCCAGGGATGGATGGTCTATGACTGTGGTCCTCTCAGGCCACTGGCCAGCCTGTGCTCAATGAATATGGCCCCTTCCAGAAATCTCCATGTACAAGGCTGGCTCTGGAAGGCCCAGGTCCTTCTAGAAGGGGGTGGGAGGGTCCTATATCATGTTAGAGAGATAACAGTAATCAGCAGCCCCAAGCACCCCCTATGCACCAGGCACTAGCGCAGGCTTTCCAGGAAGTTCTGATATTCCAGAGCATCTTATCCAGCCCTCCTAAGGGCCTGTGTCCCATCCCTGGCCATCTTACTCCCATAGAGGTGTCCCTCGAACCTCATTAGAGGGATTTTCTGGGAAGGCAGATAAGAGAAGAGGAAGGTGCCTGGGTTAGAATCCTGCTTCTGCCCATCCTTGCCCCATGGCTGCAGACAGGGATCTTCACCTCTCTGAACCTCAGTTCCCTGTCCTGTACCATGGGGATGCTCCCGGGGAAGTACAAATCAAAGCCACAGTGGGTTACCACTTCATACACGTGAGGACAGCTAGAATCAAAAAGACAGATACTAACAAGTACTGGCGAGGATGTGGAGACACTGGAACCCTCATATGCTGCTGGTGGGAATGTAAAAGGTTGCAGCTGCTTTGGAAAACAGTCCAGCTGCTCCTCCCAAGGTTAGTCATAGAGTTATCAAACGACTGAGCAATTCCACTCCTAGGTATCAGCCCAGGAGGACTGAAAACACCTGACCACATAAAAACTCGTGCCTGAATGTTTATAGCAGCATTATCCATAATAGCCAAAAAGTGGAAACAACCCCAGTGTCCATCAAATGATGAATGGCTAAATAAAATGTGGTATATCAGGCTGGGCATGGTGGCTCACGCCTGTAATGCCAGCACTTTGGGAGGCTGAAACAGACAGATCACGAGGTCAGAAGATCGAGACCATCCTGGCCAACATGGTGAAACTCCATCTCTGCCAATAATATAAACATCAGCTGGGTGTGGTGTCGCTTGCCTGTAATCCCAGCTATTCGGGAGGCTGAGGTAGGAGAATCACTTGAACCAGGGAGTCAGAGGTTGCAGTAAGCTGAGATCACGCCATGCACTCCAGCCTGGCACAGAGCAAGGCTCTGACTCAAAAAAAAAAAAAAAAAAAAAAAGTGGTATATCCATACAATGGAATGTTATCTGGCAATAAAAAGGAGTGACATTCTGACACTACACTGTGGATGAGCCTTGAAAACACTGTGCTAAGCTGAAGCAGCCAGATGCAAAAGTCCACATAGTGTGTGATTCCATTTATATGAAATGCCCAGAATAGGCCAATCCACAGAGACATTGGCCCTGGGCCGATGGTAATTGCCTGGACTAGGGGAGAGGAGAGTGGGAGCGACTGCTAACAGGTATGAGTTTCTTTTGGAGGTGATGGAAATGTTCTAGAATTGATTGTGTGATGGTTGCTCAACTGTGTGAATTTACAAAAAGCCATTGAACACACACTCTAAATGGGTGAACTGTGTGGTACATGAATGATATCCAAATAAAGCTGTGAAATGAAACAAGATACTCCTGACCACAGTGCCCACGTGCCCACATCAGGTGTGGGGAGGCGCTCAGGAAACTTTGGCTCCTATTAATATTGCTGTGATTTTTATGTGAAACCAAAGCAAAGTTTTGCTTGCCTTTAAGGCATAGCAGGTGGGGATGGAGACGGGAGCAATAGAGAAACATGAGGCTGGGGAAGGGAATTTCTTTTTTTTTTTTTGAGATGGAGTCTCGCTCTGTTGCCCAGGCTAGAGTGCAATGGCATGATCTTGGCTCACTGTAACCTCTGCCTCCCAGGTTCAAGTGATTCATCTGCCTCAGCCTCCTGAGTAGCTGGGACTACAGGTGCATGCTACCACATCCAGCTAATTTTTGTATTTTTAGTAGAGATGGGGTTTCACCATGTTGGCCAGGCCGGTCTGGAACTCCTGACCTCAAGTGATCTGCCTGTCTCGGCCTCCGAAAATGCTGGCACATCACATGGCAAGCGCAGGAGCGAGAGAGTGAGTGGGGAGGCGCCATACATTTTTAAACACTCAGATCTCAGCTGGGCACGGTGACTCACACCTGTAATCCCAGCACTTTGGGAGGCTGCGGCAGTGGATCACCTGAGATTGGGAGTTCAAGACCAGCCTGACCAACATGGAGAAACTCCGTCTCTACTAAAAATACAAAATTACCTGGGCATGGTGGCTCATGCTTGTAATCCCAGCTACTCGGGAGGATGAGGCAGGAGAACTGCTTGAATCTGGGAGGCATAGGTTGCAGTGAGCCGAGATCATGCCATTGCACTCCAGCCTGGGCAACAAGAGTGAAACTCCATTTCAAAACAAAACAAAACAAACAAAACGTCCAGATCTCACGGGAACTCACTCACTATTGTAAGGACAGCACCAAGCCATTCATAAGGGATCTGCTCCCATGACCCAAACACCTCCCACCAGGCCCCACCTCCCACACTCGGGATTATATTTCAACATGAGATTTGGAGGGGCCAAATGTCCAAACTATATCACCCATTATGTAGATGAACAATGATCCATTTAGCCAGTCCCCAGATAATGAACATTTAGGTTGTTTCCAATTTTTCCCTATTATAGACAATGTTGCAGTGAATTTCCTAGTTGACAAATCTGTTCATACAAATGCAATATGTTTATAGGATAAATATCTAGAAGTTATATTGCTGAGTCAAAGAGCGGTGCATTTCATTTTTAATTTTTTTGGGGGACAGAGTCTTCCTCTGTCACCCAGGCTGGAGTGCAGTGGTGTAATCACAGCTCACTGCAACTTCAACCTCCTGGGCTCAAGCAGTCCTCCCATCTCAGCCTCCTGAGTAGCTGGGACCATAGGCATGTGTCACCAAGCCCAGCTAATTATCTGATTTTTTATAGAGAAGGGGTCTTACTATGTTGCCCAGGCTGGTCTTTGGCAATTTGGCAATATTGACCAAGAGTAATTGGACAACATTACTCTTGTTACAAGAATAACTTGTTATGAGCTTGAACCACTGCACCTGGCTGATGTACACATTTTTAATCTTGGTCAATATTGCCAAATTACCCTTTACAGAAGTGGGGCCATTTTACACTCCCACAAGATGTGTATGAGAATGTGCACTTAATCCCTGACTCTCCCAGTCTCTTCAACTCCAGAATCAAATGTGTTGGTGTAGTTCTCTGTTGGTTAAAATGGAATCTTTTTGTTGTTGTTATTGCTGGAGTTTCACTATTGATGCCCAGGCTGGATGCAATGGTGCGATCTCAGTTCACCGCAACCTCCACCTACTGGGTTCAAGCGATTCTCCTGCCTCTGCCTCCCAAATAGTTGAGATTATAGGCATGCACCACCACGCCTGGCTAATTTTATATTTTTAATAGAGATGGAGTTTCTCCACATTGCTCAGACTGGTCTCGAACTCCTGACCTTAAGTGATCTGCCCACCTTGGCCTCCCAGTGTGTTGGGCTTTCAGGCATGAGCCACCGTGCCCAGCCTTAAATGGAATCTTACAGTTTTGATTTACATTTCTCCTATGAGTGAGATTGGGCATCTTTTTGCTTGTTTAAGAACTAAACCATGTGTGCTCCATTATCTGTGAACTGACACTTTATAATCTTTGCCTATTTTTTTTTATTGGCTTGTTGATTGCCATCTTAATTTGTAGGAGTTCCTTGTGAGATGAATTGCAAACTTTTTTTTTTTTTTTTTGCCTTTTGGCTTTGTTTACAGTGTCTTTTTATTTTTGTCGAGTAAATTTATTTATTTTTATTTATTTTTATTTTTTAGCACCCCAACAGCTGAAAGTCAAGTAAATTTTTTAAATCGCTAAGTAGTTTGTACATATTAATCTTCCATTTTCTCATTTCTGTGTTACCTTTCATTTATATAAATGTAAATTTGATCCTTCAGGAGTTGAAATTTCTTTAAGGTCTGAGCGGGGACACAATTTTATTGTTTTCTACATTTTAAACTTTTTCTACTTCATCTCAGCACAATTTATTTTTTTCCCCACTGATTTCAAATGCCACCATTATTATATTCCAAACTCCCACATGTATATGGACTACTCAACTTTCTTTCCTACTCCTTTGATCTCATTCATAGGTCAGTACCACACTGTTTAAATTATTATAGTTTTATAACTTATTTTAATACATTTTAACACGGTTTTTGACTTCACTTTCTGTTTAATTTCCATTTCCGCAACTTGCCTAGATTCATCTTTGCCTTTCCATGTGAACTAGAATAATCTTATCTAATTTTTAAAAAAATCTGAATTGTCATTTAGTTAACTGAATTGTCATGTGACATTCATAAATGAACACAGGGAAAACTTACGTATTTATGACAATGTCTTTTTTTTTTTTTTGAGATGGAGCCTCACCCGGTCACCCCTGGCTGGAGTGCAGTGGTGTGATCTCAGCTCACTGCAACCTCCATCTTCCAGGTTCAAGCCATTCTCCTGCCTCGGCCTCCTGAGTAGCTGGGATTACAGGCATCTGCCACCATACCAGGTACTTTTTTTTTATTTTCTTTTTTTTTTTTTTGAGATGGTGTCTTGCTCTTGTCCCCCAGGCTGGAATGCAATGGCGCAATCTTGGCTCACGGCACCCTTCATCTCCCAGGTTCAAGCGATTTTCCTGCTTCAGCCTCCCAAGTAGCTGGGATTACAGGCAACTGCCACCATGCCCAGCTAATTTTTTTTGTATTTTTAGTAGAGATGGGGTTTCACCATGTTGGCCAGGCTGTTCTCAAATTTCTGACCCCAGGTGATCTGCCCGCCTCAGCCTCCCAAAGTGCTGGGATTACAAGCGTGAGCCACTGCGCCTGGCTATTTTTTTGTATTTTTAGTAGAGACGGCGTTTCACCATGTTGACCAGGCTGGTCTCAAAGTCCTGAGCTCAAATGATCTGCTCACCTCAGCCACCCAAGTGCTGGGATTACAGGCTTGAACTACTATGCTCCTATGACAATGTCTTTCTATGTTGTCTCACCATTCTACTCCTTGGGACTCCCCCTTATTTTAAGGCTTCCTTTGTGTGCTTCTCCAAAGAGTATTTTTAAAATAAGATAAATTTTTGCATGACTAGAGGGCAGTAGATATGCATAGATATGTGATGGATGTGTGGATTGATAATAGTATGTGTGGAATATAGAAAATGTTAATTTTAGAATCGAAATGGTGTGTATAAGAATGTTCTCTCTACCAAATTATTTCTACCTTTATGTATGTTTAAAATTTTGTATGAGATGATGCAGAGGAGAGAGCACCTAGAAGTTTTCTTCCTCTCACCCTTTGTGATGAGCCCCTTCCTCAACTAAGATGTATCCAAAGGTTAAGGAAACATTACTTATGGGTTGAGGGTTCAGGGGCTGGCTGACCTGGCAAATTTTTTAATTCCTATGGCTAAACTCCCTAACTGATAGGAGTGATCAGTTCTGATTTATAGGCCAGACCATGGCAACTCCGATTGGCCAGAGGACCTGCTTTACAATCATCCTTTGTGTTTTTTTGGAGATAGGGAGATAGGGTCTTGCTGTGTTGCCCAGGCTGGAGTGCGGTGGCACAATCTCAACTCACTGCAACCTCCACCTCCCAGGTTCAAGTGATTCTCCTGTCCCAGCCTCCTGAGTAGCTGGGATTACAGGCCCGTGCCACCAAGCCTGGCTAACTTTTGTATTTTTAGTAGAGATGGGGTTTTGCCATTTGACCAAGCTGGTTTCAAACTGCTGAGCTCAAGTGATCTGCCCGACTTGTGCATTTTAAATCTTGGTCAATATTGCCAATTACTCTTTACAGATACAGGGCTAATTTTCACCCCTACAAGATGTGTATGAGAACGTGCACCTAATCCCTGACTCCCCTAGTCTCTTCAACCCCAGCCCCAGAAACAAATGTGTTGGTGTAGTTCTCTATTGGTTAAAATTTAATTTTTTTTTTGAGTCAGAGTTTCACTCTTGTTGCCCAGGCTGGAGTGTAATGGCACAATCTCAGCTCACTGCAACCTCTGCCTCTCAGGTTTAAGCGATTCTCCTGCCTCAGCCTCCCGAGTAGCAAGGATTACAGGCGTGCTCCACCATGCCCAGCGAAATTTTGTACTTTAGTAGAGATGGGGTTTTACCATGTTGGGCAGGCTGGCCTCAAACTCCTGACCTTATGTGATCCACCCGCCTCAGCCTCCCAAAGTGCTGGGATTACAGGTGTGAGCCATTGGGCTGGCCCATTAATGATAATTTTCTGCATGCTAAAGTTGATGAGGTATTGGAATATCACTTATGCATAACAAGTCACTGGAAAAGAGACCCCACACTGAGAGCCGTGGTCATTTCTGAGAAGTGGGATGGAAGAGATACATCCTAGTAGGCTGAGTATTTGTAAAGGGCAAGGATTACATCTGTAACTTGAAACATCTATAAATATTTAAAGAGAACCAATTGGGAAACAAAAGTAAATAAAATGGGGGAAATGAAAGAATGCCAAGGTTGGCAGGAATCCTAGTATGCGCACCATCTGCTGTCTGAGTCCCTTTGACACGGTCTCTCCCCCCAGGGAGGAGACGCATTTTCCTTCTGAAAAAAAAGCCCTTGCTGACCCAACCGAGAGCAGACCCTGGAGCTATGTCCTACTTTGCCTCCCGTCTCTCCCACCCTCTCCCCAATCCTCTCTCTCTTTTTTTTTGCTGCTTCCCCTCCTCCTCTCTCCTTCTTCTGCTTTTTTTTTTTTTGCTTGATTTAGTCCCGTTAGTTTAGGTTTTTTTCACTCTTTTCTGACCCCTTGTCTCAGAAAAGACTTGCCTAGTCTCAGACGGTGAATCTTGACTGGTCCAAGCCAGGGCCTCTTAACATGCAGGGCGCAGACTACCTCAGCCAAAGGATCTGTGGATGGAAGGCGTGGCATTCACAAACTCGGATGAGGGAAAAGAAAAAGAAGCTACACCTTTATTGTCACTAACATTGAACTGAAATTTAGTATTTCCTTCTATTGTGAATGCAAGGAACGAATCATAGTGCATTAGCAAGTGTCACCAAAACAAGTGAAATATTTTTTCATATCACAAAACACTTGTTGCAGGTATTTCACAATATTGTTTACACTCATTGCTGCTTCAAAATTACAGTTATTAGACCAGCTGCTAGATTTTATTTAACACACTGATAAGCATATTTGTTCCTGTAACATACTTTGAAATATATATTTTGAAAACTGTGTTCAATATAATTGATTTTCCTTGCAATGCTATCATTTTATTTATTTTTCATTTTATTTTAGGTAGTTAAAACAGTATTACGAGAAAGCATCCAGCCATAGGCTTTACCAGACTGCCAAAGAGGTCCACAGAACAGAAGAGGTTGCTAAGCCTTGGTCTAAGCCAATCCTACAATTTCATTTTCCTTGCCAAGGACTGGCTTAGAAGTGTTATGTGGCCCGAGATGAAGTGTGAGGGTACATGTGTTGGAAGGAAAAGGGAGTCCCTCTTGGAGAAGGTTTCTTGTGATGTGAGGGGACATCTGCTGAAGGGAAGGAGGAGTTGCTCCTGGAAAAGGTTTCTTAACTTTTAAAAGAAGCACAAGGAAGACGTGCTTTCCTTCTCTGCTTCTTGGTGTCTGGCCATGTTAGGCAGGGGGTTTCTTCCACCGCTAGGCACCTATGAGGAGAGCTGCTGACCTATCGAAGATGGCAGAGATGATTGATGGCAAAAGCCTGGGTCTTTGAGGACACAGTTGAGTTGGTGGCTTAGCCAGACAAAGAACTACTCTACCTCTGGACTCTTGTTATCAACTGATACATTCCCCCACCCTACAACTGTTTTAAAAATTTTTTTTTTTGAGACGGAGTCTGGCTCTGTTACCTAGGCTGGAGTGCAATGGTGCAATCTTGGCTCACAGCTCACTGCAACCTCTGCCTCCCAGGTTCAAGCAATTCTGCTGTCTCAGCCTAGCAGCTGGGATTACAGGTGTGCACCACCACATCTCGCTAATTTTTGTATTTTTAGTAGAGGCAAGGTTTCACCATGTTGGCCAGGCTGGTCTCGAACTCCTGACATCAGGTGATCTGACAGAAGCAAGTGAATGGCAGGTGAGCGTGCATTACTACCTGAGCTCTGCCTCCTGTCACTTCAGCAGGGGCATTAGATTCTCATAGGAGTATAAACCCTATTGTAAATGGCAGTGTGGGGAATCTAGGTTGTGTGATTCTTATGGGAATCTAATGATAAATGTAATGCACTTGAGTCATCCCAAAACCATCCCCTCAACACACACCCACCCACCCCACCAGTCCACAGAAAAATTGTCTTCCATGAAATCTGTCCCTGGTGCCAAAAAGGTTGCAGACTGCTGTTATATATCACATTTCTTTTAGTGGTTTCATTTCATTTCATTTATTTATTTTTGAGATGGAGTCTTGCTCTGTTGCCCAGACTGGAGCGCAATGGCATGATCTCAGCTCACTGCAACCACTGCCTCCCAGGTTCAAGCGATTCTCTTGCCTCAGCCTCCCAAGCAGCTGGGACTACAGGAGCATGCCACCACACCCAGCTAATTTTTGTATTTTTTGTAGAGATGGGGTTTCACCATATTGGCCAAGCTGGTCTCAAGCTCCTGACCTCATAATCCACCTGTCTCAGCCTCCCAAAGTGCTGGAATTACAGGCGTGAGCCACCACACCCAGCCTTCATTTTAATTTTTAACATAGTTACATGGCTATACGTTCTCCCAATGGTGTAAAATTATTCAATATCTGTATTTTCCTCCTGACAAGACAATCCCTTGACCATAATGTAACTACCAATTGAATTTCCCTCAGTGTCTTCCTTGCTATTTATTTATGTATTTACCTATTTATTTACTTAAGACAGAGTTTTTTTCATATTGCCCAGGCTGGAGTGCAGTGGCACAATCTTGGCTCATTGCAACCTCCACCTCCCAGGTGTAAGAAATTCTCCTGCCTCAGCCTCCCAAGTAGCTGGGATTATAGACATGCACCACTGTGCCCAGTTAATTTTTTGTATTTAGTAGAGACAGGGTTTCACCATGTTGGTCAGGCTTGTCTCAAGCCCCTGACCTCAGGTAATCCACCTGCCCTGGCTTCCCAAAGTGCTGAGATTACAGGTGTGAGCCACCATGCCCGGCTGTCTTCCTTGTCATTATCTAGAATTCTGGTTCCATTATTTATCACAAAATTGAATATATAATCAGAAATTAGGTTTGCACTAATTTAGATTCTGAACACTTTCTGTACTTAATGCTTTTCTTCTTTAACTTTTCCGTCTGCCAAATACATGCTTTTGTAATCCTTTCATGATGGTATGGGTAACTCGATGTATGAAAGTCTGAAAATGTCTGTAATTTGTTCTTCTTCAATGTTCTTTTAGCTTTGTATTGAAGTAGGTTGATAGTATTTTCCCTTTGGATGTTCATGATATTACTTCTCTGTGTATGTCATCCTTGCTGCTAATGAAAAATCTGTTCAGTTCGAATGGCATTCCTTTGTATGCAATTGGTCTTTAATCTCCTATAACTCTTGAGATTTATTTCCTTATCTTTGACTTCATCTTTGCAATGTTTTGGTTGAGATTTATTTCAACCATCCTCCTTAGCACATTTTCCATCTTAGGACTTTCTTTTTTATTTTGAAATAGTCTCAGCCATTATCTCATACATACTGCATCTCCATTTCATTCTTTATTCTATCTTTCTGGAATTTCTGTTATGTATATAGTGAAACATTTTAATCTGTTCACTATGTCTTAACTGCACTTTCATGTTTTTCATTTCTTTTTCTCTCTGTGCTGCCTTGGGTGAATTTCTCAGAAATATCTTTTAATTCACTAATTGTCTCTTCAACTGTGTCTTATCCCATTTGAATTTACTTCAATGATAATCTTTTTCGTTTTTAGGATTTCTTTTTTTTGAAACGAAGTCTTGCTCTGTTGCCCAGGCTGGAGTACAGTGGCATGATTTCGGTACAATCTGAGCCACTGCATGTGGCCCATTTTTGGGGTTTCTAATTGTTTCTTTTTCACATGAACAGTTAATTTTGCTGGGCATTGTGGCTCAAGCCTGTAATCTCAGCACTTTGGGAGGCCAAGGCAGGTGGAGCTCAGGAGTTGAAGACCAGCCTGGCCAACATGGCAAAAAACTCCATCTCTATTAAAAATACAAAAATTAGCAGGGCATGGTGGCAGGTACCTGTAATCCCAGCTGCTTCGGAGGCTGAGGCAGGAGACTTGCTTGAATCTGGGAGGTGGAGGTTGCAGTGAGCCGAGATTGCTGCACTGCACTGCACTCCAGCCTGGGCGACAGAGAGCAAGGCTCCATCTCAAATTTAAAAAAAAGTTAATTTTGTCTGTTTTTGTTTCGTAACTTTTCTCCTTTTACAAGTCATTCCTTCTTTTACCTTTTCTAGGATCTTAAATGTATTTTAAAGTCAGTTCCAGATTATTTATCTGGAGCAGGCTGGAAATGAATTTGTGAAATCACTTATCACAAATGAATCCATCTGTTCAGAGTTGAATTTGTTGGCTTTTTTAGTGTCAGTTTTCTTCCCATGCTTTAGAATTTTGGTTTGTAGGCTTATTTTGAAGAGTACTATTTCTGTCCTTTTTCTTTCTCTGCACTTGTCTAAACCAAGACCATCAGGACCCCAGTCCCAAACCAGGCTTCCTATTGGCAGCTCAGAATTTCCAGTATTTGGTGATAACTGAAGATATCACAGATACAGTTAATCAGCCAGGGTGGCTTGGCTCCGATCCCAACTGCCAGACCTGGGTCTGCTCTCTCCTGTTACCTAAGATATGGTTTCAAGCTGTGAGATTGATGCTAGACTCCCAGCTCTAGAGAACTCTTTTGCTCCCTATTTACTATGCAGGACTTGAATTCCTAGTCACTTCTGCCTGTTTCCAGATCCACAGCCTGTAGGCCTTGAGGTTTCAATCTCTATTTATCTTCACGTTTCTCTTCCTTTTCTGTTCCACAGAGATGATTATCTTTTTATTTATTTAAAACATAAAAATTATCTGTTATTACAGTGCATAAACAAATATTATTTTCCCCCATTAATTCATTGACATTCATTTTCTTTAACATTAGCTTTGTTAAAGTATAATTTACTTGCAATATAATCACCAATTTCAGTGTATTATTTAGTGGGTTTTGGTATACAATCATGTAACCACCATTAAAATCACAAAAAGAATATTTTCATCCCCCCAAAACTTCCCTTGTGCCCTTTGCAGCTAATAATCCCCTTCTCCAACCCCAGGTAACCATTGATCTGCTTTCTAGAGATTAGTTTGCCTTTCCTAGCATTTCACATAAATGAAATCATACAGTATGTATTATTTTGTGTCTGGCTTCTTTTTCTAAGTGTAGTGATTTTTATTTTTTATATTTTTTTATTTCAATAGGTTATTGGGGAACAGGTGGTGCTAGGTTACATGAATAAATTCTTCAGTGGTGATTTATGAAATTGTGATGCACCCATCACCTGAGCAGTGTACACTGTACTGAATCTGTAGTCTTTTATCCCTTGCCACCCCCAACCCTTTCCGGAGTCACCAAAGTCCAGTGTATCATTCTTACCCCTTTGTGGAATCATAGCTTAACTCCCACATGTAAGTGAGAACATATGATGCTTGGTTTTCATTCCTGAGTTGCTTCACTTAGAATAATACTCTCCAATTCCATCCAGGTTGCTGTGAATGCCATTATTTAATTGCTTTTTATGGTATTCCATATATATATATGGCTCACTGCAACCTCTGCCTCCTGGGTTCAAGTGATTCTCCTGCCTCCACCTCCTGAGTAGGTGGGATTATGGGCACACATCACCACGCCCGGCTAATTTTTGTATTTTTAGTAGAGATGGGGTTTCACTATGTTGGTTAGGCTTGTCCTGACCAACTCCTGACCTTGTGATCCGCCCACCTCAGCCTCCCAAAGTGCTCAGATTATAGGTGTGAGCCACTGCACCTGGTCGGTGGATCTACTTTTAAGGAATTGCCACGCTATTTTCCACAGTGGTTGTCCTAGTTTACATTCCCACCAACAGTGTAAATGTTTCCTTTTTACCACATCCATGCCAACATCTATTATTTTTTTATTGTTTTATTATGACCATTTTGCAGGAGTGAGGTGGTATTGCATTGTGGTTTCAGTCTGCATTTCCCCAATCATTAGTAATGTTGAGCATTTTTCCATATGCTTGTTGGCCATTTGTATATCTTCTTTTGAGAACGATCTATTCATGTACTTAGCTCACCGTTACATGGAATTGTTTGTTTTTTGCTTGCTGATTTGTTTGAGTCCTTTGTCAGATGTATAGACTGTGAAGATTTTCTCCCACTCTGTGGGTTGTCTGTTGACTCTACTGATTATTTCTTTTGCCTTATAGTATAGTTTGAAGACAGGTAATGCGATGCCTCCAGATTTGTTCTTTTTGCTTAGTCTTACCTTGACTATAAGGGCTCTTTTTTGGTTCCATATGAATTTTAGGATTGTTTTATCTAGTTCTGTGAAGAATGATGGTGGTATTTTGATGGGAATTGCATTGAATTTGTAGACTGTTTTTGGCAGTATGGTCATTTTCACAATATTGATTCTATCCATCCATGAGCTTGGGATGTATTTCCATTGTTTGTGTCATCTATGATTTCTTTCAGCAGTGGTTTGTAGTTTTCCTTGTAGAGGTCTTTCACATCCTTGGTTAGGTATTAATATTTTGGCACTAAAACTAATGCAAGGGGTTGAGTTCTTGATTTGATTCTCAGCATGGTCACTGTTGGTATTGCAGAGCTACTGATTTGTACATTAATTGTGTATCCTGAAACTGTGATGAATTCATTTATCAGTTCTAGGAGCTTTTTGGATGAGTCTGTAGGGTTCTCTAGGTATACAAATCATATCATCAGCAAACAGTGACAGTTTGATTTTGTCTTTACCAATTTTGATGCCCTTGATTTCTTTCTTTTGTCTAATTGCTCTGGTTAGGACTTCCAGCACTGTGTTAAATAGAAGCGGTGAAAATCGGCATCCTTGTCTTGTTTCAGTTATCAAGGGGAATGCTTTCAACTTTTCCCTATTCAGTATAATGTTGGCTGTGGGCTGGTTGTAGATGATTTTTATTACGTTATATCCCTCCTATGCCAGTTTTGCTGAGGGTTTTAATCATAAAGGGATGCTGGATTTTGTCAAATGTTTTTTCTGCATCTATTGAGATGATCATGTGATTTTTGCTTTAAATTCTGTTTATGTGGTGTATCACATTTATTGACTTGTGTATGTTAAATCATCCCTATATCCCTGGTATGAAACTCACTTGATAATGTTGGTTTATCTTTTTGATATGCTGTTAGATTCAGTTTGCTGGTATTTTGTTGAAGATTTTTGCATCTATGTTCATCAGGGATATTGGTCTGTAGTTTTCTTTTTTTGTTATGTTCTTCCCTAGTTTTGGTATCTGGGTGATACCAGCTTCCAAGAATTATCTAGGGAGGATTCTCTCTTTCTCTATCTTTTGGAATAGTGTCAATAGAATTGGAACCAATTCTTTTTTGAGTATCTGATAGAATTCACTGTGAATACATTTGGTCCTAGACTTTTTTTGTTGGCAATTTTTAATTACCATTTCAATCACCCTGCCTGTTATTGGTCTGTTCAGAGATTCGATATCTTCCTGGTTTAATCAGGGAGGGATGTATATTTCCAGGATTTATCCATCGCCTCTAGGTTTTCTCTTTTTTTTTCTGGAGATGGAGTTTCAATCTTGTTGCCCGGCTTGGTTGCAATGGCACAGTCTCAGCTCACTGCAACCTCCACCTTCCAGATTCAAGCGATTCTCCTGCCTCAGCCTCCCAAGTTGCTAGGATTACAGGCGCCCACCACCATGCCCGGCTTATTTTTGTAATTTTAGTAGAGACGGGGTTTCACCATGTTGGCCAGGCTGGTCTTGAACTCCTGACATAAGGTGATCTGCCCATCTCCACTTCCCAAAGTGCTGGGATTACAGGCATGTGCTACTGCACTTGGCCTCCTCTAGGTTTTCTAGTTTATGTGCGTAAAGTTGTTTATAGTAGCTTTGAATAATCTTTTGTATTTCTGCAGTATCAATTGTAATGTCTCCCATTTCATTTATAATTTATTTGGATCTGTCACCCAGGCTGGAGTGAAATGGCGTGGTCTCAGCTCATCGCAACCTCTACCTTCTGGGTTCAAGCGATTCTCTCGACTCAGCACTCCCCGCCCCCCCGCCCCCCACCACAGTAGCTGGGACTACAGGCATGTGCCACCACACCCGTCTAATTTTTGTATTTTTAGTAGAGAAGGGGCTTCACTATGTTGATCAGGCTGGTCTCGAACTCCTGACCTCGTGATCCACCCACCTCATCCTCCCAAAGTATTGGGATTACAGGTGTGAGCCACTGCGCCTGGCATTCTCTCTTCTTTTCTTGGTTAATCTCACTAATGGTCTACCGATTTTGTTTATCATTTCAAAGAACCAGGTTTTTGTTTCATTTATCTTTGTACTTTTTTGTTTGTTTGAATTTCATTTAGCTCTGTTCTGATCTTCGGTTATTTCTTTTCTTTTGCCGGTTTGGGGTTTGAATTGTTCTTGTTTCTCCTTAGATTATCCAGGAGACCTTAACCTAAGGTGTGGCCTTAGATTATCTATTTGTGCCTCTTCAGACTTTTTGATGCAGGCATTTAACGCTATGAACTTTTCTCTTAGCACTGCTTTCGCTGTATCTCAGAGGTTTTCACAGGTTTTATCACTATTATCCTTCAGTTCACAGAATTTTAAAAATTTCCATCTTGATTTCATTGTTGACCCAGTGATCACTCAGGAGCAGGTTATTTAATTTCCATGTATTTGCATGGTTTTGAGGGTTCCTTTTGGAGTCGATTTTCCGTTTTATTCCATTGTGGTCTGAGAGAGTACTTGATATAATTTTGATTTTCTTAAATGTACCTGAGACTTGTTTTGTGGCCTATCATATGATTTATTTTGGAGAATGTTCCATGTGCTGATGAATAGAATGTATACTCTGTAGTTGTTGGGATATCTGTTAAGTCCATTTGTTCTAAGGTATAGTTTAAGTCCATTGTTTTTTTGTTGACTTTCTGTCTTGATGACCTGTCTAGTGCTGTCAGTGGAGTATTAAAGTCCCCCACCATTACTGTATTGCCATCTGTCTCATTTCTTAGGTCTAGAGTTAATTGTTCTATAAATTTGGGAGCTCCAGTGTTAGGTGCATATGTATTTAAAATTGCGATATTTTCCTGTTGGACTAGTCTCCTTTTATCTACGGAACCTTGTCTCTCTTTATGTACTTGCTGTTGCTTTAGCGTTTGTTTTGTCTGATATAAGAATAGCTACTCTTGCTTGCTTTTGGTGTCCATTTGCATTCTTTTTCCATCCCTTTACCTTAAGTGAGAGCTTACGTGTCAGATGAGTGTCCTGAAGACAGCAGAAACTTGGTTGGTGAATTCTCACCCACTCTGCCATTCTGTATCTTTTACGTAGAGCATTTAGGGATTGCGCTGCTAGTCTCTTCATCCTGTTGTTATTTATTGCCTGAATACTTTTTGTACTATTGAGATGGGAGGTGCCACTGTATTCATCGTATTGTTATTTGCCGCTTGAATCCTTTTTTTCCTCGTGTTATTGTTGAACAGGTCCTGTGAGATTTATGCTTTAAGGAGGTTCTATTTTGGTATATTTTGAGGATTTGTTTCAAGATTTAGAGCTCTTTTTAGCAGTTCTTGTAGTGCTGGCTTGGTAATGGTGATTTCTCTCAGCATTTGTCTGTAACAGACTGTTATCTTTCCTTCATTTTTGAAGCTTAGTTTCCGCTGGATACAAAATTCTTGGCTAATGGTTTTGTTTAAGCAGGCTAAAAATAGGACCCCAGTCCCTTCTAACTTGCAGGGTTTCTGCTGGGAAATCTGATGTTAATCTGATAGGTTTTCCTTGATAGGTTCCCTGATGCGTTTGTCTCTCAGCTTTTTTTTTTTTTTTTTCTGTCCCGTCCTCCTGTCTCACAGCTTGATTCTTTCCTTCATCTTGACTTTAGATAACCCGATGACTATGTGCCGAGGCGATAATCTTTTTGCGATGAATTTCCCAGGTGTTCTTTGAGGTTCTTGTATTTGGATGTCTAGATCCCTAGCAAGGCCAGGGAAGTTTTCCTCAATTATTCCTTAAAATGTTTTCCAAGCCTTGAGATTTCTCTTCTTCTTCACGAGCACGATTCTTAGGCTTGGTTGTTTAACACAGTCCCAAATTTCTTGGAGGCTTTGCTGATTTTTAAAAATTGTTTTTCCTTTGTTTTGACAGATTGGGTTAATTTTTTTAAAAGCCTTGTCTTTGAGCTCCGAAGTCCTTTCTTCTGCTTGTTCAATTCTATTGCTGAGACTTTCCAGTGCATTTTGCATTTCTCTAAGTGTGTCTTTGATTTCCAGAAGTTGTGATTGTTTTTTATTTATGCTGTTTCACTGAAAAATTTTCCTTTCAAATCCTGTATCATGTATTTGATTTCTTTAAGTTGGACTTCACCTTTCTCTGCTGTCTCCTTGATTAGCTTAATAATTGACCTTCTGAATTCTTTCTCTGGGAATTCAGAGATTTTGTCTTGGTTTGGATCCACTGCTGGTGAGCTGGTATCACCTTTTGGGGGTGTTAAAGAACCTTGTTTTGTCACATTACCAGATTGTTTTTCTAGTTCCTTCTTATTTGGCTAGACTATGTCAGAGGGAAGATCAGGGATTCAGGGGCTGCTGTTCAGATTCTTTGGTCCCACAGGTGCTCCCTAACGTGGTGCTCTTCCCCTTGCCCTAGGGGTGGGGTTTCCTGAGAGCCAAACTGTAGTGACTGCTTTTGCTCTTCTGGGTCTAGCCACCCAGTGGAGCTACCCGGCTCTCAGCTGGTATTGGGAAGCGTCTGCAAAGAGTCCTGTAATGTGATCTGTCTTCAGGTCTTGCAGCCATGGATACCAGCACCCGCTCCTGCGGAGCTACCAGGGGAGTGAAGTGGACCCTGTTTCGGTCCTTGGTTGTGTTTTTGTTTCAAGTGCTGATTTGAGTTGGTTGGCCGCCAGCCAGAAGGGGGTGCTTTCAAGAGCGCATCAGCTGTAGTCCTATAGGGAGGATGCAAACTTGCCCTAGAGACAACTGGTTAAGTATTCAGGATTCTCAGGCAGTGGGTAGGGCCACAGAACTCCCAAGAGATTATGACTTTTGTTTTTGGATACCAGGGCAGGTGGAGAAAGACCGCCGGGAGCGGCAGGGATAGGCATGTCTGAGCTCAGCCTCACCTTGGTGGGGCTTGCTGCAGCTGCTGTGGGGATGGGGAGTCCAGTGGAGTTATATTCCCAGGGCTATTATGGCTGCCTCTGCTGAGTCATCCAGGTCACCAGGGAAGAGGGGAAAGCCGGCAGTCACGGGCCTCACCCACTCCTATGTAGCCCGCAGTCCTAAAGGCTGGTCTCACTCCCACCAGTCCCCTCCAACTCAGTGCTGAGTCTGTTTCCAGGCAGCCCATGACCAGGGGTGAGAACTTGCCCCAGACCACGAGCCGCCCGTTGAGAAAGCAAGTGGACTCACAGGTTTTTGGCATCTCAGGGAGCCTGCAGCAGAGATCCAGTTCCTTTAAAGGTCTGTGGATTCTCTCGGCTTTCCTGGTATGTTCCTGCGGTAGTTCTTAGAGCAAACGTTCACGATGTGAGTCTCCACTGGCTGCTGTGTCCGTCCGCGCGGGAGCTGCAAGCTAATCTTGCCTCCTATCTGCCATCTTAATCTCATCAAGTGTAGTGACTTTTAGATTAATCCATGTTGCTGTGTATATCCATAATTCATTCCTTTTTGGGTAGTATTCTGTCGCATGGTTATGTCGCAAATTTTTAATCCATTCTTCTATTGATAGACATTTGAATTGTTTCCAGTTTGGGCTGTTATTCTTCTTCAGATCTTGGTTCAAATGCTCCTTCCTTTTGCCTCCTCCCACCCCAGGATAAGATCAGGTACTCCTGTTGCACACTGTCCCAGCTCCCTGTCCTGTAAGTGTGTCATTATACATCTGTAAATTTAGGTGATTAATGCTGTTTCCCCCTCCATCAGACTGTGAGGAAGGGATCTCCCTTGTCTTGTTTACAGTGACACGTAGTAGGGACTCACTCAAAAAATGTATGTGAAATGAATGAATGCCAATCTGATTGACTAAGCCTCCCTCTAGCTAGAGAGGGAATTTACCAGCTAAAGATCCCAGGAAAAGGAGGCGGCTAATTAGCAATTCATTAGGATCCATTTTCGAGTCTATAGTCAATGCTAATCACTTGTTTGTTTAAAACAGGAAGTTCTGCTCTCATTAAATCCATTACTAAATGAAAATGTTTCTCATGGAAGTCTGGCCTCCCACACTGGAGTGTAAACTCAAGGACTGCACCCCCTCTTTTGTGTAAACTTTCCAGAAATCAGCAAAGCAGGCGCTCACACGCTAGAAATACCCTGGGCGAAGACCCTGGTGCTTGCTGCCAGCAGGACCTTAGGAACCTGGCCCTTCAGCTCTGGCTGGGAGTGGCCTGGTGAGGGTGAGCTCTGCCCATCATCCCTCATCCACCCTATTGCAACCTGCAGAAACGCTCCAGAGAACAACTTCCCTATGGCAATGCTACCCACCCATTACTCACGCACCTATTGGGTGCCTGCCAGATGTACAGCCCAGGCCACCTCCGGGGTATTGAACAGACTGGGCTCCTTTCCTGCAGTTTCACCTTTTTCTTCATCTTCATTGCCCTCTGCCCCAAGCTTACATCAACAGGAGCAACACCTTAAATGTGTTCGAGCCTTTGTACCTGCTGTTCCTTCTGCCCAGAGGGCCCTTCCCTGTGTGTACTTGAGGGGCAAATACTGCAGCCCTAGCCTGATGGTGTCTTGAAGCCTCCTGATTGCCTTTTGGTTCAACCTCTGTGCTGCCATTTATACTTTTGAATATAATCATCTTCACCGGTGGTGACCAACTCTGGTAGAGCACTTCCCAGGGACCAGCCAGTCCATGAGTCTATCACTCTATCACTCTGGTGTCCCATGCTCCAAGGGAGGTACTGCTTTTGTTTCCATTTCATCAAGGCTAAGAGTCCTGAAGAGACTTTCCCAAGGCCACACAGCAGGGTCAGGATTCAAACCTAGGCCATCTTGTCTCCAGAGCCCACGAGCTTAACTGCTGCTCTCCACCTCCTTCCAACGCACACTTTTATTGCTGTCTTCTCACACTAGCTTGCCTTGTTTAGCTCTCCTGTAAGCCTAGCTCCTAAGAGGCAGCACGCATGTCTTTATCTCTGGGCTGGCACATAAGAAGCCTCGAAAAAGATTTGTTGAAGTTTCCAACCAGCAGAGTTCAGATCCTGTTCCATAAACCCCGTTGTAACTGATTGTGCAACTGATCCGGTGATGTCAGCCTCTCAGTGCCTTTGGAGCAGTCACTGGATATGTCAGTCATCATGACCATGAGAGGAAGCAGCAAGTCATGATCCTGTCGTGTGTCTGTCAGGTGCTGAAGATGCAGAAAGGAATATGACTCCTACACGAGAAAAAGGCTACAAGCCCCAGGCAGAGCTGTGGCGACGGATGCAGCAGAGGGTGGCATTGCAGTGCCCTGAGAGCCTGGATTTTAGCGAGGAGGGTAGTCAGGAAAACCTGCCTCTCTTGAGGTTCTGAGGGCGCTCAGATGAGCTAGGGCATGGGTGGGAGATCATCTTCCGGCATGCCCACAGGGATACAACTCATCCCGAGAGGTATCCTCGCTAAGATTCCTTTGCTGCTTTTTTTTTTTTTGAGACACAGTTTCACTCTTGTGCCCAGGTGGGAGTGCAATGGCGCAATCTCTGCTCATTGCAACTTCTGCCTCCTGGGTTCAAGCGATTCTCCTGCCTCAGCCACCAGAGTAGCTGGGACTACAGGCACACGCTACCACGCCCAGCTAATTTTTGTATTTTTAGTAGACATGGGGTTTCACCATGTTGGCCAGGATGGTCTCAAACTCCTGACCTCAGGTGATCCACCCACCTTGGCCACCCTAAGTGCTGGGATTACAGGCGAGAGCCACTGTGCCTGGCCACTGCTTGTCTTTTTCTTTAATAATATATCTTGAGGCTATACACAGAGAACTACCTCATTAATTTGAAAGGCTATATGGTACACTACATGTGTTTATGAGGCACTTATTTAGCCAGTACTTTTGGGATGGACTTGTAGGTTGTTTCCAGTCTTTCATTAATGTAAACAATGCACCAACACACACTTTATTCATCAGCTTTGCACATGAGAAGTAAATTCCTAAAAGCAGGATTGCTGTCAAAGGGTATGTGCATTTAAAACTCTGATAGCTATTGCTGTTTTAGTTTTTACTCTTTTAAAGGCAGACTGCCACATGTAGCGCCCCATTTGAATGTGTCCGGAGCCTTGGAAGCTTGACTACCCTATGTTCTCCTACAATGGGCCTTGAGAGCTTGTTTGGAGGTTCTAGCAAGGGAGCTCAGCTACTCGTATACCCTTGACGGAAGACCAGCCCTCCTCTGTTGGGAATGGTCATATTCTTTGACAGAGCATGCAGCTTCGGGAGGGACAGACAGGCAGCGGTGAAGGAGGAAGGGGACACCCGCCTAGCCAGCCAGATCGGCCGAATCAACCCTGGCAATCAATGGGGTGACAGTGGTCACGGGCAGATCACCCTCACATCCTGCTTTATTCTTTTAAAATGCTGCACAGGCTGTGTGCAGTGGCTCATGCCTGTAATCCCAGCACTTTGGGAGGCCACGGTGGGTGGATCACCTGAAGTCAGGAGTTTGAGACCAGCCTGGTCAACATGGTGAAATCCCAACGATACTAAAAATACAAAAAAATTAGCTGGGCATGGTGGCGTGGGCCTATAATCCCAGCTACTTGGGAGGCTGGAGCAGGAGAATTGCTTCCCGGGAGGCAGAGGTTGCAGTGTGCTGAGATCACACCACTGCACTGTAGCCTGGGCGACAAGAGTGAGATTCCGTCACAAAACAAAACAAAACAAACGCTGCACAGTATTTTTTATATGGATGTACCAGAGATCATTTAGTCCATCCCTCCCTCCCTCCCCTGTTCTCTTTAAATTTCTATTTACTTTGAGGAAACAGTTAACAGTAATATTTCATGACTTTGGAGTGCAGTGGCACAATCATAGCTCACCGCAGCCTCAATCTCCTGCGCTCCAGCAGTCCTCCTGCTCCAGTTCCCTGGAGGAAATCGAACTGTGCCACAGCTCACAGGTGACCTTGGGCACTCTCCTCCCCTCCCTGCGCCTCAGTCTCTCCGTCTAAAGAGTTTGAACCAATCAATCCCCAAGCATGGTTCCACCTCCTCAACATCTCTAATTAGATAATATAATGTCGGCAAGTATATGGGAGACACGGAGAGGGACCCTGCCTTGTTCGTCACAGCTGGAGCTGTGGATTACAGGCATGAGCCACCATGCCTCATGGCATCTGATGTATCACTCTTCAGTATAGCTCAGGAGAATTTCTGTGTTGTGGGGGGCACTTCAGTCTCTTCTGGACGAAGTGTTCAGCACTATGATTAGCTTATTTCCTATCTTCTGCTTCTGCTCTTTGGATATTAAGGAAAAGCATTAAGCATGAAGCCACAAATACGGAATACTAGGCATTCCATATTTGTAAGTTTTTGTAAATTAGGAAGAGTGTTGCAGAAAATTGCCTATGCATGTAAATCTTTGTGTACATATGTGAGTAAAAACACCCGAGAGGCAGAATTACTGATCAGAACGTGTGTGCATTCAAATTTGGTCGAGACTGCCCAACCAGCCTCCAAAGACCTGGTGCCAGTGTACATGCCTGTCTCCCCATATACTGGCCAACATTATATTATCAAATTAGAGATGCTGAGGAGGTGGAACGATGCTTGGGGACTGACTGGTTCAAACTCATTATCTAGTAGATGGAGAGACTGAGGCGCAGGGAGGGAAAGAAAGTGCCCAAGGTCACCTGTGAGCTGTGGCACAGTTCGATTCCCTCCAGGGAACTGGGGCAGGGTTTTGGGTGAAATTCGGGAGACCACAGGGTGGGGTCCATAAGACAACGAGAAGATGGGCCAACAAGAGGTAGGCTGGGCCGAGGCCTATCCCTCCCCCACACCCACGCCCGCGAAACGCAACATGTTTTATTTCATGAAGGAACTTCTGACTCTTCTCCACTACTTCTTCTGTCTTCCCCCGCCCATCTTTTCCCTTGGAAACAGCTTCAGAGATTCTGAAATGTGCTTCCCTTACTCCGGAGCCCGCCTGTGTGGGAGGAGGCTGAGGACGTGAGGGTACTGATTGAGAGGGCAGGTTGAGACCCAGGAGCTGCTGTGCAAAAAGAATGGCAAATTATACAAGGAGGGAAAACGGAAGGGGGTGGCGGAGGCAGCCATTCATCAGTGTTTTTTAACCCTTTCCTGCTGCAAAAGCAGGCAGCCCCAGACCCCGGATACGGCTGCAGCAGCGAGAGGTGTTTTCATAAATGGTTGGTGCTGAA
Organism: Sapajus apella; assembly: GCF_009761245.1. NCBI lineage: Eukaryota > Metazoa > Chordata > Mammalia > Primates > Cebidae > Sapajus > Sapajus apella. The sequence goes on along the minus strand of NW_022436973.1, from coordinate 5,434,029 downwards.
AGCTTTGAAGCGAGGAGGGCACTGCTCCCTCCTCGTCCTTTGCAGACAGGCTTTGTACTCTGGGAAAAACTGTCGGAAAAGGTAGAACAGCTCCTAATCTAGGAGATGATTCCTGTGGGAAATCAGGCTGCTTTTCAAGCGTAATTTGAAAAGCCGCTGCCTCCAAACTTCAGTGGTGAAGGGGGGGTGCGCACAGAGAGGCGAATGCCATTTATAAAGCAATCAACGCTTCCACAGAGTCCACCATCACTCAGAATTATTTTCTGAAATTTGGCCTCTATTCCTTACTCTGGAGGAAAGGCAATACGGGCACCTGGCTTCCAATCAAGCTCGACGCACAGGACTGGGTAAGACACACAAAGGGAGAGGGACCGTGGATTGCTCATCACAGCTGGAGCTGCGGAAAATCATTTCTAGGGCTCCTCAACTCTCCGGAACGAGCCGGAGGAAGCCTCATCAGAGGTTCCATTCATCTGACTTCTTACTTTTAAACTTTAAAGCACATATTTATGTGCCTCAAGTTGCCCATGAACCACGGCATGTCAAACAGTTTGGGGTTGATGGAAGAGGTATATTTCCTCGTCCTGGGACTTTCAGAAACACAATTTCATTGCCAGTCTCTCTCCCTTCCCATTTCTCCTGTATGCTGCCACGAGATGAATATTCCTAACACGCTGCTTTCAATACATTATTCACCTGTTCAAGAACCTTCCAAGGCCACTTCTTGATCCCTTAAGGCTGCGATGCTCAGATTGGCATTCAAGGCCTTCCATAAATGTGGCCTCAGCTCCCACCACCTCCTAATACTCACTCTCCCAGACTGCCACACCACACTTGTCACGGGCCACAAATACAGGGTGGTGTGTGCCTGTCACATGTGCCCTCCCCGATCTCTGCATCTCTCTTCCTGGTATCCAAATCCAGTGCTTCCTTTTAGGGGAAACCATTCTACCTCAACTCTTTCTCCACATGGTGTGGGTGTCCAGGCCCATCCCCGAGAATGCTGAAGTTCAGGGGTTGGCAAACTAAGGTCCGAGGGCAAAGCAAAAACAAATGGCTCCTGGCTTAGTTTTTGTGAGGCCCTC
>NW_022436973.1:5363313-5432844 GCF_009761245.1 Sapajus apella | reverse complement strand
TTTAAGACGGGGTTTCACCATGTTGGTCAGGCTGGTCTTGAACTCCCGACCTCAGGTGATCCACCTGCCTTGGCCTCCAAAGTGCTTGGATTACAGGCGTGAGCCACCGCGCCCGGCCTTCTCTTTTCTTTTCTTTCTGCACGGGGTCCTCGCTCTGTTGCCAGGCTGGAGTGCAGTGGTGCGATCTCAGCTCACTGCAACCTCTATCTCCTGGGTTCAAGTGATTCTTCTGCCTCAGCCTCCCAAGTAGCTGGGACTACAGGAATGCACCACCACACCTGGCTAATGTTTGTACTTTTAGTAGAGATAGGGTCTCACCAGGTTGCCAGGACGGTCTCGATCTCTTGACCTCATGATCTGCCCGCCTGGGACTCCCAAAGTGCTGGGATTACAGGTGTGAGCTACCACACCCAGCCAGTTTTTTTTTTTTTTTTTTTGAGACTGAGTCTTGCTGTCTCCCAGGTTGGAGTGCAATGGCATGATCTTGGCTCACTGCAACCTCTGCCTCCCACGTTGAAGTGATTCTCTTGCCTCAGCCTCCTGAGTAGCTGGGATTATAGGTACATGCCACCATACCCAGCTAATTTTTGTAATTTTTAGTAGAGACAGGGTTTTGCCATGTTGGCCAGGCTGGTCTCAAACTCCTGACCTCAGGTGATCCACCCATCTCGGCCTCCCAAAGTGCTGGGATTACAGGCATGAGCCACCAAGCCTGGCCTATTTTTGTTTTTTAAAAGATGGCGGCCGAGCACGGTGGTTCACATCTGTAATCCCAGTACTCTAAGAGGCCAAGCCTAGCAGATTGCTTGAGTCCAGGAGTTCGAGACCAGCCTGGTTCACAATACAGCAAAACCCTGTTTCTACTAAAAGGACAAAAAATTAGCGAGGCATGGGTGTGTGTGCCTGTAATCCCAGCTACTTTGGAAGCTGAGGGGGGAGAATCACCTGAGCCCAAGAGATTGAGGCTACAGGGAGCCAAGATTGCACCACTGCACTCCAGCCTGGGCTAGCAGAATGAGACCCTGTCTCAAAAAAACAAATTGTTAAAAAAAAAAAGTCAAAGAAGATGCTTCAGAGACCTTATGTGTGGCCCGTAAACCATAATAGATTCACTCTGGCCCTTTACAGAGAAAGTCTGCTGACGCCTGTTGTAAATGGACCAAGTTTGGTTTGGGGCTGAGCGAAGCTCCGGCTGAGCCAATGAGAGCAAATCCTAGGACTTGGGCTGAGGTGGGAGAATCTCGTGGGCTTGGGAGTTCCAGGTCGGCCTGGACAGCAGTGCAAGACCCCGTCTCTAAAAATCCAACCCAATCGCAGGCCTTTGGCTGGGGCTGTTAGGAGGTGCACATTCACTTGGGTGTGTGGCGCTGAAAGAGCAGGAGCCTGGAGCTGCAGAGTGAAGCCACCACTGGGAAAGCAGGATCGAAAGACACGGCCAGGCTGGGGAGGCTGCACCAGCAGGGCCTCTTGGTTCTGTGTGCCAAGATATTTTTGTTTTTTGCTCAAGCCAATTTTGAATTGGGTCTCCTGTCACTCCCAACTGAGTTATGATGTGTGCAGATACTGGCAGGCATGCCCACAGGCCTTTGGGCATGTTATATTTTTCTGGTCTGGAATGCCCGTTATTCTCTCTGGTGAAATCTACTTGTTCACTAGGACCTCACCTCCTCCTAGAAGCCTTCTTTGATTCTCTCCCCTACTGTCGTTCTCTTTTAGTTTCTGGGTGGCTCATGCTGAGACCTAACCGTCTGTTTCCTCAGCTGTAACTGTGGAGGGGAGTGTGTACTGCAGCCATAGCAAAGCCATGGGCAGTGGGGGAAAGACGTTGCTGGAGCCCCAGGCATGGTGCCAGATTCTTTACAAACACGGCCACGTTCATTCCCTCTGAGGCAGCTGCCTGAAGGGCAGAGGCAACGGCTCTATTTCAGAGATGGGAAAACGAAGCTCAGAAATAAAATGACTCGCCCAGGGTCACACTGTTACAGAGAGGTGGAGTCAGAAATGAAGCCCAGCTCTGAGGAACTCCAAATCATCCATGTTCCCTCCATGACACAGTGCCTCCTGAAGACCACAGCCACCTCCAAGCATTCCCTGCGTCCAGGTCTACACTTTCCTGCATCCTCCAGGAGCCTTCTGCTGCCTGCAGATCACAGCTCAAACATCTCAACCTGAAATTCTAAGCCTTGCAGTATCTCCCTGTCCATCCTGTACCTGCCCCTACCTCTGGCCAAAACAATACTTGGAGTGCTAGTGCACTCTGACTGAAATAAGAAACCTTGACTGTACCAGCAAGTTTTAACCGGCGGAATGGAGTATTCTGCAAAGCTGACATTAACAGGGACTAGACTGAGTCAGCTGGACAGGTTCAAAAATGAAAGTTGCCTGAATATAATAATAACTGGAGACTTGCTCTAATGAGGTTTTTTTTTTTTTTTTTTTTTTTTTTTTAATCAAGAGCAACAATCTGCCGGCAAGAATCTGAAAGCAACTCAAGACAGCTTAACTCTTTGAGGAAGGAGTGGGTTTTCGAAGAACCACGGCATATCCTCCTACGCTGATTATCTCCTGGAGAGCTGTCCCAGAGCCCGAGTTTTTCTTAGGATGCGTGTGCACATCTCCCCTGGTCCCTCAGGACAGCGTCGCGGCTTGCCACACCCAGGTGCCCTGCAAAGGCAGGCTACTTTTATCTCACCGGGAGAGCTCAGTAGTGCTCGGCAAGTCACACCACCTCCCTGACCTGTTTCCTCATTTGTCAGAATCTGGAGACAGAATTAGCCTATCACTTTGGGTCCCCAGTGGAATTAGGAACAATGCTGTGAATCCTTTCACCATCCCCGCAATTAGAGGGCATTTCCCTCCCTTTTTCCAAAGGAAATCATTCCCAAATTTTAAAGCTGGAAAAGAGTTAAGTGATGATCTTGGCCCTTTCAGGGGGCTCTTAACTTGGGGTCCCTGCGGGATCACAGGTGAGCCTCTGGAATTGCACATGGAATCTTGTGAGGTTAGTGAGGCATCATGGGCAGATGAGATGGTGCCCACTGCAGTCTTGGAGGATGCAGTGCCCTCCTGGGGGTAATGGGAGGAGCGGGAACAGATGAAGAGCTCCTCCTCTTGTCCAATCCCTCCACTTTACAGGCTGCAGAACTGAAAAAAGCCCCAAGAGAAGCGTTCCCTGAGGGTTCAGGAGCCAGACCAGAGCCAGGCGGCTGCCACCGAGACTGGAGCTGGATGCAACTCTGCCCTGGCAGACGGCGGAGCAGGAAGTGAGTGGGGCTTCTCCAGAGCTGGCTGGGGACCCTCACACCAACATGTCCCCATGCCAGGCACCCTCTGGGCTTTTTGGAGTTTGAGGATTATCTGTGTCACTGGAATTGTGATCTAGTGGGCACCCCACTATGCACTGTGAGAAAGCATTCACCATCCCTGGGATCCTTCAGCATACATGGGGGCTGGGGGGCCAGGGGGCTGGGGTGGGATGTGTACCTGAATTTACATAATCTGTGTGTTTTTAATTTCTCAGCTAGGAAAAAAACTCAAGTATTTATCTTGCCTTTTCTTTACAAACTATACCAGCAGGTTACCAGATGGTTGATGAAGGGAAGGTTCCCCTTACGCAAGGACTCTGGCTAAAAGCAAGCCGGCATGGTGGAATTAGAACAGCATTACTCTGCAATCCCTAATGAGTGTGTGGATCCCAGTGAGATCACCATGGCTGCTAAGAACACAAGACGAAATCAGACTATATGCCTCCCGATGGAAGTACATAACACCACCTATGGAGGAGAATTGCCAGAAACAAAGCCAGAAGACCCAAACCTGATCACAACTCTCACTCTGCTCCCAACAGCCAGGAAACACAGGTGAGAGGAGGGGCCCACGAAATGGCCTCCATAGGGATGCAATCGATCAACCCAGATGGTGGGAAACACTCTAGGAGAAATGATCATGTTTCCCCACCAAACAGCTTCAAGGAAAATGAGGGAGGTGGAGGAGGGGGAATCTACACATTAGAAGAGATTTATTAGGGAACACACTGAACCAGCAATGTACACCACTTACTTGGATCCTGACCCAAACACACTGGGGAAATTTAGACACTGACAATATCTGACAATATTAAAGGGTCATTGTTAATTTGGTTAGGTGTGATAATGTATTGTGGTTGTACATTCAAAAAAGTTTCCATGCAACATCTGGTATTTGATGAAAATAATCCCAGTGTGGAGAGGTACATGGGCAGGGCACAGAGGAAGCAAGCTGGGCCACATGCTGACCACAAGGGAAGCCAGGTTTCACGCGAACACGGGACTTCACTGCACTACTACCCATAGTAAAAAGTGAAAAAAGTTAACCTCCTGCTTAAAAAGTATCCAAAACATTGTTCCGAGTGGTTGCCTTTGGAGACAGAAACCAGGCGTCTGAGAAATGGGGAGGGGGAGATTTACTCTTCACTGTTTTCTGTTTTGTACTGCTTGGCTTTGGATTTTATACTGTGGTTCTATACTGACCATTCAAGAATATAATCTCATTTTTTAAAAATAATCACCCAATTTAAATAACAAACTTCAAAATGAGCTGTTGATCACACTTTTCATCCAAGGAGTGCCTTTATTTCAATTTGTTTCCCAAAGAACAGGTTAGGTATAACAAATTAGTTCCATCTCATTATTTTAAGAGAGGGAGGTGTATGCAGATAGAGGGGAAGTGACCTCGTGTGTGTGTGTGTGTGTGTGTGTGTGGCCTGTGAGGCAGCTGGGGCCATAGGGTATGGTAGACCAAGGAGTGAAACCCTCAGAGCCACCAGACAATGTCATTTGAAAACACAAGGTATGAAATATAAATATAACAGTCAGCTACTTTCCTTCAATCTATTTCTAAGTTCTAAGCAGTTGTGTGATAGATCAATTTATAAATCAATTGGCTAATTCACCTTCCCTGCAGCCGCTGTCACCACCTATGGCCGCGTGGGGTGTGCCCAACTTCTGGCTGGCAGGGGAAGAGGGGTCGGTGGCTTCTGCAGCGGGGGGTGGGAGGAAGAGCAGGGTCACTGTAGCTCCTTGAGCAGATGGAGCACATTGGCCGTGTAGGGGTTCTGCTGGCCACTGGCCCCGCGCAGCTGCACGGGGTGGAGGCTGGGGTGGGGAGGCGTGAACTGCATGGGGCAGTAAAGCTCGCTCAGGAGGAACCAGGTGGAGTCTGGGTCCACCTTCATCAGGTGGAGGAAGACGCTGTGGAGAGAGGGAGAGGAGTGAGTGGAGGGTACAGAGAGGGAAGGTGGGGAGTGCTGAAGCCCCAACCAGGAGGCTGTTTACTGGGCTGTTTGAGAAGAAACTGGTAACAATATCAAGTCACTTCAAATGGTAGAACAAACCCACCTGAGTTCATAAGACAGGACCAGGAGGATGGTCCCAAAGCCCATCAGAAATACAGGTAAGTTTCATATCCATTGACATACAGAAAACCAGTAATTAGTCTGAGCAGAACAGTATTGACAGCAAACAAGCTCTTGGCAAAGAAAGAGGTTGAGTTCTAAGGTGTAAAGCAGGAGTTTTCACAAAGAAGAAAAATGATAGAGTGTACCCTTTCTTAAAGGCTTTGTTCAGCTCATAGGCTCAGCTCAGGGTTGGGGGCAGGCCCTGGGTGGGGCTCCCTGTCCTCCTTGGAGGCCCTAAGCAAGCCTCGTTATTATGGTCCTCCAGCACGCTGCTCAACTCGGCAGCTGGACCCTTTCTGGCCAAAAGCCATGGATTCTTGGTGGTGTGAACACACACTCAAGGCTCCCGTGACGAGCTGCTTACCCACAGGGACCGGATCCACAGAATGTCGCCTTTGGCAGGCTGGCAAAGGGCTCCTTTATTCTCCTGGGGCAGGACTGGTTAAGCCCTGGTCTGTAACGCTTGGCAGAGATAGACCATGGATGACCTCTGACAGATGACAGGAAAAGAGATCAAGGGCCCGGCCTACTGGATGCCACACAGCCACCAAGGATAGTTTTTGTCTTGGTTTGAACTTTGGGATCACAACCCTTGCCTCCTAGCTGCTCAAATACTATTTCTGAAAGATCAGTCACATGCCCAGGGACACTGTGCTGGGCAGTCCAAGTGTAAACTTCATACACGGTGGTACTTCAGTCTGGCTTGGCAATCCCAGGAAGAATGGGACCTCCCAGCCAGCCTGCCCATCTCAGCTCACCATCGCCTGCTTGGAGGCTGGCCTCCCCACGCCATTTTGCCCATACCACTGTGCCCAAGTAAGGCTGCCCCTTACTTTTCTCATTTAGGACACCTTTCCCAACACATATTGACTATTCATCATCTCTCTCCCTCAACATAAGCTCCCTGAGGACAGGGACCAGGGACCACATCTGTTCTGTACATTGCTGTATCTTCGGCACCTGGCATGGCATGTGGTCAGCATCCAGTTAATGTTGACTGAACAGGTTCTCATTTCTCTTTTATCCCCCTGCAATATGTCTGCGTAACAATGAACGAGTTCACATTTTAATGAGGACATAGTGACTTACTACACTGCACACGAATGACTTTAGATGACACCCCTCTCTAGAATAGTTAAACTCTACACAAGGATCTGAAGGAGGGGTCAAACTCTCATCACCAAGGAAGGAACAAGGAACATTATTAACAGGATTCAAATGATCAGAGGCATCACTAGCTATGTGACTTTGGGAAATCATTCAACTTGCCCTGTTCCAGTGGCCCCATTTCTAAAAATGGGGGATGTCCTTCACTTAGGGTTTTGCTGAGATTTAAAGCACAGGTCAAGCCTTACACAGCCTAGCACATGTGATCCCTATTTACCAATTAACAGCATCCAGTATCTATTTGATAAACCACATTTTATTCTTGGCAATTATTAGGAGCCTTTTGCATACCACTGGGCATTAAATAGGAACTTCAATGCTTGCTAAGTGGGAGTAAATTCTGGGTTTTCATTTCACTAGTATGAAAGACCTGTACCCTCAGTGGATTTGGGTCTCACTGTGAAGCCAGTCTTGATATCATCCTTAGGTGTAATGGACATACACTAAGGAGGCCAGGGAGGCAGTGGGGGAGTGGGGAGGGTAGACAAGGGCATTGAATTTTTTTTTTTTTTTTTTTTGAGATGGAGTCTCACTCTGTTGCCCAGGCTGGAGTGCAGCGACGTGATCTCAGCTCACTGCAACCTCCGCCTTCTGAGTTCAAGTGATTCTCCTGCCTCAGCCTCCCAAGTAGCTGGGATTATAGGCACCCACCACCACGCCTGGCTAATTTTTGTATTTTTAGTAGAGATGGGGTTTCACCAAGTTGGCCAGGCTGGTCTTGAACTCCTGACCTCAGGTGATCCACCCACCTCGGCCTCCCAAATTACTAGGATTACAAGCATGAGCACTGTGCCTGGCCTACTGAATTTTTTCCTGCCTGTTCTGTGCCCAAACAATTTAAGTTTTCTTTGCTTAGGATAATCTTGTTTATAACCTCCACGGTGGTTGCTGGAGAAGTGATTAGAATATTCTAATTCATCGTTTCCACTTCACCGCAGAAAGGAGATGAGGCCTGCGTGGGAGACAATTTTTGTTTAAAAATAAAAATATCTTTGATAATTAGAGTGGCAAGGGAAATTACGAAAAAACACACCAAAACTGGGAAGCAGATTTCTATTTACACGTGACACAGTTGACAGTTTTCCCTGGTGCCAAAGACTGTTAGAATGCAAATGGTTTCATTTGATTTTTTTTTCCCCTTCAAGAGCTGGAACCATTTCTCAAGCTACAGCATCGCGCTCCCCCAGCTTCAAGGAACATTTTTATCTGGGCAACACCCAGCAAAGTGATGCCACGGCCCAGTTCAGTCATAGCTGCGTTCTGACTTACATGGCACGAAAATGCTGCAATGTTCATTTTCTGAGCCCTTTTTAACATGCTAAATATAAATGTTGTATTCGTTGGCAGGAAAGGAAAAGAAAATCAGCTACTCTTTTTGCCCTGCAAGATATCCAAATGAAATATTAACAGAAAAGCAAGGAAAAACATGAAAAGTTCACCTTCTTTTATTAAGCAAGAGTCAAACTCTTGGAATGATTGTTTTGGGTCTCATTTCTTCGCTCTTAAAGGGGCAGATGCCCCAGAATGGCAGGAATGCCTGTTCCTTCCCCCAGCTCTGTGGCTTGGAACAAGTTATTTTGCCTCATGAACCTGTTTCCTCTTTCTCCAAAGGAATATGATCACACCCAGCCCACTCTCCTCACAGGTTTGTTCTGAGGCTCTCAAGAGATGAGGTGTAGGAAAACACTTTGAAGTATATAATAAAAACAGTATTCCTTCCTTCCCTCCCTCCTTCCTTCCTTCCTTCCTTCTGAGAGTGAGAGTGAGAGTGACAGAGAAAGTGAGTCCGAGGCATAATTATCACAACCAATCTCAGCAGCATCACCATGCCATGGATAATTTTCAGACACCTGAAAAGGGCAAAACATTTGTCTTTTCTTTCACTCATAATTTCCTCCATACTGACTTGGTGGGGGTCCCAGTTCTCAGCCAATGGGGCTCTATACTCTGTTCTCCGCATGCCTGAGGTGGGGAGCAAATGCTGTGCCATGCAACCAGATGGCTGGCAGGCGTAGCTGTGCTCTCGCTCCCTGAGAGGCACGCGGCCTGCTGAACTCTAAGCACCGACAAATTCTGAACCCACACCCTTGTTGGCTTTAAGCCCCTGGGGGCTGAGCCTGAGGCCCAGGAGGTCTGATCTGAGTGCTTAGCACCAGACTTTGTTCCAAACTCTGGTGCCACTTTGTCCAGGGACCAGTTCCTGCCCAGCCTTAGCTGGGAAGAGGGACCTCCAGAGAGTGAAGGGCTGAAAGCCTAAGTCACTGAAAACTCCTTTTGCATAAGCCAAAGCCAGAAGACAAAGACAGGACCTCTGCTTTGAAGTGACTGGGGTAACTGCCTGGAAAATGTTCCCAATACATCTTGTGACGCGCAGGGATGGCTGTTGAACACGCCAAATGGCCAGTTCCATCTTTTTTCAAACCCAAAGAGAAATGCTTTTAAAAAAATATATGTATACCATTTAACTCCTGAACAAAAATTTCTTTCTCCTTCCCCCAGGCCCCAGTCAGTGGCTCCAGGGAGCACAGTTATCAAGAGATTATCTGGTCCCCAGAGTATTGGGAGGCACTCAGCTATGCCGCATGCCTCGCAGTGTCCTGAGGCGAGTGATTATCTCTCAATAACCTGTAGGGCCGTGTAGCTTAAATGATAACTTGACTTTAAAAAATTTAGAACTCGCTGTTAGGCAGTTTCTAAGCAACCTGTTTCCATGGCAAAGAAGCCTGGTGTTTATACAGATTTTTCACTTAAAATGCGGTTTTATTGAATTTCACTCCATGCAGGTAGCCATTTGCCTGCACTTCAGCCCTATCCACAACTGACAGCTATCAGTAAGTACCTAATAAACTCCAGATGCCAAACCAGCAGAAGCTGCTTGTTCCTTCATGATCAATATTGGGATGCTCCTAGTGAGCAAGCTGGGGGCGAGGAGGTGGGAATGGGGAGGGAGGAAACGTGCTCCTGGAATCTGGTCAGCTGCGTTTGAGTCTTATCTCTTTGTGGTTCACCAAATATTTACTAGACCCTGGTCCTGCCCAGGCACTAATCAAGGTGCTTGAGGCACAAAGACAGAGGGACAAAAAGGGCTCTGTCTTCAGGGCTCCCTGTCTACTGGGGTAGATGAAGGGATCACAGAAGCCCATGGCACAATGTGGCCAAGGGTCATCCTGGAAGTGAGGTGCAGGGTGGCACCAGGCATGGCTTCCTGAGAAGGGGAACGGCAAGTTGCTTCTCTGTAAAGAGAGGGTGGATCAGATCAGTTCTAAGATCCCTTGTAGCTCCAACAGAACACAACGGTTTTTCTTTTTTTTTTTTTTTTTTTGAGACAAAGTCTCGCTCTGTTGCCCAGGCTGGAGTGCAGTGGCATGATCTCAGCTCACTGCAATCTCCGCCTCCCAGGTTCAAGTGATCCTCCTGCCTCAGCCCTGCTAGTAGCTGGGATTACAGGCATGCACCACCATGGCCAGCTAATTTTTGTATTTTTAGTGGAGATGGGGTTTCACCATGTTGGCCAGGCTGGTCTCAAACTCCTGACCTCAGGTGATCCGCCCGCCTCGGCCTCCCAAAGTGCTAGGATTACAGGTGCAAGCCACTGTGTCTGGCTGACAGTTTTCAATCATGGGCACTATCGTCACCCACTCCCAACGTCCCAATATGGCAAAACCAAAAAGAAACCCCTCTGCTCTGCTGCAGAAGCAAATATTACAGAGTATGTTCTCACCATCTCTGTCTAGACAACATCTGCTCAAAGGGAGCTCTAGAAAACCAAGAACCAATGAAGCCCAGTGAAGCTAAATAAACTGTAGCTGAAATGTAGCGCTTCCAGCTCTCCTGGGTGACAGGCTATTCTTCCTCTGTCAATTACTTGCTTGAGGGATCTGCTGTTCTCTGTCTCTTTCTGGATTTATAAAATGCTCTCATGAGCTGTCAGGGTAAATGCTAGTGGTAAAGAACATGTGGCTTTGTGATCTGTTTGCTTATTTATTTGGGGCTTCTAAGAAGTTACTCAGAAATGTTTCCTTAGGAACACGATACAGGCTCTCTCTATGTGGGCATGACCAAATGCAATGGGAAAGTAAGCTCACTTGTGGAAAAGCAGGCATACCCATTATGTTATTTTGGCTTTCCCGTTGTTCCCTCTCTGGCAGCACAGCCTCCACACACTCCTTTTCTCTGGCCATCTCTTCTCCCATCACTCTGTGCATGCTGATGCTGCAAATGAGGCTGTGTATTTCCTTTTAAACAAATGGATGCTCAGGGTGTCGATGAGTCCTCGCCAGCAAGCAGTGGGGCTATGTTTCTATACTTGGTAATTTACTCTAATGGGTCTCGGTTCATTGGTTAACCAGTATTTCAAGCCTGTCCTTTCTTGCTATTCAATTTAGCTATCTTCCTCTGCACGGAGGTCGTTTTTTTGTTTTTAAATGTTGGAAACGGAGGATTATGACTTGAAGCAACGATTTACTCTCCAAATAAATACTACCAATTACCTTTGCAGCTATACATGCTCGTTAGACTTAACTATATTTACCTGTTCAAAACCATTCATCTATCGATCTAATGCCACACATTTAAATATTAAAAATATTTAAATGCAACAAGGGCAGGATTAAAAAGCACCAGTAGAAGCGAATGATGCTCACCACACCCCTGAAGTGCCACAAGATAAAGTATCAGAAATGTGGAGGAATGACTCCATTGCTTTGTGCATATTTAAAAGGATATAGCACTGAGAGGCCCAATCTGTTACAGACAATTCAAAAATAAGCCAGAACCTAGGAGGCTTTAAATCCCACTGGGGTACGATTTAAAAGCAGCCCTTTCCATCTGGCCAGCTCTCCTGTCTCCAGGAACCCTGAAAGCCTAGATCCCATGACAGTGCTGTTGGGCACAGATTTCAAAGTGGTCTTCTATGCTGAGCACCGTGAGGGCTGACTCGGACCTTTTCCCCAGCTGGCTGCACTCTCAGGCCACATTTAGTGTTTCCTGCCCCTCCCTGGAAGGTATGTATCCTTGAAAATGAAGACATCTTCATAGCAGCCTACCTATCTTGCCCACCTCCTGCCTGAAGTGTTTTCCTGTAACCTGTGCTTTGGCACTAAGCCAGCAACCTCTACTCATGGATGCCTTCAGAAACAGCTCTAGGAAATGTACTTCTGTATTTGCTGCAAGGACATTGAGGATATTAGTCACGACAGTACCCAGTGTTCTTCTGAGATGACCCATGGAGACATTTTCCTCAGGTTCAGTAATAAGGAAAGCCATGCTTCTTTCTGAAAAGCTTTCTTTCTTTTTCTTTTTAAAAACTCTTCTTCGGGTACTTCCCGTACCATTTTCCTCTTTGCTGTCGGTCAGGAAGCACAGAGCCGCTCTGAAAGCTCCTCCCTAGCAAGGATGCAGAGCTCCACTGTGTTGCCTGTATTAACCTCAATTTGGTTTCATCTTGGTTCTGCTGTTATTTTTCTGTTTAAAACACTTCTTCACTTCCCTTTTTGCTTTGTTGCAAACAATTTATAAGATGTTCCAAGTCATTTTGGGAATAAGAAGAAATTTAAATAATAATTAACAACTACTACATAGTGACTTTTACTCTGTGGTGGTACTTTGTGCTACCTGACTTTATTGATTCCTTGTCGTCATTGTATTAGGTGAAATAAGCAAAATAATATATATGCTTATTTCAGTCTTATAGATGAGAAAACAGAGACTTTGAGAAGTGAATTAATTTGTCCAAGGTTACCTTGCTATTGAACAACAATGTGAGGCCTTGGCAGTTATCTTTGAAAATCTTTAACTCTCAACACAGTACTTGGCTCATCAGAAGAGACCCAATAAAAATCTTGAAATACGCATATAAATAAGACAATAGAGATCGCCTTCTGGCTACTTTACCCGGTACTGAGACAACATTTACTTCCACGCCTCTAAGGTGTTTGAGAGGGATGACAGAGCCTGCAGAGGGAGGAAATAACTACCCTGTGGTTGACCATGACCTCTGACAACCGAAACCCACTTTGTGCAGACGGTGCTACAACCAGGCTCAATCTGTCAAGAGCATTCTGCTCCCAACCTGGCACGGCACACACGGTGCACACACACCCCACGCTTGGCCTTGCTACTGGGTGGTAAGCTGGTTGACCCTGGCCGGTTATCAGTGATATGACAACACCAAGGAAGCAGGGACAGAATTGGCAGCATCGAATTTAAGTAGCCAGAGGTCCCTGCCTTCAGTTCTGAAACCCGACAACCCACTTGGTTTGTAATCTGCCTGGCAGATGTCTCTTATCTTTGACACCATGAAATCAGGTCTATATATGCAGTGAAGAGCTTCAGATCTGTGTGTATTTTTAGAACAATGGGACTCAAAAAGAAAACCAGCAATGCCTGTCAAAAGATGGATAATAGGAAAGCTAACTACCTGGGTTTGGATTTTTCAACTATTAATCAAGTGTCAAAAGGAAAAAATATTAGGCGTGCCCTCATTTCCATGCCGGGTGCAATCCAAGGGGGAACAGCTTTGCAGTCCAGGCTCAGCCAAACTGCCCACACCATTTAAGGGGATGAGCTACTAATTTCAAGCTCAGCTGAACTAATGGATCACCTCTGTGGTTCCTCATCCGTTCAAATATAGTAGGCTCATGTGTGGGTAAAGAGAGGGGATGGGACTCTGACGGGGATGAAATGAATGAGCCTGTGCCAGTCTGTGTTCGTCCAGGGTTTGAAGGCACCAGCTGGTTCTTTGATGGGCTGGGATCCTACTGCTAGAAAGAGAGCAGGGAAGTCAGTCAGTAAATGAAACTTCAAACCTGGTCGTGACTTCTGCAAACCGTGGTGGCACAATTAACATGAAAAGATCGTTTTGAGGTGAAAACCCCAGTTCAGATCTTAGTAAAGATGAAGCAGGCTTACAACAAGAAATTCTATGCCCAAGTGTCTATGTGTATGTGTAACCCATACATCATATATCACATATTTGGTAAATTTACATACAATGTTCCCCACATAGGTATGTATACAGATGTAAACATAGCTTCAGAACAAAAGCAGAGGGCAGAGACCTCCATCTTGTTTCCTCTAATTCCAGTTCTAGAACAGTACCTGGAGACTCCCTGAGCATACTAATGTGCTCATCCACAAGGACCCTATGAGAATGGGGTTTTCATCACCCCCAGTTTACAGAGGAAGAAAATGAAATGACACTAAATCATTTGCTCAAGGTCACATGGCCAGTAAATCTGAAACTCAGTTTGTCCAAACCAAGACTGCTGTGTTTTGTCCTCACACACAATGGCAAGGCAGAGGGAGCTGGAATGGCAACCTCCTCAGCGCTGCACCAGGGGCTGCTGCAATCACAGCATCCAGGACTTGTGTGGCCAGAAGGTACACCAGCTGGTTACCACCTGTGGGCACCCTGCATCCCTATCTGGGCTCTGGGCTTAGCAGGTGGAGGTAGGACTGGGAGTAGAGGCTAAGCTTTGTTCTCTATTGTCAGACTTGTTGGGCAATGACTTCATCTTTTTTTTTTTTTCCAAAAACAGGGTCTCACTCTGTCGTCCAGGCTGGAGTGCAGTGGCATGATCACGGCTCACTATAGCCTCGACCTTCCCGGGCTCAGGTGATACTCCTGCTTCAGCTTCCCAGTAGCTGGGACAACAGGTGCCCACTACCATGTCCAGATAATTTTGTGTTTTCGGTAGAGACAGGTTTTCACCATGTTGCCCAGGCTGGTCTGGAGCTCCTGGGCCCAAGCGATACTCCCGCCTCAGCTTCTCAAAGTGCTGGGATTATAAGCCGCAGCACCCAGCCTGACTTCATCTTTTCAAAAATAGGTATTGTCTAGTTTTGTTTCCTTTCAGCCCACGGTAAAAGGCTCATTGAATGATATAAAACCTCACTGCAAAAGCCAGGGAGTCTCAGAGTCTGCTAAGAGATTGGCCCAAGGAGTGTGGTTTTAATGGAGTTAAACCAGGCTAAGTACATGTACTGACTTGAAGGAAAAACAGAAATTTAGGGTGTATGCTCTATTTTCAAATTCCTTTCATGTACAGGAGGGAAAAGCTCCACGGCCAGAAAGACAAAGAACTGTGAAGGCCCAGGACATGCCGGGAGAATCTTGGAGGCTGAGAATTCCAATCAGCAAGTTTGCCTCTGCAGTTGGCTGAGACGGGGGTGTGGCTGATCTGACCTGTTGTCTGTAATCCAATGCCTGCCCTCTGGGACACTGCCTTATTTTCAGCTCCTGGTATGCTAAGCCTTCCTCCCGCACCCCAAGTATGATTTGCACATTTGTTACCCACTGAAGCTACTTAACTAGAGGGACTTTGGGGGAGCTAGTTTTTTTTTTTTTTTTGCATTGCCAGTTAACAGTGACACCTGGTGGTAACACACAGCAAGGTCACACCCTGCCCCCCCCCCCCCCTGTCCCTCCTCTATGCCTCCCCCCAGTTGGAAGATTTATGCCCCCTCCATACAAGGCACATTCACTAGATAAAAGCATTAAACTGGAATGGCATCTCCGTTCTTAGCATTTACAACCTCGGTTATATCAACCACCCCCTGATCAATTTCCATTTCTAGAGTTTACAGCCTGGATGTAAAAGCCTGCCACAAAGGCTATATTTAATATGACAAATTAAAAAAGCAAACACAAGTTTGGTCATTCTTCAGAGCCAGGAAAAGCAAACGGGAGCAAGGAAAAACCCAAGTGTGATGCACATAAAGAGGAACTCTCATGGAGCTGCCAAGTCTGCCTCCACTCCAACTTGATGAAGGTGCCCCCTCAGAGGTCCCAAGCACACCTATCAGAGGGGCCCACAGACCCCGCTGCCCTACAGGGCCAGTGCACAGCCATCTCCTTCCAGAATGCAGGAGGCCCTGGAGCAGCCTCCTGCCCTGAGAGGTTCCCTCATCAGCTCTCTGGCAGACAGAAGAGCCACTTCCAATGCAAGCTGGTCATCCGCCCAGGGTCAGAAACTATCTCTGGTCCTCTCTGGCTCTTCTGAATACTAAGCCAAGGCTCCCGCTTGGGCCTGTGCAAAGAACACAGCTTTTTCTTCTCCCATGAGGGTAAGCGTGTGTAAGTGTGTCACTCTGACTGTGGTATGGAGAATACCTAGAGGGGCAGGAGTGGAAGTGGGACCGGTGGTGAGCTCTATCGTTGTTCTGGTAGGAGATGATGGTGGCCTCGCCTAGTGGCTTGGAGGTGTTGTTTTGAGAGAAGTCATTTTGAGAGCAATTTTCCAAGTGAGGTAGGCAGGCTTTACTTTTGGTCACGGATGTGGGGTGTGAAGGAAAGAGAAGAATTAAGAATGAACAATGAGATGGGTGGCAGGGCCATGAGCTGAGATGGGGAAACTGCGTCATGCAAGGGACTTTGTTCCTCCATATCAGTAGGTAAGACTTTTCAGTACTAAGTGGCCCACCCACCCCCACTCTCACCATGCGGTAATGAGGCTCACAGAGAGACCTGACCAGGTTTCCTACCGTCTCAGGCTTCTTTTCCCACTTAGAGAGTTATTAATTTCTGAATCAAGATGCCAAATCAGCTCTTGATCAAGGACAACACTGATTCCCCCTACACCCCCAACCACCCCCCGCCCCCCGCCTTCAAGATAAGTTTGCAGGTGATGTGTGTGAAGCAATCCACCTAGCTCTTCCTCACTCTCCCTGCCCGTCAGGAGGGAGGCCATCTGACAACCCCTGAACGGAATGTGCTGGAGCAAACAAAGGAGGCTGCAGTCAAGTGGTCAGGCTGCGTGTTCCTCCACCTGAGGCTCCCTGAATACCAGCTCAAGATTCAGCAAGGTCTAATTCCGGGTTTAATTGCTTTCAGCGCCAAAAAAGAGAATTAGAAATGAAAAGATAATGAATTGAGAATATTAGCTTATTTGACGGTTCTAAACTTGAAGGATGGGATGTGGTGGGTGTAGGAAAAGTAGAATGGAATGGGGAATGTGAAAATCAGACCTTCGTAACTCTTGGCTGTAATAGGCATCTAAAATAATTTACTTCAAGATGAATTCATTATGTTCTTGAGTTGCACTTTAAATCACAGCACAGTCAGCTTCAGAGGCACCACCCAGGGAGGACTATTTTCACCCTAAGTTGATTCTGTAAGGAATAAAAATGCCTGGGGACGAGAAGCTGGTTAGGATGCGTCCCCGTGCTCACGAAACTATGACTGATTCTGGGACTAAGGGATGTGACGGGAAAGGGACAGGAAGAAAAAGGAAATGGGAAATCAAGAGCAAAAAATTGCAAAGGACAATAAATCAATTCAAGAAGATATTCCCATCAGTCCCGGGAGTGCAAGGTTTATAAGGGAGCAAGCTGGCTCTCCTCATTGCACAGTCAGGGCAACCCTTTGGCCCCTAAGGGAATGAGTTGACTCCGAACTCCCACTCCGCTGAAGAGGATCAGGGATGTGCCTCTAGAAGCTGGGAGGAAGCGGGGATTCTGCTCCAGGCATGAAGCTGGTGAGGCTGGAGGAGCTGCATGCCCAGAGCAACAAACAGTGTCAGGCCCAGCTTTCGCCTCAGCAGCAGACATCCTGGGATGGCAGTTCCCAGATGCAGGCTGCTCCCAGCTGGAAGGAAAGCTGGGAGAAGAGGGGCAGAGGGGATTTTGGGTCTCATGTCTGGGGAATGCTGTTGTGCTCATTGTTTCAACTCTTAGGACTAAAGTAACCAGCAATAGCTTCTTCTCGAAGAGGTGGTACAGCTATTCTCAAATAAGTATGGTCAAACTAGGAATCACCTAGTTTCAGAATCAGAAAAGGCCCTTTAAGCCATTAGTCTGGCAGCTCTTCATGTTCTCTGGGTCAGATTCCTATTAGAACAGGATGAATGGTCATCTATCTGGAAAAAGGCACATGTGCACCTACCTGCACACAAACAATTTTGCACAGAACTAGTGAAGATTCATGGCACCGATGCCCATCTAAGACCTGCCATGGAGTCGACGTATGCCACATCAGGAACCCAGCGCTTTCGCTTTGCTTTTTAAGGAGCCCAGGCATGAAGAAGCGCCAGGCACCTGGTCTCCAGGCCTAGCAGCAGATTCCCCTCCAAGCAGGAGGGTGCTGCGTCCTCTCTAGCACATCGTCTTTCTACTTCTCGACCCTCTGGAATTGTTGCTGACTTTGCAGCAGAGGAAAAGGTTACTGGCAAAGAGAAACACATCTAGTAAAAATACCATCTCTAGTGTTGGCACAGTTAAAGAAATGATCTTAACCTGGCAGGGAGAGAGAGAAAAGCGCAGAGATGCCTCAACTCTGCTTGGCATTAGCAAATCATCTGTAATTTAGAACAAACGTAAAGGGATGCGGGTGATGGGGCAGACGTACCTCCTGGCAGCCTCTTGTAATTTCATGGGCTGTTTGGCGCTGAGGTAAATCAAGCAGGCATCAGCCACTTTATTCAGGTCACCCTCACCTGCAGAGAAGAAAAACAAAACAAGCATCGGCCCTCAGACTTCATTTGGGACAAGCAGTGGCCAGCTGTGTTTGGGGAAACTGCAATGGCTAGGCAAGATGCCCAGGGCTCTCTACTCCATCCCACCAGTCAAAGCACACATCAAGATAAACGGACAAATGAGGCCAAAGTAAGACTAAAGGAGGTGCACAGACGGGAGGGGAGGGGGCACGACTGAGCAGAGGGCATGATGGCACGGGTGAGACAGATGCTGAGTGTGTGTGTCCAGGTGGAACTGCCTGCTACCCACCTAGGTCCAGTCTCTCACAGAGGGGGCCCAGGCCTTGTAAGACAGCCAGCTGCAACTTGAAGGCCAGCGTGTGTGAGTAAACTGGTCCAGCCCTGGCACTGATGGGGGCCTGGGTGACTAGGGAGCCAGCCAGCTTTGGTAGGACGTCTTTGCAGAACCGGCTGCGTAGAAAGTCGCCACACTTGCTTCCCAGGGTACATAAAACCTGCAGAAACAGCCCCCAACTTGGTGAGTGAACACTGCCGAGGCAGCAAGAGAGCTAAAGAAAGCTTGGTAATTTGATTTCATCTAGGTCTCTGCCTGGGAAAAAAAAAAAACAGAATTACTGCTGTTAATTCCTTGCCCATGGTTTGTGATTTTGACAGTTATGAATTTGGAATCTCTGCTCCTAAGGCATGGCTGCTTCTAGCCATAAATACAGATTACACGGAGAATAATTCAAAGGGTTCTTGGGTTGGATGAATAATATGATTAATATCTTGATTTCCCTCCCCTTTTTGTTAAAAAAAAAAAAGAGAGAGAAGAGCTTAAAGCAGTTCACATAGATCATTGCTTGAATCTTCCTAACATCCCTTGAGAAAATACGTTTGCTTTTAACTCTAGCTAGCTGAGCAAATCACAAATACCACAGCCCAGCTGCTGTCACACGCAGGCATCAGGCGGACAGTGACTGGGCCGAGGTCCCTGGGCTGAACCAAGGCAGGGTCCCTGCAGGGGCAGCCGACCCAGTGTTCCTTCTGTTTGGCTGTACAATCTGTTACGCACATCACCCTCATTCTGTCTTTCACAACAGATAGTTTCTTTGCATGTCTCGTTTTAAACTTTCTCTAGCAGAACATATTGAAACGTTTTGCCCCGCTGCACAAGACTGAGAATACAGGATAATAGGAATTTCTTTAAAGAATTGGTAAGCAAGGCATAACCAGCACAGAATATTTGCTGGTTTTGCAGAGAACAAGGCTCTCATTTCAGGTCCCTCAGCTGAATGGCACAGCTTCTGTAGGCCTCAGTGTCACCATCGTGTCCACACGTGGGAAAAGTGCACACATCTTTATATTTTTTTCATTTTTCTGTGCTTGCTGTTATTTCAGACAACCTATTAATTTTCAACAAAAAAAAAAAAAAAGCAGTACATCTGGATAAGATTTAGCAATACTTTCCTCCCTCTTTCTTTGGCATACATACATACACCTGTACAGGTGTCATTTTGTGCATTTTGTTTTGGGAAAAAACACTAACAATGTTTTATATTTTAACATAAATGTTTTATTTTTATATATTTATCTAGTATATGCTGAAGAAGTTAGAGAAGACCAAACTACTTTGGCCAAGTGTATTTGGTGCATTACCAGCTTCATTTTGAGTCCCTACACATCTTTTCCCTCTGCCTCCTCTTGCGCACCTTCTTCTAACTTACGGTAGCTTGCTGTGGTATGTATCTCTGTAGGTTGCCTTAAGGGCTTTTTAGAACAAGAAAAGATATAAATAAATAAGCTAAAATATGTGTGCTAATGTAAGCCAAACTAAGTCAGGGAGAATAATACCTTATATATACATAGGGCTGTTAGCTTTTGAAGGCATTCCACCAAATAGTCCCATTTTATCCCTGACAACACTACGAGAAAGATGGGCTAGGTATTCCTAAGCCCAACACGAAAATGGGTGGTCCTGGGTTTTGCCAGCATCACTCAGCTGGGCAGAGGATGCCCACTGCCAGAACCCTGGCCCCTTCAACTTGACTCCTGTGCAGTGCAAAGACCATGGTTTGAACTCACTGCTCTGCGTTCCTATCAATTACTAGCTGTTCAATCATGAGAAAATTCCTTAACTTCTCTGAGCTTCTTTCTTCCTCTGCCAAAAGTAAAGACAATATACCTACCTTGCAAGGTGGTTGTAAGGAGGCGCTCCTGTGTGGAGGAGTGCTGAGCTTACTGCCTGGCCTTTTCATCTACTAATTCACTCTGTTTCAAATTCAAAAGGAGAATGACGGTTACTTTTTTCTTTGTGCTTTTCTTATGTTTCTATACTTTCTTCACAGCATGTGACATACTGTGAAGGTTTGGGCTACCCTCCATGTAAACTGCAATCGGATAAAGAGAGACAATCCAAAAGGCCCCGGTGAGCTCTGTGCCTACTAACTCTACCCTCACGACAGACCATGGCAGGTGCCGGTACAGTACCTTGAAGGCTCTGAGCACTGCCAGGGGGGCGTCCCGTGTGAGTCGGTGCACGAGCGAGGGCCAGGCCCGATGAGCCAAGGGAAGCAGCTGGTTCTTGTGGGACTGCAGCACAACCACACACAGATCTAGCACATCCAAGACCTGAAAGAGACATGATTTCAGCAGATGGCATAGGCTTGAAACCAGATACCTGGGATCAAGTCGCCATTTTCAAAGAATAACGTTTAGAAATGTATTAATTGGTAATTGTTTTCTGAGTGCTGACTACATGCCAAGCACTAGCTAGATACTGAGGGGACAGACAGGGACAAATACACGTTTTCTTGCTTTTGCAGGGTTCATGGTCAGCTAGGGAAAGACCTTAATTACATAACGCCCAAATAAAGAGATGATTAGCAATTGTGACAAGGAGGAAAGTCAAATTTGAAACGCAAAGAAACAAAGGGAAGGATCTAAACCACAGACTGTTGGGAAGGCTTTTCTGAGGAAGTAACTTCTAAAAGAAGACACAAAGGATGAGCAGGAGTTAGTTCTGTGAAGATTCATGCAACTGGAACCCATGATGAGGAAGACTCAGAGATGGAACGGAGCTTTCAGAGGAAGTGAAAGAAGGGCGGCATGGAGCGTTACAGAGAAGAGGTAAAACGGTGCCCAACTACAAAGGGGTTTGTTAGGAATTTTTTTATTTTGTACGAAGTGCAGTGGGGAGCCGTCAAAGTGTTTCAAGCAGGAAAGTGACATGATACAATTCATGTTTTAGAAAGGTCATTCTGCTGCTGAGTGGAGAAGAGACTTGAAGGGGACAGAGAAACACAGAGGCCCTTTAGGATGCATGGGAGAGGAGCAAAGTGATGCGGCCACCTGATGGTGGCAGAGGCAGAGACGTGAAAGGGGATCTGTTTTGGAGATGATGTGGCTTAATCTGCTCAACGACTGGATGCTGGGCAGGGGAAGACAGTGTTTTAAAAGAGCTGCTGGGCCGAGTGCGGTGGCTCACGCCTGGAGTGCCAGCGCTTTAGGTGGCTGAGGAGGGCGAATCATGAGGTCAGGAGGTTGAGATCAGCCTGGCCAACATATGTTTGCAAAAGAATTAGCTGGGCATGGTGGTGCATTCCTGTAGTCCCAGCGATGCAGGAGGCTGAGGCAGGAGAATCTTTTCAACCAGGGAGGTCGAGGTTGCAGTGGGCCGAGATTGCGCCACTGCACTGCAGCTTGGGCAACAGAGTGAGACTTCTCAAAAAAAAAAAAAAAAAAAAAAAAAAAAAAAAAAGCTGCTTCAGTTCAGGTGTAGCAACTGATGGGATGCAGGTGTCACTGAATGAGACAGGAGCCACATGGGAAGAGAAAGTTGAGTGGCTAGGAGAGATGGAGTTCTATTACCACTACACAGAGAGGCCAAGCGAGCAGCTGCGGTGCAGGCTAATCTCACAAGAAAGGTTTGGGCTACCCTCCATGTAAACTGCTATTTTACTGTCCTCGTTTCCTGATCTCTTACATCTCAAACTCACTGAAGAGATGGCCTACATCAGTGTCACCGGCAGCAGTCAGTATGATGGCCAGCACATAGCAGTAAATCCTACTGGGTGCCTGCTATGTGTTGGTCTACACTAAGACTGGAACAGAAGAGGCCCTGCCATTGAGGGGTAAATAGTTAGGCAAGGGAATAAGAGAAAGCTCAGCTGCATGGTAGAGAGCAGGGTAGAAATGGCTTTGGTATCACTGACAGGTTTGAAATTTCAGCTCTGTCACTAATGGGACAAGTTACATTATATTTCATTGACTCAAAGATGCACATTTCTCTTCTGCCTGGAATGTTCTCCTTGCCTTTGCCCCTTTGCATAACTGTCTCCTTCCCAGCCTTGAGAAATGTTACCACCTCAGAGAGGCCTTCCCTGATGACCTAGTCTAAACCAGGAAGTAAGCTCTGTCTTAGCAGGGCTTTGCACTGAGTAGGTTCCCAACACTTATCTACTGCATGGGTGAATTACTATTTTCTATCAAATAGAACCTGCTATTACCTTGACAGCCTTTCTCCAATATGTATGTGTGAGTCTGTGTATCGCTTCTCCCCACAACAGACAGGAAGTTCTGTGAAGATGGGGATGGTGTCTGCATCATTCTCCCTACATACCCCTGCCAGACCTGCAGCAGTCCTCGATAAGCACTTAGTAAATGAATGAGTGCATCTTCTTTCACACTGTTCTAGATTTATAAGCAACAACCCTGTGAGGTAGCTACCATCATCTTCATTTTACAGATGAAGACGCTGAGGCTCAAAATAGTGAATTAACTTACTCAAGATCACATGGCTAGTAAGAGGCAGAATAAGGATTCGGATTGACTCAGGTATGTAGGTCTGACTCCAACACTGAGGTTCTTAAGAACTATGGTATGTATACAGCTGCTACAAACCCTCTATAAAAGGGAAGGTCTTGAAGGATATACAGGAGTACGCTGAATATATCAACCAGGCAGCGACATTCAAGCCTTGCATGTAAAAAGTGCTTGCTGAACGGAACAGCAGATGACTGCTAAGAGCTGTCTTGGGAAGACGAAACAAACTCCACAAAACTGCAAAACACAGACCCTGAGATTTGAGATAACCTGTGGATCAGGGTTTCCTAGCCCATCACCCCTGGGCAAGGCAATGTACTCTCATCACTAGCAGTGAGTCACTAAGGCAGTTGTGCTTCTCACTTCTGCTCGGGGGTGGGGAGGAATGTTGTTTCCCTTTGGGTGTAAGGGCTTCTCTGGGTTGATTCTGAAAGCCCTGGCCGCCACTTCTACCCCACCCCACTGTCCTGTTATTGCAGTCACTGCTGTATACTTTCAGCCCTTGCCGATGGGGGTGCTGCTTGGCAAACTGCCAGCAAGCCGGGATATATTAGAAAGTGTTCAGTTTTTCCCTAGGATGAAAACAGAAAAAGAGATAAGGGCTAGTGTCAGGCTTGGAAGAATGACGTCTTTAAAGTATTAAAACCTACATCCTATATAGCTGAGAAAATAATATCCTTTCCAAAACACAAGGCTTTCCTTTTCTTGGAGATTCAGTGAATCACCAAGACTTGCATTTTTTAACGTAGGAGACTCAGCTCCCTTTGGCTTCTGAGCAGACGCAGAAAGATGTAAACCTGTCACTCCACAGGTAAATTCCTTTTGATGCCTTCTCCTGGCCATGACACACGGCCCAGGAGATAAAGGGAGCGATGTGCTCATCCATGTAGTCACTGCCAACCAGGCCACACCTTAGTCCTGCTGCTCCAGGACCGCAGAGAAGGGCTGCACACTGACCTTCAGGCGGATTTGCAGATTTGTATCTGACAACAAGTGGATGCAGCGTTCCATCACATCCGTGGCTATTTGGATCTGCAACGGCAGTGGTGGCTCCACATCTGGATGGGTGTCATTCTCCTCCACTTTGGGAGGGACTGGCTGTTCCTCTGGAAAAAGAGCACAACTGGGGACAGTGTTGTATGAGTGATAAAACGCAGATACCTAAATTTCCATTCTTTATATATTACCCAGTCTTAGGTATTTTGCTACAGTAGCACAAATGGACTGAGACACCTCCATTCAAGAGGGAGTGGTTACAGAAACCATGGTATAGCCATGTAATGGCATTTTATGAGGTCCCTAAAATTTGTTTTTAGCATGGCTTTTTTTATTTTTTTAGAGACAGGGTCTTGCTCTGTCCCCGCTGGAGTGCAGTGGTGTGAACATGGCTCACTATAACCTCAAACTTATGGGCTCAAGTGATCTTCCCACCTCAGTCTCCTGAGTGGCTAAGACTACAGGTGCACACCACCATGCCTGGCTAATTTTTAAATTTTTTGTAGAGATGGGTGTCTCGCTATGTTGCCCAGGCTGGTCTCCAATTCCTGGGCTTAAGCAATCCTCCTGCTGTGGGTGTCAGCCAGTACACCAGGCTTAGCATGGGTTTCAATGACAAAAGAAATGCGTATTTCTTTTAATATTGTCTTAATTTCTTTTAATATTGTCTTAAAAAGACAAAAAGCATAATACAAAATTGCATACGCAGCATGAACACTGCTACATACACAAGTTTTTGCATGGGAGGAAGTACAGCAAAATATTAAAAGTGACGGGTAATGAGATAACGACTTAAATTTTTTTCCCTATCCCTTTGGTCTTTTCTAAATTTCCCTTAACGAATATTTAAGATAAAAACAAGATATTTGGGAGGCTGAGGTGGGCGGATCACCTGAGGTCAGGAGTTCGAGACCAGCCTGACCAACATGGTGAAACCCTGTCTCTACTAAAATACACAAATTAGCCAGGTATAGTGGCGGGTACCTGTAATCTCAGCTACTTAGGAGGCTGAGGCAAGAGAATTGCTTGAACCCAGGAGGCGGAAGTTGCAATGAGCTGAGATTGTGCCACTGCACTCCCACCTGGGCAACAAGAGCGAAACTCCATCTCAAAAGAAAAAAAAAAAAAAGCAGGGTTCTCGTGTGGAGTCTCGAGGCTGGGCAGTTCCATGACTGGCCTCTGCTCTGCCCTTCACTTTTTCCTCTCCTCTTGGTTCATCCTTTGATTAAGAACTTCTGAAGGCCAGAATCAAGCCTTACTCATCTTTGTAGGTGAGGTAACAAGGGCAGCTTGGTATAGTTCATATGGCATGGAGTTTGGTTACAGGAGGTTGGATCAAGGCTTGCCTCTACAACCTATTAGCAACTCCTTTCATCCTATATTCTCTCATTGGGAAAAAAAGGGATATAGCATGTATACCTCATATGCTATCAAGAGCATTAAATGAGATGTTATCAGCCATTATTCTCACTGCTTAGAGTACTGCGTTGCATGAGATAGATCTAAGTTTGTCAACAGAAACATCACCACAAGATTTGAGAACTGCATAAAACCCAGGCCGACATCCCTACCCTGAAAAATTTTCCTGATCTTCTTACAGCTCCCAGCCTCATATCTGACCCCCATTACCAGCTGTGCTCATTTCCACTGAGCACAGCACTGCTCCCTTAACTTTTCCCATTTCAGTTTCCTCTGCTGGAAAGATAGACTCTTACAGTAGAGACTGCACCTGTCTCTAACAGATGCTGGAAAGATGAATGAAAATGCATTTGTAGAATGCTTGGATTTCTTGGAGAAAGGGACCTCAGATATACACGGTGCTTTTATGTGCTTAAAACAAAACACTCATGTCAAGCCAGAATTGAGGCAAGCATTCCTTAGAATGCCAAGTGTGTGGTGTGTACTTGATGAATGATAAGCATAAGGATGATAGGCCTGTGTTTTTTTTTCCCCAGAGAGGAATTTGTTGAAATTCACCTATTGCAGAATGTTGGTTGAGGGATGTGGGTTTTGCCATTATTGGAAGAAGAGTTTGATTCATTCAGTCTGCTCTAAGTGAGCATCAACTAGCACCAGAAGATCTGAATCACGAAGGAATGGATTCACTGACAGTGCTCAAATTTTACACAAGATCAGAATGCCTCCCCTGAGTCAGCATTTCCAGGTTTGGGTGAAAGGCTGCAGTTCACGAAAAGGATTGGGTTGGCTCAAGAAACACATCTAAGAAAAAGCCTGATAGATTTCTGATCAGAAAACTACGTCCTTGGGGAGAGCAGTGACTCAACTCTGCATAAATCGTTACTTGGGTCCTCCGCTGCTTCTCTGCTATTTAGAAGGAATTTGTTGTAGTGAGTTGCATTGAGCTGCTACTTCCTGTTATACTGCTGGAAGTACTGGCTTCAGTTCACCAGAGTCTCACAATGGAGATCACCAAAAGGATGGCAGGGGTGTGGGAGGGGGTGCGTGGGTATGGAACAAAAAAAAAAGGAAAAGGAAAGAAAAAGAAAAAGAAATCTGTTTTATTCCAACCTAACAAACTAATTTGGGACTCAGTTGGATTTAGGATGGTTCTGAGACCACCAAGCTCATTATGACTTGGCATTTTATATTTGCAGAGGAGATTCTAATAATTTATTAATCCTTCCATGACCTGAAGCTCCAGATTGAGCTTGTGAATAAAACAACAGGCCAGAGCTTCAACTAGCCTGAACTCCCTTCTTCTTTATCATATAAATTGGTAAGAAAAATACTGAAATCTCCTCCCACCAATAAACAAAAGGACAAAGCATATGAATAGACAATGGGCAGAAGGAAAAAACCTGTTAGGAAAGAAGCTTATAGAAAGACATTCAGCCTTGCTGGGAATCAAAGAAATGCAAGGTAGAGTAACAGGAACCATTTTTCACCTATTAATTGAGGAAGGTGTAAAACTGGAAATAGCTTATGTTGGTGAGGCTGTGGTGAAACCAGTATTCATCCTGCTACTCGGAAGGAAATGTATAAATTGACACAACCTTTTTGAAAGGCAATTTGGCAAGCATTAAATTATGTTCATATCCTTGACCCAGAAATCCTACTTCTGGGAATTTAAAGAAATATGAAAAAAAAAAAAGAGAGAGAAAAGGTCACATGCACAGAATCATCCACTGCAGTACTGTTTATTAGAGTTACTATTAAGCCAGAAGCAACCTAAATGTCCTACAGGGGAATGGAT
The DNA here is from genome assembly GCF_009761245.1 of Sapajus apella. Taxonomy (NCBI): domain Eukaryota; kingdom Metazoa; phylum Chordata; class Mammalia; order Primates; family Cebidae; genus Sapajus; species Sapajus apella. The sequence goes on along the minus strand of NW_022436973.1, from coordinate 5,405,798 downwards.
ACTTAGTAACAGCTATTAAAACATTAATTATCAAAACTCTGCAGCAACAAGGATAGTTGCTTATAGCAAAAAACAAAAAGGGTACACAGCTCCGACCATGTAAAAACAGGTTTGTAACAGAAAAGAAGAGAAAAAGATGGCACAAAACAGGAGAATTGCTATGTTAGCCTGGTGAGGTTATGAGTGACTTTTCTTATTTCCACTCTCTGTAACGATGTTTCACCATTTTTACAATAATCTGTTTCAGAAAGAAAAATTAAACCAGCTAAGCCAAATTAAACAAATTACCTTCTTCATTATCAAAATCCGAGACATTTCCATCTGCCACATCCTTCTCTTTGAGGTAGTTCAGCAAAAACTGTTCGATGTCTTCAGCTGTGGTGCTATTCTCAAGAGTTGCTGCTCTCTGGTTCAAATGACTTCCCTCCTCTCCTAAACTTTGCTCTTGGAGGTGCCTGAGATGACCTGTGTCTGGGAACCACTGGGCTGTAAGTAAAGTGTTACAATGATCACCTTGGCTATTCACGACAGGCATTAGTACTTTATACACAGAATAAGCTCTTTGTCCTGGCCTGCACAGCCCCCACAAGATTCAGTCCCTATCTGGCTCTCCAGCCTCCCAGTTGCCCATTAGCCCATTTTCCAGTTCCCCCAGTGCAGCAAGCATTTTCCTGTTTTGGAACTCTTGCATCTGCTGTTTTCTCTGTCTGGAGTCCTTCCCCTCTACTTCACATCTAGTTAACTCCGTGTCACTTTTCACATCTCAGTACACATAGAACTTGCCCAATAAGGAAGGCCCTCCCTTGACTCCCCTATTTAACAGGCCACTTACATGATGTCTTACATAGCACTCTGCTCTTTCCCTTTAGATCAGCTCATCACAATATGTGATTATATATTTATTTTGTGTATCTCTTTATTTGTGTGTACTATTCAGCGTCTGAATCTCCCATTAGACTTTATGTTCCATCGGTCACCAATGGAAATCCAACATGCCCAGTGTAGGTTCCAGGATCTCTATTCCTTCAACCGACTCAGTTCTCACTGCAATCATTTTTGTATGTCAGGGCTCCACAAAGGCTCACAGGAGAGCAATTTGAAACTCTCAAAAATTTAAACATAAACTCTTTAAGTCAGCATTTTTTCCAGGAATTCATCCTATTGATACGCTGAGGCATGTCCAAAATGACCTACAAAGATATTGGGTGCTCAAAGCGTATGCAAAAGAAAAAATACCCAAGACCGGCAAACACAACCAAGTGACGAAATTCTGAGGACAGAATATACTGCTTTTTAGCAGCATACAGGCTTTATAGAGCCTTGAGGACAGAAGGTCTCCTATTGTATTTCTGACATAAACTGCTTCAGAAAGCTGGCCATTTTCTCTCCAAAGTCTTCCCTATTTGGTGATGCTCAAATACCTCTGATAAGTCACCACAGAATAAACTTCAAACATCACGGGGTCCAGTGGTTTTCAAACGGTGCCTTGAGGAGCCTTAGGGCTTCACAGAAATGCCTCATGGATCACAACAGGGAGGGCACCAAGAGATGGCAGGCTATGGGCATGGGTTCCAGGGTCTCTATTCCTTCAACCAACTCAGCTCTAATTGCAATCATTTTTGTATATCAGGGTTCCCCAAAGGCTTCATTTCAAAAAAGGCTATTAAAAGAATGAAACAACAACAAATCCCACCACCTGAAAATCACTGCTCTGCTCCAGCGCCCTCCTTTTGCAGACAGCCGGGAAAAAGACTCTGATAACCTTTAGCACCTGCTAATCTCCTTTTCATCAAGGAGCATCTGCACAGAGCCAGAGCAGCAGCAGATGGGAGATGGCGGGGCCGGGCAACTGGGAGTATCAGAAAGGAAATGTGTGAGGTGCGAGCTGGAGGTTCCTATACCCAGGGAGCCATTATGACATTCTTCAAACTGCATCCCCAGTTGTCTATCAGGTACTTACTGCACTCTAAGGGGTTGGTTCCCAACTAGTTAAAACCTGGGCCCAGTGTTTACACTGCTAAGACTAGACATGCTGCAAAGATTACTTCTAGATTCAAGGCTGGTGCCAGACATTAAAATGTCTTTGCTCATAAACGGCTTTTAAACATGAAAAGAAGCTCAACCTCACTCTTAATGCAAATTAAAACTATAATAAGGTGCTATTTTTCTCCTATTTGATTAGTAAAGATCAAAAGCTTGGTAATATACAGTGTGGCTGAGGGCGTGGCAAAACTGGCACTATCTTACATTGCTGATGGAGTTTAAATTGGTACAACCTCTTAGGAGAGCAATTTGATATTCTCTCAAAAATTAAAACGGAATATCCTTTAAACCAGTATTTTTTCCCAGAAATTCATCCTATTGATATACTGAGACATGCCCAAAATGACTTATAAAGATATTCAATGGAGCATTTTTTTTGTAGTGACAAAAGACTCGAAGTGACCAAAACAGAGCTACCAAGAAAGGACTGGTTGAATACATGCAGCCACATGACGGAATACTATGCAGCCATAAAGAGAATGCAGCAGCCATGTGTGTATGGACATTGCACATTCTCCAAGTTCTGAAGCATGTGACATACTTATTTTCAAAACTATCCCATTTTTTTTCTTGTCATGAATAATCAGCCAACCAGCAGTTGGTACTAAGCAGTAAATTAACTGATGGTTCTTGCCCTTACCGTGGCACCTAATGCTTTTTTAGCCACTGCGTGTGAAACACTATGTTCATGGTAACTCAATTTCCTAACACTGTTACTGGGCTCTTCTAAGGCCTTTCAAAAGTTCTCTGAGACCACATCTCCACACCCACCTTAAAACAGTGGCCATCAGTTAGATAATTTGATGACAAACAGAAATGACAGCAAAAAGTGCAACTCTGATTTGTGAGTGACTATATCAACTCCTCCTGAGTACTGCTTAACTGTTCAAAAAGCGAGTATATTCTGGGTTATTTCAAAACTTTTAGTAAAGCTAGCTCTAAGTCTGCTTCTGTTCTAAGAAAGCCCCACAGTCAGTCTTAACCATCCAATTTTTCTTTCTGCAAGGGAGACCCTCTCCCTCCATCTCAATGTTTTTTTAAGCACTACAAAGCTACACAGGAGTTTTGACATTCCACCTTCAGAGATGACTGAAGACATCAGCAATCTAAGGCAGTTCAATTTTGAAGGTCTAAATTCAGATACCTCTTGAGAGATATATTTCACAGGGCTTTTCTTAACCTACTTTAAAAAATTTCAAATTGAAATATAGCATCGTTCCCTAAAGCAGTACAGGTGGGATGTATCTGGCCTACGGAAGCCAATCTTAGTCTGCATAAGCAGTCAGCCAGTCCTATGAGGGGCTCCACGAGGGCAGGCCCAGGTGGGTCTTATTCATGGCTGACTCCCCAGTGACTAGCCCACTACACAGGCTTCCAAGTGGCTGCAAAATAAAACCCAATCTCCTCTCTTGGTCCATAAGGCCCTACCAGGATTTGTCCTTGCCCTTCTTTCCGACTTCGTCTTGCAACACTCTCCTCAGTGGCCTCTTTCCCATTCTCTAAGGACCCATGCCCCTTCTTCCCTCTGGGCCTTCCCACTTGAATTTTTTTTTTTGGAGACAGTCTTGCTCTGTCGCCCAGGCTGGAGTGCAGTGGCACGATCTCGGCTCACTGCAACTTCTGCTTCCCGGGTTCAAGTAGTTCCCTGATTCAGTCTCCTGAGTATCTGGAATTATAGGCGCCTGCCACCACACCCAGTTAATTTTAGTACAGATGGAGTTTCACCATCTTAACCAGGCTGGTCTTGAACTCCTGACCTCATGATCCATCTGCCTCAGCCTCCCAAAGTGCTGGGATTACAGGAGTGAGCCAACACGCCCGGTCAGTTTTTTTTGAGGTAGAGTCTTACTCTGTCACCCAGGTTGGAGTGCAGTGGTGCAATCATGGTGCACTGCACTCCTGACCTCCCCAGGCTCAGGTGATACTTCTACTTCAGCCTCTCAAGTAGCTGGAATTACAGGCATGCACCACCATTCCCAACTAATTTTTTTCAATTTTTAGTAGAGACAAGGTCTTACTATGTTGCCCAGGCTGGTCTAGAACTCCACGGTTCAAGTGATCCGCCCACCTCAGTGTTATGGATTATGGGCGTGAGCCACAGTCCCTGGCCTGAATGTTCTTAAAAATCATAAAAACAATGTGATAGCCCCATATGTGTTGATGGGCCCTTCTCATCCTTCAGGTCTCAGCTTTAGTGTTGCTTCCTCAGAGAGGCCCTCCCTGACCACTGAACTTTGTGCCTGTTACACTGAAGTGTATTTCCTTCATGGTGTTTATCAGAATCTGCAGTGAGCTTGCCTAATGATTTGTTTACTTGTTTATCATCTCTCTTGCAGTGGCAGGGAAGTTCCATGAGTTTATTTATCTTGTTCACTGCTCTATCATTGCTTAGCACAGTGTCTGACATATGGCAGGCACTCTTGAATGAATGAATGGATGAATGAATGAATAAAGGAACACTTATGCTGAATGTGAATGCTCATGCATGAATAAACACTGGAAATGGCATTAGCTATAGGGAAGTGCACTGTCCCTGCCTTAGTCACCTTCCATGAGAATGTTTTTTACGTGGTCTTGGCTTTTTCAACTGACAAAGTGAGGCCAGTGACCATTCCACCTGCCTCAAAGGCTATTAGCAGTACTGAGATAAATACTGGAAATATGCTTTTTAAATAAAAGGGACCAGGTATATAGCTTATTATTTTCTCATTGAAAGATTGACTATTCAGTTGAAAAATTCTTTTTCTTCTAATTGTAGTCCAAAATTTTGCCATTCTCATAGTGGCTAACATCTCTGGCAAGCACCCAATAGGATCAAAGGGAAGAAGAGAAACTCAAATCAACTCACACAATTAAAAGGTTAAAAGGAAGTTTCTAGATCTGTTCTGTCCAATATCGTAGTCACTAGCTACATGTGGCTATTAAAATTAAGTAAAAATATAGAATTCAGTTCCTCAGGTGCATGAACTACATGTGTATAGTGGCAAACTGGATAGAACGGATAAAGATTATTTCTATCACCACAGAAACTTCTCTTAGTACTGTTCTAGAATATATGTGGACTGAATAATTCATGTTATATCTGTTCTTCATTAGCCTAGATACTGCTAACTCTATGTATCATCAGAAGCAGTTTGGTATATTGGAAAGAACAAAACTGTTATAAATCCTGACTTTATCATTTATTAATTGTGTGACCCTGGCTAAGGAGGATGTCACTGACCCTTAGTTTTTCTTATTTATAAAATAGAAATATTTATATTTAGTCTGCAGGGTTTGTATCCCTGGCATAGAGTAGGAGCTCAATAAATGATAGAGATTACTGAAAGTATAGAAGATAAACAGAGAAACCCCACCATAACATATGGGACTGGAGAGACGAGATTCAAATGCCCCCCATAGCATTACCACAAACAATGCAAAAAACAAGGCTAAGCAAACGAGGAGACTGAGTCCTGCCCCCACATCAGCATTAAAAAGGGCTCTCAATGTACCTAACGCTGCCAGTAGAGCATGCAGAACACTGACAAAGGAAGCAGCTCTCTTATCATAAAATTGGTCCAGAGTGGCCAAGACATCTTGAACCACATCTGCCACCAAAGGAAGCAGGCTAGCATCTGAATTCCGCAGCATGACTTCCAAGACCTTTGGTGTATGAGGGTGGAGAGCCAGATGACGCAGATTTAAAGAGATCCCATTGACTAAATAGTCTGAATTTTGATTGATTAGATGTTGCAGGGAGTCGTAGCCACAAGCATGGCAAATGTCCATCATGGTGCTGGTAGCCACCTGACTAATGAGTAGGGTTTGGTCTCCAGCCTTCTCCAGTACTGGATAAAGGGTTGACATCAAGAGCAAACAGAAGTCTTTTCCTAGTGCGTATGCAAACTGGCCAATTCCTTCCAGCTGAATGCATATTTGCCAGATGTTGCTGTTCATAGAGCAAACAGTGGGACTTGGCTTTGAGAAGGCTAGAAAAGATGTAACTTGGGAGGTGTGTTCACCAGACGGGATGGCCTGGAGGCCTGGGTGCTCCACCATCAGCTCCTCTCCCATTTCCTCAGTTTCAATACAGGTAACCAAATACCAATTTTCTTGACTTGTGTATTCTTCAAGTATTGATGTCACAATCTCTCTCAGTTCCTCTGGGTTTGTTTTAATATGTTTTTCATGAAGATCCTCGACCTCCAGCCCAGCAGCCCCTGTAACCAGTTCATTAAGGATCATGGCAGCTTGCTTCCGGTAAACCACAGATTGACGGTAAAGTTCCATAAAGTGATCCACAAGCAAATAAAGGTGCCCATAATAACCAAGTAGCTGACAAACCTGCCTCAAGAGCATGAAGATCCTCTCATCAGTGAAGAAGCGGAAATATCTCCTCTGGATGTGGTTCCATGGCTGGGTAGCTGAGGTCTTTGGAGAAGCATTCAGTTCATCAGAGTTCCAACGCCGCTCCTCAACAATCTTGATGTCAGCCACGTCTAGCTCTAGAACTTGGATGAGTGCTTTGGAAAGGCGCTGGAGATGGGCCACAGAGTTGAGGACAAAGTTTACTTTTGGGCCCAAGAGTTTCAGATAACCAAGCAATAAGGAAAGAGTAGAGAATTTGCCCTGGTCATCTTGGGAGGTCATTAGGCGAGGAAGAGATGTGGCAAGGGAATGCAGGCTTTCTGACAAGATGTCCGCCAGGGCTTTGTTGCCCACCACTACTTTCTGATCCGCAAAATGTCTCAGAACTTTATTGCACTGGGCTTGGACTTCAGGACTTTCATCATTGACTAGTCCCACTAAGGCCTTCAGAAGGGGACCAGCAGATTCGACCAATGATTGACTGCACTTCAAAAGGAGGTCCTCCACAAGTTCTACCAGTTCCAGCCTTACCTTCCAGTGTGGGTGAACAGAAACACACTCAATTATCTTTTTAATAAGGATAGTCAACTTGTCGCCAGTGTTTTTTACCCAGTCTGCTTCCCTGTGAACCATCAGCTCTGCTACTCTGTGTTCAACTGCAGATTTTGCTTGGACCTTTGAGATTCTTTCGAGCTGTTCATCAGCCATAATGAAGCTCACTGTCTTGTAAAAGATCTTTAGGGAAGATACGACAATTCTGTGACCTTGTTTAAAGTCTCCTGTGATAACCCTGGTCAGTGTGGTTGAGATTCCAGGTAAAAAAGAGGCAAACAAATCCCCCAGCTGCTTTTGTTCAAGTTCATCCAAGGACCTTGGATGGTCCTGACAATCACACTGCAAGAGTAGAACCTGTAAACATTTTAAGGCAGCGATTTTAATTTGCTTTGATTTCTCCTGTTCTGCAAGGCCTAACAGTAAAGACACGGCAAATCCTAAACGTGGCAGAATGGAGGGCTCATAAAAAGTCAGAATGATGTCCCCGTAAGCTGAGTGCATTAAAGTGCTGAGACCCTGGATCACAGCCAACTTTAGCTCCTCGGACACAGCTGCAGGTTTTTGGGAGCTGGGTGAATACAGACAAGCAGAGAGTTCTGAAAAGAGTTCCCGGAGAAGCTCTTGTTCTTTCACGCATGTTGAAGAAAGGACAAACGTGAGGCATTCCACCACACTCTGGATCAAACGCTCTCTTTTTGGACCTGGGGTCTTCAGGGTAAATCGCAGAGGGAAGAGGATGTACTGCTGAAGTTCCTGAAGGGCGCTGTCACTCACAGCTTGTAGTCGTGTCTGCAGATGCTCCACATTCTCCACTGTCTGGGTCTTTGTGAGCTGAACACAGACTGGACGTAAGACACCAAAGGCCTCCTCAGGTGTATCAAAAACTGCCATCATGCAGCAGCCTTCCCCTCAATGAGGAAACATCCTGCAGGCTGGAGGAAGGAAATCGTTCAGTAAAAATGTCAAGTTCTAAGCAAGCATGAAGTGAACTGGCATTCATTCATTCAACAGACATTTACTGGGGATCTATGTAACAGCCACTGCACAAGGACTAGGGGTGCAATGAAACTGAGCCCCCCGTCTAGTGAGGGAAGTAAATGTACAGTTACAATAAAGCCTCTTCAGGATTAGGACAGGCCTATGCTTAGAGTCCTGAGCATAAGTCACACCCTGAGGAAGGCAGGATGGGTCTCAGAGGATTATGCTTGAGGCAAGACATGAGGAAAGAATGAACAGCAATCTGTGGACTATTTTTAGGAGTTCGGATTTTAACCTGAAGGTTTCATCTTTTTAAATTGAGGTATACATACAGTGAATACAGCCCAGCAAATTTTTGTGTATGTATAGAACAATGTAACCACTACCCAAATTAAGACAGAATAATTCCAGCAACCTCGAAGGCTCCCTCATGTCCTTGCGGAATCGATTCCTATTCCGCCAGCCTGGAGGTAACCACTCTTCTGACTTCTATCACTACAGACTCGTTTTGCCTGTTCTCGTCACTGACAGGTTTAAAGCAGGGGGTGATGTGATCAACTTTACGCACTGAAATGATCCCACAGGAGCCTGTAATATGGGAGAAGGATCAGAACTGGGTGAGAATGAAAGCAACACAAAGCTAAAGGGGGTGCTCGGAGAGAAAACTGAGAGGACACACTATCACAGAATACACAGAAGACAGAGTCCAGCAGGATGGAAAGATGGACAGCAGGCAGGCAAGTAGGCAAAGGAGACAGGTTTATAGGAAAGCAAAGAGCAACTCAACACCCGAGAGTCTGTCTTTTTTTTGTGAAGAGAAATTCAGTCATGCGCTGACGGTGAACAAGGAGGAGGATAAACAGAGGGCTTGAAGAGAGAAATAAGTCTCAAATATTCCCTCTGGGGAAGCAGAGCATGCTGGAAAGACATAAAAGTGTGGCCCATGGGTGGTGAGGGCTGAGCTGAGCTGGAGCCCATAAATGTGTGTAACTGTAAAACGTCAGCATTGGATGGAGGCTTGGAGAGCATCTAGTCTGGCGGTCTTGTGGTCTCCCTTTTTCCTCTATTTGCTGGGGGCTTTTGAAGGGATGATAAGAAAGTGCTTGTGCTGCTTCTACTTCCAAATCCATGAATGCATCTGAACTCGGTGACTGTAGATTGGCAGGCAAGTTGTACCCAGCAGGCGTGGGCAAGGCCTGTTCAGTCCAGAGAGAGAGCTGGCGGCAAATTTCCCCTTGGGTTAAGAGACGCTCCAGGACTCTGCTATGCTGGAGAGTCTGGCCCACTGAGCTCCACGGACCCCTATGAGGAAGGGCACTGCTTGTCTCTGTGAGGCTTCATGGGGGTGTATCTCATGCTCTCTGTGGCCCCAAGAAGCCAGAGAAGGGAAGAAACTTGATTCTTCCCCGTCCCAGGCTAGAAAAATGCCATGTGTGACAGCCACATAACCTGGCTGGGACTAATGGCAACCCATGTGCACAGGCTCATATGCAGATGAACCAGAGGCTGCTATGCCACCTCCCTGCCTGAGATACTGGTAGCTGGATCACGAAGTAGGAAAGGAAGAGAACTGCTTAATGGGATCCAGCAGCCATGGGTAGAAAAAGCATTTCAGCACTCCTTCAGGTGGCGAATCTTAGATTAACAGAACCAGAAAAAGAGGCGGATAAGAACTGGAATAATAATAATAATAATAAAAAGACCAATTAAGGGAGTTCAATTATGAGACCAAAGATGTCTCTTACAATTAAAAGCATAATTTTCCACACACAAAAAAGCTCCACTGATGAAATTTTTAAAAAGATAGGTAATTGCTGAACCCCCAATGAGTGGCCTAAAGATCAAGTAGACCTATCTCACCCAGAGCAGGAATGCAAAGAGATGCAAATGGTGAGACTTGGGGGACAGATCAGGGAGAATCACCGTGTAATGGGGAATTTCAAAGTAGAAACATTTCCCTTAGCTGCAAAAGGATTTATCTGGAGATCGAAAAGCCTGAAAGATACACACCTGACCACATTCTGGTAAAATCCCTTTACTCTACATATGAAGAGAAAAATCACATATGTTTTGAGGAGAAAATGAAAAATAACATATAAAAGAAAAATAAACCAGCTTTGAACTCCATATTGGCAACAATGGATGCTAGGAGACAGTGGAATATCACCTACCGACTGCAAATAAAGGATTGTGGCCCCCAAATGCCAGTGAAGATGTCCTTCTGTCAAGATGGAAGGACATGCAAGAGAGTGTATGTATCACCCACATATCCTACCAGAAGAAGATACTTATACTGTTGAGTAATGTTTTTTCTTTTAGTATGGAAAATTTTCTTCAAATACAATGTTTAAATGGAAGCCCAGTATACAAAACAGACAAAATCAGAGGGTGTCCTGTAAAGTTTAGGGTGAAGGCAATGGCCTAAAGCTCATGCGTGCGCTCTCTCCTCTCTCTCTCTCTCTCTCTCTCTCTCTCTCTTATTTCACTGTAGGAGTTTCAAGAAGATAACTTGGCCCCCCCCCCCCCCGCGCCCCAACACCCTAGGGTGGTGATTCCCAAACTACATTCTCAGATTACATAACAAAAGCTGTAATAGAGCTAATGAAATGGAAACACACAGTAGGTCTGACATTGACCTCACCGTTTTCTGCCATGATGATTTATGGTCAAGCTAGAAACCCTAGAATCTCTGCTTTCTTTCACCCCCTCTTAATCCCACCTTTCCCTATAGTTCATCAATTCCAACCATTTGACACCTTTCAAATCTGTTGATGATGAAAACCAACGTGTTTAATACTAGGCCAACTCTCACAGTTTCCTCTCTGGCCCTTTGGCTTGCTTCTTGTCCTCCTTGAATTCACATTTCACACTGATACTTAAGTAATCTAAAAGAAAAATCTGATCGCTATTCTCTATGCTTAATTCTTCAACTGCTCTCCATCCTGCCTAAAGGGCAGACACTTTCAGGTAGAAGCTATACCTAGGCAATTACTATGGCATACAAGGCCCTTCAATATCAGGCTTCTTCCTGTCTTGCCAACCTCATCTCTCATTGTTCCACCATTTGAACTCTAACCTGCAATCATGTAAAATTTATAAAACTTGCAATTTTCTTTTTTTTCTTTTTTCTTTTGAGACGGAGTTTCGCTCTTGTTACCCAGGCTGGAGTGCAATGGCGCCATCTCGGCTCACCGCAACCTCCGCCTCCTGGGTTCAGGCAATTCTCCTGCCTCAGCCTCCTGAGTAGCTGGGACTACAGGCACGCGCCACCATGCCCAGCTAATTTTTTGTATTTTTAGTAGAGACGGGGTTTCACCATGTTGACCAGGATGGTCTCGATCTCTTGACCTCGTGATCCACCCGCCTCGGCCTCCCAAAGTGCTGGGATTACAGGCTTGAGCCACCGCGCCCGGCTAAACTTGCAATTTTCTAAACAGGTGGTGCTAGTTCACATTTGTCTCCTTTTTCCTACCCCTGTACACACCTCTATGGCAGTATTTAGCATGCTGTATTATTTGTGTATATGTCTGTCTTACCTCCTTTAGGCTAGAGGCTCTGTGAGGGCAGGGGCAATTCAATATGTAGAAGCTAGAAGAGCATCTGGCACATGGCAAGCCTTCAAAAACATCTGCACAGATTCTGCTTCCAAGTAGGATATAGTATGGTTTAGCAGGCTAATACTCCTGCCAATGACTAGAAAAAGCCAAATAAATTACAAAAATCATTTCTTAAAGCATCCAATACTTATGGAAGCAACAAGGACTAGATGGACTAACAGACAGAGAATGTTCAGAGGGAATCAACAATCAATAGTTTCTGTGCGTGTATGTGTGTGTGTGCGTGTGCACGCACGCTCACCTTTGGTGCATTTGTTGATCCGGGACATGGGCTCAGGATTAGGGTATGGTTATCACTGGGGAAAGATAAACCACAATGCTTTTAATGGTCACCTGGGGCTGGAGAGACAAAACTGCAGCCTTGAAGAACCTCAAAATACCCAAATTCTTGAAGAAGGCTGCTGCTGGAAACAAGTCAGTAGAGATTTTGGTATTCTTCAAAGCTAGGGTAACAAAACTGGAGATCTGATGGACCTTAAATACTTGCTTGCTTGGGGTCTTCCTCAAGACATGTAGTCAATTTTGAAATGATGTGAAGTAGTAGTTGGGTAAATAACTAAGCTGAAAATCTTGGGGGAAGAGGTGAATCTCCCAAAGCTTTTGATGTCTAAGGAGACAAATAGCCTGTTATGCTTTCAACTGAGAGCCCTGGAGGACCATTCTCTAATCAGGATGAACCAAATTAAGTTTGAGGCTTACAGGACGGCAACGTAGCTCAATTCTTGATTCGACTGAAGTATTTAGCTAACAGAAGAAAGGGGCAAACCTTGACGGCAGAAGATATATGGAGTCACTATGATTCTTTTATATAATGTTTAGTATATAGTAAGTTTTTAAAGCATATGTAGAGGTAAATGCACATAGCTGATAATCAAGAGAAAAAAAACGGACATTAGAAGCAAACCCATAGATGGCCCTAAATTACTGAAGTTAGTAGTCAAGAACTTTGAAATAACCAAGATTAATAAAGTCAAGAAACAGAGGAAAAGATGACCAAAGTAAATGAAAGGATAAATAATTTTACCCAGAATTGGATGAAATCTATTAAAAAAAAAAATCAAATGGATACTTTAGAACTGAGAACTACACTATCTATAATTAAGAATTCAATATAAGGTATTAACAGTAAATTGGACTTAGCAGGAGCCAAGATTAATGATTTGGAAGACAGTTCAATAAAAAATATTCAAACTCAATTAGAAAAAAGAATGGTAAACTCAGATAAGAACATAAAAGACATGTGGAATAAAAAATGTGAATAAATGAGTCTCAGAAGACAGTATAGAACAGAAGCAATATAAAATATCCAAAATAAACGAAAAAGATCAACCCACAGATTTAAGAAACTCAGCAACCCAATTTGGCCAATACAAAGAAAAGAACACATAGACATTATAGTAAAACTACTGAAAAACAAAGAGAGGAAAACCTTACAAGCAGTGAAGCAATAAAAATGACAGCTGACTTCTCAAAAGAAATGACAAAATCCAGGAGTCAATAGAATGCTATCTTTAAAGTACTGAAAGAAAATAACTCCAACTTTGATTTTTTCTTTTTTTTTAATTGATGGACTTGGGAACCACCTTTGAATTTTATATCCTATAAAAACAACATCTTTAAAGAAGGTAGTGGCAGGGCATGAGCGGCTCATGCCTATAACCCCAGCAGTTTGAGAGGCTGTGGTGGGTAGATCACTTGAGCCCAGGAGTTTGAAACCACCCTAAGCAGCATGGCAAAACTCCATCTCTACAAAAAGATACAAAAATTAGCTGGGTGTGGTGGTGTGCACTCATAGTCTCAGCTGCTAGGGAGGCTCAGTTGTAAAGGATCGATTGAGCCTGGGATGTCGAGGCTGCAGTGAGCTGTGACTGTGCCATTGCACTCTAGCCTTAGTGACAGAGTGAGCCCGTCTCAAAAACAAACAAAAAAAACAAACAAGAAAAATAAAAGGTGAAGTTAAGATATTTACGACAAACAAAACCTGAGAGAATTCATTACCAGCAGGGCTATAGCAAAAGAAAAAGGAATGTAAGAAAATGAACCTAGACAGAAGCATGGAACTGTAAGAGGGAATAAAGAAAATGAAATAGGTAAATATAAAAAAAATTAACTGTACAAAACAACTATTATGTCTTCTGTAGTTTGTGTATATATAAAGCTAAAATGCAAGACAACAATAATTCACAAAAGGTGGGGAGGGAAGGAGTTAAGAGTCTAAGAGTCTAGTAGTATAATGAAGTGATAAAATCATCTGTATTAGACTGCAACATGTCAAGATGTTAAATGCATGTTGAAATCTGTAAAGTAAGCTCTAAAATAATTGAAAAATATCTAACAAGTTTACAGGGCAGTAAAAAAATGAGATAATATTTTCGATTAATCAAAAAGAAGGCAAAAATGAGGAAAAAAAAGAAAACTAATGAGCTAAACAGAAAACAAAAAGGAAGATGGCAGATGGAAGTCAGAATTCCAACTGAAACAGCAATTACATTCATGCAGAGTTTCTCAACAGCAGCACTACTGACATTTTGGGTGGGAATATTATTTGGTGGTGGAGAGATGTCTTGTGCATTGCTGGGTATTTAGCAGCATCCCTGGCCTCTGAATCGTGGCCATCCATCTATCTGCTGCCAGTAGCACTACCCCAGATGTGACAAACAAAAATGTCTCCAGACACTGGTAGATGTCCCATCAGGGACAAAAATTGTCTCTGGATTTGCTACCATTGGTAGAGTCAGCACAATCCTAATCAAAATCCCAGTAGGATTTTTGCAGGAAGTAATATGATGAGTTTAAAACTGATAGAGAAATGCAAAGGACCTAAAATAGAAAAGACAATCTTCAAAAAGAAGAATGCAGTTAGAGAACTTATACTAACTGATTTCAAGATTTACTGTAAGGGTATAATAATTAAAGGACAGTGTATACTTGGCATAAAGAAAAATGAAGAGAATAGAGTTCAGAAATAGACCACACATGGAACAGAGAGTCCAGCTATAGACCCAAACACCTGACAAAGGTGACAGTAAAATGAAGGGGTGAAAAGAATGTTCTTTTCAATTAAAGGTGCTATGTCAGTTGGCTATCTGTTATATATACATATCCACATATACATATACATATATACACATTTTGTATCTTGATTCCATCACATTATATTTAAATGTGAAATGTAAAACAATAAAGCTTTCCAAAAAAAACAGACAAGAACATCTTTGTTCCTGGAGTAGGCAAAGATTTCTTAAATAGGACACAAAAAGGAAAAAAAACTGATAAACGGGACTACCTTAAAGTTAAGAACTTCTGTTCATCAAAAGATATCATTAAAGAGTGAAAAGGCAACTCATAAAGTGACAGAAGATACTTGCTATGTATCTGACAAAACACTCATATCTATAATATACAAAATGTTTCTGTCCTTGTGTCAGTTTGCTGAGAATGATGGTTTCCAGCTTTATCAAGAACTTAAAGTATATAAGCACATGAAAAAGGACTTGAACAGACATATCACAGAAAAGGATATCCAAATAGCCAATAAACATATGAGAACACTTTCAATATCATTAGTCAGGAAAATACAATTTAAAACCACAACGAAATACCATTACACATCCATGAGAAGGGCTAAATTGAGAAAAAGGAAAATACTAGGTGCTAGCAAGTATACAAAGCAACTAAAACTCTCATTCAGTGCTGGTAGAAGTATAAATCAGTGCAGCTATACGGAAAACTCATTGGCAGTATCTGTTATTTCAAAGGTGAATATATATATGAGCTATGATCGAGCAGTTCCATTCTTTGATATATACCCAACAGAAATGTATATATAAGCTTATCAAAAGATGTGTTCTGGAATTCACTATCCACAAGCACCCTAAAATGAAAACTACCCTAATGTCCATCTATAGTAGAATGGATAAACTGTAGTACATTCTCTCAATGAAATACTATACAGATGAAGATTTACCACAATCAGAGATCTTCAAAAGACTGGGTTATAGGCTCAGAAATATATAAGCCAGCTTTCTCTAAGGAAGACAGAATAACACATTGCTACTTTGACATGACTATAAAAGGCAATCATATAGCTTTATGGGATGGCCATGAAATCACACTTGTGTGACAATATGTCAATTATAGAAAGAATTGTTTATAGAGATTTACAGTCTTAGGAATCCTAGATTCTAGTCCTATAAAATGCAACCCTGATTAGTTAGAGTGGTGCTGCACCAAAATTTGATTTTTATAGCCAACAGGAACAGGAGCAATCTGGCCCACAAAGTTATGTTGGGATGAGGCATTCAGAACAAATGGATTCTCTGGGTGAGTAGACAAAACCACCCAGAGCTCAGAGAGTGACTGAAGAAACGTTAAGCACAAGTAAACAGTTCTTTACTGCTAATGGACATCTAAACCCTTTCTAGTTTAGTGGACCTCCACTGTGGTCCTGGAAAGTAGCTGGCAAGTGGCCACTCAAGAGGTGGGAGATAAGATCTGTGATTGGACAGCATGAATAACCTCACTGCCCCTGGCAAGCCTCTTCCCCTCCTCCCCACCTTGCTGCCTTGTGACAAGGATGGGCTATGTAAGATCCCTGGGCCATGGTGTACAGGTGGTGAAGACAAACAGAACAATCTGTACAGGAGATGGTGTTATACTTTACAGATACTTAGCTCACAAGGTACTTATTACATCATACAGTCAAGAAGTGAAAAAGGGAGGGAAAAAAGTGCAAAAGGAATTTGGAAACAGAATGAATACTGACAAGGAAGAGGGAGAAGGATCTGTGTTGGGCTGTGTGGGAAGGCTGCTCAAGGTAAAAGGCCCGTCACAATCAAAGGCCAGAAGGGAGAAAAGTCATAGCACCTAATAAAGGCAGAGATGAGACAGAGATGCCATTGTGGCAGGTGGGCCAGTCCTCCCACATCCATTCAGAAGAAATCATTTGCTCAGGGCCTTTGCACTTGCTGTTCTCTCCCCCATGTCCTCACAGTTCACTTCCTTACCTCTTTCAGGGTTTTGCTCAGGTGAGGCCTGCTCTGATCATTTCTATTTAACACTGCTACGCATCCTTACTCCTCATCTCCTTTCCTTGCCTTTACAATTTTTCTCCTTAGCACTTCACACCAGCTGTCAAACCAGATTATCCACCTGTTTGTTTACTGCTTCTCTCCCTTCACTAAAATACTAGAATACAGTGACTTTTTACTGGCTTCTTTATTGCTTTTGGCAGAGAGCGGGTATTCAATAAATGCTTGTTGAATTAGTGGTCATAATGCAAGATCGGGTTCTGTCATTCAAGTGCTGGTATCAGCTCTTCTGAATTGGATTCTAGGTAAAACCTGCCATGCTCTTCTCCCCTTGGGGTGAGTTCTTCCTACAGGTAGTTGATCTGTCTACACTGGGAGAGTTCTACTAGATCCATTCTCATGGGGCAATCATAGTTCTAGATCTGGCTGTACTCTACCCCACTTTAAGGCTATTTTCAGAATTGGGACAGAGAGAGCATAAGAGTAGGAATCTTCAGATCTGGGTTCAAGTCCTGGCTCTTACAGTACCTGGCTGTGTGATTTCCATAAATTCTAGCTTCTTCACTATCAAACTTAATGGATAAGACAATCTCCAAAGTTTCCACCTTTGAATAACTAGCCTATGGAAAGAGGACTGGGTTTAGGGCCCAGAGATAGTTCAGATATAAGAACTGCTGGCTGGGCGTGGTGGCTCACACCTATAATCCCAGCACTTTGGGAGACTGAGGCGGGTGGATCACGAGGTCAAGAGATCGAGACCATCCTGGTCAACATGGTGAAACCCCGTCTCTACTAAAAATACAAAAAAAAAAATAGCTGGGCATGGTGGCGCGCGCCTGTAGTCCCAGCTACTTGGGAGGCTGAGGCAGGAGAATTGCTTGAACCCGGGAAGCGGAGGTTGCGGTGAGCCGAGATCGCACCACTGCACTCCAGCCTGGGTAACAAGAGTGAAACTCCGTCTCAAAAAAAAAAAAAAAAAGAATTGCCAATACAAGTTCTCGAACAGCAGGAAAACATTTTTCTTTTGTTGTTGAAAAAACCCTCAACACACGTCAGGCAATGTGCTAGTTACTTAATGTATTCCTCATCCACAAGTTGAACAGCACAAGGCTCAGAGAGGCTCATGATGTTCACACAGCAAGCAGGCATCAGACTTGGAATTCACCTCAAGTCTCCTGACTCCAAAGGCTGTATGTACTCTTTCCACTATACCAGAGGTTCTCAACCTCGCTGTTTATCAGAATCAAGAAGACACAATTTAAGTACATATTCCTGGGGTCCATACCAGATCTACTGAATCAGAATCAATGTGGTGGGGGGGGCAGGTATGCTTGGGAATCTACAATTTTAAAAGTTCGCAAGGTCAGTCCCATGACCAGTGAGGTGTGGGAATCCTGCACTGTATGTATTCTCTCTATACATGCTTTCCCTTCTGAAGAACAAGTTGTATGATGAAATAGGTACTTGTTCAATAATCCATCTGGTTGCAATGTTCGGAGTACGCTAGGGGACTACGGTCTTGGTTTAAAATAATGAGTTTATTTGTCTCCGCAGCTGAACAGTATAGTGTTACAGCTTTACTTGTGGTTTCCCCAGCATCTGGTATAGTGTCTGCCAAGCAATTCCCACTCACTGTTTGTTTAATAAATAAGTAAAAGAAGCTGGATGAACATTAACCCTTCAGCATATTCTGAAGCTTTGTTGATTCCTACTTATCTTTCCCTCTACCTAGAAATGTTTCCTTAGCATATACTATTTGCCATACACTCTGCTAAGTTCTTGACAAAGAGAGATACAGCATTAACCAGAGAGGCTAACACCATGAGGGAAGTATACTGCAGAACCAAAGAACATAGAATAGAATGCAGAGGAGAAGAATCAAGGAGACTTCCCATACATATTTCCAGAAATTACTCTCGGCTCACATAATGCTTAGTTTACAGCTATCCCTTATAGAAAAGATGTGAAGCTGTGCCTTGTATCAACTAATATTATGTGCCTGTTTCCTCCACTAGACAGGACCTTCTTTGGTAGGCAGCACATTCTAAAAAAGGGATTCTTAACTTAGAAGAGGGTATGTACAGAATATATAGACTAACAGCTCCTCCCCTCCCCCATTTATGACCTGGCACTGGAAACTGGGTAAATTCTTCAGGTAACTGATGTATGTTTGTGTTTCCACTTATTTATAAATGTTAACATAAACAAACATTCTGCACACACACACACACACACACACACACACACACACGCGCACACATATATAAATAGAAAACTTAAGCTTCTGGGGAGATGGGGTAGGCAGACATTTCCCCATTCCTTTCATTAAGTATAATTAAAAACCCTGGACATTATATACAAAGCAAATACAAGAAGAAAGCAGACTGGTTAGGGACCCCAGGACCTGGGGAGTGACACGGTGCTGAGTTTCCTGGGTTTTCTTTCTGCCTCATAGACCCAAGCCTTGGAGCTGAAGAAGCTGGCAACTTGGAAGCACCAATGGGCAGACACAAAAACCCAACAAAAACCTGCTCTCTCTAGCCAAAGGAGTAGGACAGGGCAGCCAGGCAAGACAAAAACTTTTGGATAATAAATACTCTATTCCAGCCAAACATTAAAGAAAATAAGGCGGCCTCCACCCACAGTGGCAAAGGCTAATTGGAGCACCTAGACTCCCACTCTCATGAGTCTGTAATGAGGCACCCTCTACACTCCTGCAGGGATGATATGAGAGAAGGCAAAGTAGGAGCAGGAATCCCATCCCCACCAGCCCTGGTGTCAGTGGAGGCCACATGGGGAGCCTAAACTTCCACTTCTATTTGGCAGTAATGAGGTAGCATCAGAGGAGACCTAGTCAGGACTTTCACCACTGTCCAGTGGTAATGAGGTCGCCTCCACTCCAATGTCAGTGGAGACCAAGTGGGGAGTTGAGACTGCCACACCCAGCCAGCAGTACACCTCCACCCCGCAGGACACTTCCACCCAGAAGCAGTGGGGAGACCTTCTTCTTGGGTGTCAATAGAGGCTGAGTGAGGAACTTGGACTTCTACCTCCAGCTGGCAGTGATGAGGTACCTTCTCCTAAACCAGAGTAGGAACGGTGTCAGAGAAAACCAGCCTAAACAGAAGGCTGAACAGCCTAAACAGAAGTCTCAGAACATTATACACAACATCAAGAGTCTTAGAACATTATACAGAAATGTCTAGATCTCAATAAAAAAAGCACTCATCATACCAGGAACCAGGAGGAACTCAGGCTGAATGAAAAAAGACAATCAGCTGGGTGTGGTGGCTCATACCTGTAATCCCAGCGCTTTGGGAGGCTGAGGTGGGTGGATCACCTGAGGTCAGGAGTTCAAGACCAGCCTGGCCAACATGGTAAGTCCCCAGCTCTATTAAAAATAAAGAAATTACCCAGGTGTGGTGGCAGGTGCCTGTAATCCCACCTACTCAGGAGGCTGAGGCAGGAAAATCACTTGAACCCAGAAGGAGGACGTTGCAGTGAGTGGAGATTGCACCATTGCACTCCAGCCTGGGCAACAAGAGGGAAACTCTGTCTCAAAAAAAAGAAAAAAAAAGAAAAAGAAAAAAGACAATTAACATATGTCAACACCAATATGACAGAGACAAAGATATTAGAATTATTTAATGAAGACATTAAAGCAGCATGATTAAAATGTATCAATAAGCAATTATGAATATACTTCAAACAAATAAACAGAAAGCCTCAACAAAGAAACAGAAGATATAAAGAAACAAATATAGAACTGAAACTTTCAGTAACAAAGAAAAAGCTTAGTGGATGGGCTCAACAGTAGAATGAAGGGAAGAAAAAAAATCTGTGCGCTGGAAGACAGAACAACAGAAATTACCCAATCTGAACAACAGAGGAAAAAACAGACTGAAAAATATATAAACAGAGCCTCAGGGAACCTGTGGGACTAAGAGGGCAGGCTGAAAAAATACTGAAAGAAATAATGGCTGAAAAATGCCGCAAAGTTGGCAAGAGATGTAAATCTATATATCAAGAAGCTGAGTGAACCCCAAAGAAATTTACCCCAAGGCTTATCATAATTCCTGAAAACAACAAAAGTTATTGAAAGCATCCAGAGATAAATTATACCTTGTCTACAGGGAAGAAACATTTTCTTTTTTTGAGACAGAGTCTCATTCTGTCGCCCAGGATGGAGTGTAGTGGTGCCATATCCACTCACTGCAACCTCTGCCTCCAAGGTTCAAGCGAATCTCCTGCCTCAGCCTCCCAAGGACCTGGGATTACAGGTGGGCACCAGCACTCCTGGCTGATTTTTGTATTTTTAGTAGAGATAGGGTTTCATCATGTTGGCCAGGCTGGTCTCAAACTCCTGGCCTCAAGTGATCCAACCACCTCAGCCTCCCAAAGTGCTGGGATTATAGGTGCGAGCCACCATGCCCAGCAGGGAAAAATACAATTCTAATGACAATAGATTTCTCATCGGAAATCATGTAGGCCAGAAAGAAGTTACACAATAATTTTCAGGTGCTGAAACAAACTGTCCACACAGAACCATGTACCCAGCAAAAAACGTTCGCAGGAATGCAGTAGAAATCAAGACTTCTGAGAAGAAAAACAAAGAGAATTTGTCACCAGCCGACTTACTGTAAAAGAATGGCTAATGAAAGTTCTCTAAACATAAAGAAAATAATAAGAAAAGAAATCCTGGAACATTAAGGGGGAAGAAAGAACGTGGTATACAAAAACACGTGTAAATGCAATGGGCTTTCCTCATCCTCTTGAGTTTTCAAAAGTGTGCCTGACAGTTGAAGCAAAAATTATAATGCTGTCTAACATGGTTCTAAATGTATTCAGAGCAAGTTTTAAAGACATTTATATGATAAATGGGGAAAGTAAACAGACATAAAAGGAAATAAAGTTTCTGTGCTTGGCTAGGTGAAGTTATGTACACACAATGTAATACCTAGAGGGATCACCAAAAGGGCTACATACAAAGAGATACACTCAAAGACATCATCGATAAATCACATGGAATTCTAAAAAACATTCAAGTAACCCACAGGAAGGCTAGAAAAAAAAAGCAGAAAAATGAAAAAGAGAAGAAACAGAAAGAAACAAAGTGCCAGACTGAACTCTAATTTGTCAACATAGTTATCCCTCGGTATTCACTAGGGATTAGTTCCAAGACTCCCATGGATACCAAAATCGGATGTTCAAGTCCCTTATAGAAAATAGCGTGGTGTTTGCATACAACCCATGCGTATCTTCCCATACATTTTAAATCAACTCTAGATTACTTACAACATCTAATACAATGTAAATGTTATGTAAACAGTTGTTATACTATATTGTTTTAAAATCTGCATTATTTTTATTGTTGTATCATTATCTTTTACTTTTTCTTTTTTTCTTTTTCTTTTTTTTTTTTGAGTCGGAGTTTCGCTCTTGTTACCCAGGCTGGAGTGCAATGGCGCGATCTCGGCAACTTCCGCCTCCTGGGTTCAGGCAATTCTCCTGCCTCAGCCTCCTGAGTAGCTGGGATTACAGGCACGCGCCACCATGCACAGCTAATTTTTTGTATTTTTAGTAGAGACAGGGTTTCACCATGTTGACCAGGATGGTCTCGATCTCTTGACCTCGTGATCCACCGCCTTGGCCTCCCAAAGTGCTGGGATTACAGGCCTGAGCCACCGCGCCCGGCCAACTTTTTATTTTTTTCAAATACAGTTGATCCTTGAACAATGTGGGGATTAGGAGTAGTCAACTCCCTCGAGCAGTCTAAAATCTCTGTATAAATTTTGACTCCCCAAAACTCAACTACTGATAGCCTACTGTTGACTGGAAGCCTTATTGATAACATAAACAGTTTAACATATATTTTGTATGCTATACAGTAAAACAAGCTAGAGAAAAGAAAACGTTATTAAGAAAATCACAGGCCGGGCACAGTGGCTCATGCCTGTAATCCCAGCATTCTGGGAGGCTGAGGTGGGCAGATCACCTGAGATCAGGAGTTCAAGACCAGCCTGGACAATGTGGTGAAACACTACCTCTACAAAAATACAAAAATTAGCCAGGCATGATGGCAGGTGCCTGTAATCCCAGCTACTCGGGAAGCTGAGACAGGAGAATCGCTTGAATCTGGGAGGCAGAGGTTGCAGTGAGCCAAGATTGCACCACTGTATTCCAGCCTGGGTGACAGAGCGAGACCCATTCTCAAAAAAAAAAAAAAAAAGAAAATCACAATTACTATTCATTAAGTGGAAGTAGATCATTATACAGGCCTTCATCCTTGTCTTTATGTTGAGTAGGCTGAGGAGGAGGCAAGTTGGCCGAAGGGAAAGAAAGTCTGCATATAAATAGATTGCCACAGTTCAAACCTGTGTTGTTCAAGGGTCAACTGTATTTTCAATCCACAGTTGATTGAATCCACAGAGACAGCACCCATGAATATAGAGGGCCAACTATAATTATATTTAAGTGTAAAAGGTCTAAATACATGAATTAAAAGACTGAGATTGTCAAAGTGGATTTAAAAACACGATCTAACTACATGCTGTCTATAAGAAACTCACTATGCAGAATGATACAGGCAGGTTGAAAATCAAAGGATGGAAAAATACATTATGCAAACATGCGTCGAAGAGAAGAGCAGCTATATTAATACCAGATAAAGTAGACTTCAGAGAAAAAAAAAATACCAGAGACAGAGTACAATGAATAACAGGTAAATCTACTAAGAGCATATCACAATCTTAAAACGTACATGCTGCAAAATGTGTGAAACAAAAATGGATAAAACTAAAAGGAGAAATAGACAAATTCATGAGAATAGATGGTGGTGACTTCAATATTCCTCTCTCAACAATGGATAGAACAACCAGACCAAAAATCAGCAAGGACATAGAAAAACACCGCCATCAACCAACAGGATCTACGACATTTATAAACACTCCATCCTACAACAGCGGACTATACATTCTTCTGTTGTTGTTATCTGTCTTTTAGATAGTCTCACTCTACTGCTCAGGCTGGAGTTCAGTGGCTTGATGATGGCTCACTGCAGTCTCAACCTCCTGAGCTCAAGCAGTCCTCCCACCTCAGTCTTTTGAGTGGCTGGGACTCCAGGCGCATACAACTATGTCCAGCTAATTTTTGTATTTTTTTAGAGACCAAGTTTTGCCATGTTGCCAGGCTGGTCTTGAACTCCTAGGCTCAAGTGATCCTCCCGCCTTGGCCTCCCAAAGTGTTAAGATTACAGGCATGAGCTACCAGGTCTGGTAAACATTCAAGTGCTCACAGAACACATATTAAGAGAGATTATCCTGCCATAAAACAAATCTCGACAAATTTAAAATAATTGAAATCTTACAGAGTGATATTCCTCAGCCACAATGAAATCAAGCTCTTGAAATCACGAACAAAGAGGTAACAGGAAAATCTCCAAATACTTGAAAACTAAACAACACATTTCTAAATAATCCACAAAACAGAGAGGAAACCTTAAGGGAAATTAGAAAAAAAAAAACCATGGAAATGAATGAAAATGAAAATACAACACACCAAAATCTGCGGATACAGCTATAGCCACGCTGAGATGTAAATTAATAGTACTAAGTCATATACCAGGTATTGATCGACTTACGACCTATGCAACTTAACGACCATTCGACTTTACGACCACAATCACTAGCCACAACTGCTCCGCGTCTGGTAGCGCAAACGTTGCCCAGCGTATGACAGTGCAGACCAGCTTCCGGCAGCACTACCATCTCCACGTGCATACAGCCTACTCAACTTGCGACCAAATCATGTTACGACCAGTCTGTCGGAATCAATCGTGGTTGTAAGTCGAGCATCAGGTGTACTAGAAAAGGGGAAAAGTCTCAAATAAAAAAGGTAAACGCCTACCACAAGAACTTAGACAAAGTAGAGCAAAATAAAGCAAGCAGAAGAAGAATATAATAAAGAGCAGAAATTGACAAAACAGAAAACAGAGAAACTCAATGAAATAAAGAACTAGTTCTCTGGGAAGTCAACAAAATTGATAAACTTCTAGCAAGACTGACAAGTGAGTGAGTGAGCAAGACAGAGAGAGGAAGAAAGAGAGAGAGAAGAGACACTGACATTGGAAATTACCCAAATCAGAAATGAAATGGGATAGTACTACAGACCCTGCAGACATCAAAAGGATAATACGGAAATGCTATGGTTCAAATATCTGTTCCCTCCAAAACTCATGCTAAAATTTAATTCCCAATGAGAAGTGGAGGTAGAGTCTTTATGAGCCTTCATAAATGGATTAATGATGGGTTATCATAGGAACTGGTGGCTTTATAAGAGGAAGAGAGACCTGCACTAGCACACTCGGCCCCTTGGCCCTGTGAAACCCTGCACTGCCTTGGGATTCTGCAGAGTCCCCACCAGCAAGAAGGTTTTTTACTCAATGTGGCTCCTTGACCTTGGATTTCTCAGCCTCCACAACTGTAACAAATACATCCATTTTCTTTATAAATTACCCAGTTTCAGGTATTGTTATAAGCAACACAAAACAAAGACAGGGAATACCACAAATAGCTTTACACATGTAAATTTGACAACTTAGATGAAGTAGGTAATTCTTTAAAAAACATAACCACAATATGAAAGCGATTATTTGAATAGCTTCATAACTTTTAAAGAAACTGAATTTGTCACTTAAAAATTCCAGGGAAGGAAAAGGTAAAGCAAGGGGAGGGGAGGGGGAAGGGGAGGGAGGGAAGGAAAACAGAAGGGAAGGGAAGGAAAAGGGAAGGGAAGGGAAGAAAAAGGGAAGGGAAGTGGAACGGAAGGGAAGGAAAAGGTAAAGGAAGGGAAGGAAAAGGGAAAGGGGAAGGGGAAGGGGAAGGGGGAAGTGAGGGGGGAAATCTCCAGGCCAAGATGGTTTCATTGGAGAATTCCACCAAACATTTAATGAAGAATTAATACCAATTCTGCACAAACTCTTCTAGAAAAAGAAGAAACACTTTCCAATTCATTTTATGAAGCTAGTATTATCCTGATACCAAATCAAAGGCAATACAAAAATTAAAAAAATCTATAGAGCGATTTCCCTCTTGAGTATATATGCAAAAATCCTAAATAAAACATTAGGAAATATAATTCAGCAGTATGTAAAACACACACACACACACACCCCCCATGATAAAGTGGGGTATATTTCAGAGATGCAAGGCTGGCTCAATATTTGAGAATCAATTAGAGTAGTTAATATTAACAAGCTATTAAGAAGCTTAAGAAGAAAAATCACATAATCATATCATCCTCATCTTTCAGACCTCTATATGTTGAAGTATCCTAGGACTCAGTCTCTTTTTACACCTTATTCCCTGTTATAACTCTCACATTTCTATCTCTAGCCCAGATCTCTCTTCCTTGAGCTCAAACCCATAAACCCAATTGTCCCTTAGACATCTATACACAGATAGGCATTTCCAAATGGACATGTCCAAATACAAATGCTTGCTCTTACTCCCCAAACCCACTCTTTTCTGTAATTCAGTAAATGGAAGCTTTATTCTTATAGTTGCTTAGGCCAAAACCCTTGGAGCTATCTGAACTCTCGTATTTCTTTCAAACCCCATATCCAATCTATCAGCAAATCCTGCTACCTCTTCCTCTAAAATATCCCCAGAACTGTCCGTTTCTTGCCACTTCCACTGATACAACCTGGTTTGAGTTATCCTTTCAGCTGGGTTACTACAACAGCTGCCAAACTGGTCCTTCCTGCTTCTACTTTTGCACCCTTACTGTCTTATTTTCTACCTAACAGCCACGGTACTCCTTGTTTGTGCAAAACTGCCCAATGGACTTCATTTCATTCAGGGTAACATCTAAAGTCTATACTGTTGCCTACAAGTCCCCATGTGATGCAGTCCCTTTCTACTTTTCTGAGTTAATTTCCAGCCACCCTACTGGTTCTATCACTCCAGCTTTATTGTCGTCTCTGCTGTTCCTCCAAAATGCCAACAATGCTATAAACCTGGTTTTCCCTCTTCCTGGAACAATGGCATATGGCTTGTTCTCTCATTTCTTTCAGGGCTCTGATCAAATGTCACCTTATCAATGAGGCCTTCTCTGACAAGTAAAAGACTACCCACCTACACATATACATTCCCTCCTTACCTCCTTGATTTTTACTGAAGTTACTCACCACTTTCTGACTTATCCTAAACTTGCATGTTTGTTTTTCTATCTTTCTCAGTAGAAAGTAAGTTCCTGAGGACACGGATTTTGTCTGTTAGCTTAGAAGAGTGCTTGGGACACAGGTTCTGAAAAATTATTTGCTGAATGAATAAACCATTGGTTCAGGAGTCAAGAATTTGGGATCAGGTATAAGATAACCCTGATTTGATTCCTGGCTCTGATATTTCCTATGTCCAAGTACATAAGGTACATAACCATGTTTTGTTTTCTCATCTATCAAACAGTGATTGTGACAATCTCAACCCATAAGACTGATGTAAGAATTAAATAAAAGAATGCAGGTAATGTGCTTAATACACAGTGACTTGGTATAAAAGTGCTCCGCATATGACAGTGTTACTTAATATGGAAAGATGATCTAGATTTGGACACAAAAGCCCTCAGTTATGATTAGATCCTGACTGTATGATTTTAGGTTATTCAACTCTTTTACACTAACTCACTTGATAAATCAGGAACTGGGGCTAAAATGATGACTAAGTTGCAGCCCCTTCCCTCAAATCTTAGTAATGTGATCTTGGGTAGATCACTTAACCTCTCTGAGCCTGTTTCCTAAGCTGTCAAAAGGAAGATAAGATAATGCCTCATAGCTTTGTTGTGAGGATTAAATGAGTTACTGTGTGGAAATAGTGTCTGGCACATAGTAACCTCTCACGGTGATAGCTATGATTATGATTCTAGTCTGGAGGAGGGGTAAAAGCATGTAAGCAAAGAACTGCAATACAGTGCAATAAGAGCAAAAGCAGGCATCAACTGGAACGTCTCTTAAACTAGAGTCTGCCCACAACTAGGAAGTTCTACCACGATCAGAAAATTTTAAAATCCTCTTATGTCTATAACTTAACTCCCTACCATCACCCCCGTGGCAGTAAGAAAGACAAAATTTCTCTGTTGCTTTGATTTAAAACTTAAAGAAGAATAGGGTCAAGGTTTAGAGTCTCAGACAGTGTTTTGTTTTAAGAGAGTCTTGCTCCTTCAGCCAGGCTGGAGTGCGGTGGCACGATCTAGCTCACTGTAACCTTGATCTCCTAGGCTCAAGGGATCCTCTCGCATAGCTGGAACTACCGGTGAGTGTCACCATGCCTGGCTGTTTCGCTATGGTACCCAGGCTGGTCTTGAACTCCAGGCCTCAAGCTATACCCTCGCCTCGGCCTCCCAAAGGGTTGGGATTACAAACAAGAGCCACTGCGCCAGGCCTCAAACAGCGTATCTTCACATGAGGTCAACAAACACATCGGGAAGGGTAAGTTAGTTCCCTCCACCTTTTCCCTAAAGTTAACACCTCATTTAAGTTGGAAAAAGTCAACGGGACCCCCAGAAGGCAAAAGCAGCATGTAATAATACCCTGAGTGAGAAACCAACCACTTAAGAGCCGAGAGCCCAGATGTGTGTTTCACGACGGCGCTGTTACAGACTAAATGGTCAGAACTGGACATTAAAGGGTGCTCCTGGAGCCTTGGTAGGAGCTCACCAGGTGAGAGAGGGGATGTCACTTTCGGAGAGAGAACGAGCGCCAGGGCGTGGAGGCGTGAAAAGAACACGTGGGTGGCTTGGAAGAACCAAAAATAAGTGTTTTGGGGGACAGCCAGAGAGACGAACACGTATGGAGGAAAGGTGAGGCCTGGGGCCCGCCAGATTAGAAAGGAAGCCCCCCTCCCATACCCAGGTCATGATCTGTCAGCCTCAGCGTCCCATCAGGATACCCCTCTACGGGGTTCCAGCTGCTGGGCTCCCTCTGGTTCCCGCCATTCTTCCCTTACCTCGTCTTCCAGCCTTTCCCTCTCCCGCCTCCTCTGCCCCGCCGGAAATGACGCTCTAAGTAGCGCGCCGTACCGCGCCAGAAAGGTTCCGAGGGAGCGGGAGAAAGGGTTCTGGGGACATCCTCTGCGCCGGCGTGCGGGTTCAAGCGGTGAAAGCGTCTTCCGGGGGCCGGGGGAACTACGTTCCTTCCCTCGCTGTATCTTGTTCGAAGTTTTCTGTGCGAGGCTCAGAGAGGCCACCGCCTCCAAAGGCACGGTTTTCTAGATCTCCGACGCCTCTCGGTGCCCAGCTGCTTCGGCCCTGCTCTTTGACCCCGCTCTCGGGGCGGGGTGAGAGGTCGGGTGGCCATCTTGTGGCGGCGGCGCGGGCGGCTGTTACTGCGGAGACCCATCCCCTCCCCCTCCTTGCACCGCTGGCCGTCTGTCAGTCGGTGAAAAGTCCCGCTGCTTGTCAGGTGAGGCCCCGGCCTCGTGCCGTCGCTCTTCCCGCCGCACTGGGCGGCCCAGGCCGCTCCCTGTCGGGCCTCACTGCCGCCACTATGTCCTCCTTCTCTGAGTCGGCGCTGGAGAAGAAGCTCTCGGAGCTGAGCAACTCTCAGCAGAGCGTGCAGACCCTGTCCCTGTGGCTCATCCACCACCGCAAGCACGCGGGACCCATCGTCTCCGTGTGGCACCGCGAGCTCCGTAAAGGTAAACACTAACTCCCCACCCCCTGGACCGTCCCGGGGCTGTCCTCTCGCCCACGCACTCTTTAGGCCTCTCTAAGGCTCTTCATTGAGCCTAGCTTTCCAGGCCTGATCGAGCTTCCTCGATGGGAGACAAGGTTAGCCCCATTTCTCGAAGAAGGAAACTGAGGCCCGGGAAGGTTTAAGCTACTTGCCTGAGGTGCCACGGACAGGGGTTCAGGTGTCCAGACTTCCAGTGGATCAAGCCGTTTTCCCTTCAGTTTCCCCCTGACATTTGTGGCTGTTATTATCTCGGCTTCATTTAGCACCGTACGGGGTCCTAGCATGTCGGGACCCGTGCTGGGTATTTGGAGTAGAAGCCAGTGGACTCCGGAGTCAGACTCCTTAGATCGAGTCCTGGCTCAGCGATTTGCCAGCTGAATAATACTGGGAGAGTTTTTTCATCTCCCTATATCTGTTTTCTCATCTGTAAGAGGGAGATAGGGATAGCTGACCCTTACAAAGCCTTTTACTCTGTACCAGTCACTATACTAAGACCTTTGTATATATCCTTGCACTCAGTTCTCACAACAGCCCTCTGAAGTAGGTAGTTTCTCCCATCTTAGGTTAAGGGGCCACCCCACCAGACCTTCCCTCTCCTGTCTCTCATGCAGCTGTCATTGATTTCAGGCCCTGCTCAGGTTCTGACAGACATTCATTGAACTCAGTCTGTTATGTGCCAGGCACTGGGTTGGACACTTACTAGCATGTTGCCTCTGCCAACTACCTGGAATTTAAGCCTGAATTTGCCACTTACTGACCCAGCAACTTAACCTGTCCTTTCATTTCGTTATCTATAGAAGGGATAACTGATATTTACTGTTTGTTTTTTTTTTTTTTAGATGGAGTTTCGCTCTTGTTACCCGGGCTGGAGTGCAATGGCGCCATCTCGGCTCACCGCAACCTCCGCCTCCTGGATTCAGGCAATTCTCCTGCCTCAGCCTCCTGAGTAGCTGGGATTACAGGCACGCGCCACTATGCCCAGCTGATTTTTTGTAGTTTTAGTAGAGACGGGGTTTCACCATGTTGACCAGGATGGTCTCGATCTCTTGACCTCGTGATCCACCCGCCTCGGCCTCCCAAAGTGCTGGGATTACAGGTGTGAGCCACCGCGCCCAGCCTTTACTGTGTTTTTATGACACGCGAAGTGCAGTACTGATAGCTTTACATGTATTGTCATTAAAAAAATTCTCAGAGCTCTAGGAACTTTGCAGAAGAGGGAAAAACTGAGACTCATCTTGTGGTGAGAAGTAAACAGGATAATCCAAATGAGCATTTAGCATGGTGTCAGGCGCAGTGTAGGCATTCAGCAGATCATGGTGAGATGAGACTGTTGATTACTCACTGTGAGGCATTGTCTTTGCCTTCAAGTTGCTTACAGTCTGGTGGGGAAAGATTAGCACCTACACTCCCTGATGTACTGATGAGTTTCATAATAGAAGACTACTCCAGACACCCTATATATGGTAGGCCTTTATGGCAGAGGAAGTGGCTTTACAAGTGTTCTCTATTATCTGTGAGGTGGAGACATCACAGATGTCCTGCTCTACAGGCCAGGAAACTGAAGTGGTTAAAGTGGTATTTTCAAGGCTTTTGAACTGTTGAGGCTCAGACTACATCAGGCTGGCAAAGACCAAAATCCATGATTTTTTTCGGGATACCCAGTTCTAGCCCTTTAGCAGGGACCCCCAAATATCACCTACTGTACTGAGATAGGGATCCCTTCAGCCCTTTGGGCAGCTCTGGGGAGAGGTAGAGCCTGGAGTTTATGGGCACTTCTTCATGTACCCCACTGTGCCATTCAGAAATTATTTGTAAAGTCTGCTGAAATGTGAATTGCCACTGTACAGAATCCTATTGGGTGGGACCTCCAAGGCAGTTAAAGTCCATCCCAAGTGTCACTTCTTGTGTGAAGCTTTCTTGAGTCCTCACCTCACCCTAGTTGAGTTATTGAAAAAAAGCAAATTAGAGAGTACATTTGTTTGTGAAGCTTCATTATCCCTAATCTCATATGATAGAGCTTTATGTTGCAAGTAGGCCAGCATTATTATCCTCATTTTATAGATGAGACGATAAAGGTACGAGAGATTAAGTGCCTTGTCCAGAGACATGCAGCCAGGACATGAACCCAGGGCTGCCTGATGCCAAATGTGTGCTTTTTCTAGTACTCAGTGCATTTAATAAGTGAAGGTGGTCATCTGACTCCAACCAAACTGTAATGCTTTCATGTATTGGAATTAATCAGTGCCTCCCACCCCATCATACCAGTTTAGCATTTAATTTGTTCCTACTAGCTGTTCATTTGAACTGATTACATCTTTGTCATTAGATTATTTTTTGAGGGAGGAACTAGACCTTCGTGTTTCTTTGTAACATCACAGGATATAGCATGGTGCCTGTTATATAGTTTAAAAATCGGAATTAAATCATGGTCTTTGATACAATTTTCATGGTTGAGTAAAGGATCTACACAGCACTATTCAATACAACTTTCTGTGATAGCAGCACAAAGGATCTAAACAGCGCTATCTAATACAATTTTCTGTGATAATAGCAATGTTTTATATCTGTGCCATCCAGCAAGGTAGCCACTTGGCATAGGTGGCTATGGAGCACTTAAAATGTGTAACTGAGGAACTAAAGTTTTAAGTGGATACAATTTAAAATTTAGTTTCCAGTTTTTACCAGCTACAGTTCAGGTGTTCCAATACCCACAAGTGGCTTGTGATTACCTTACTGAACAGTGCAGAGAAAAAAAAAAAAAATGCTCTTCCAAGCATCAAGATCTAGCTTCCTAATATCCAGGCTTCCTTCATGAACTGAAAATGTCCCCATGCTAAAGGAAAAGGATTCTGTGCCCTAATGTTCAGACGGATGAGCCCTTTAGGTTCTGTCTAGGGTGAAGTCTTATTTCCTAGCTGAGATGTTCACAGACTGTCTCTGAGTTGTCTTCAAAATATTTGAGATTTACAAAAATTAACTTTTTCTTCTTGCTTAAATACTTCTATTCCTGATATGTTATCTTTCCATTTTCTAGGAATAATTCTTAATTTATCCCATTTGAGCTCTGTTCTAAGTTGCATGTCTCCCTTCCATTATGGAATAGTTTGGTGTAAAATGCTCCTAAATGAGTATTTTTAATGGTGTTTTGTATCTTGGCCTGAATGTAGGTAAACAGGCTTTTATCCCAGAGTTACTTTAAGACTTTCTCTGGATGTCAAAAGTGGCCAAACAAGTAAAAAGCTTTGATTAACCAGTAGTTTAAATTTTACTCAACCACTAGTTTGACCAGTTGGGCATAGTGGGTGAAAGGACCTATTTCTGTCATATAGGAAAGACATCTGAACAAGTGAGTGGTCCCCCAGGATTGGAATGGCGGGGTGTGCATGTTGTGTGTATTTTGACAGTGTGTGCTCAAGAGCTTTAGTTTTGTCATATTACCTTGGCACAAGGTGCTTATGTTGACTGTTGAGGATGTTGGGTGTGGAGGGCTACAGTTCATCCTAAATAAATCCCTATTGTTAAGTTCTGGGGTGATGAAAAGTAATTGGCATTGTAAACAGTGAAAGCCTTGGCTCTCAAGCCCCTTAGCTACCTTGTTTGTATACTGAAAAGTGTATCAGGTCTTGAATGTCCAAATTGACATTTTACAATATGGATTCTAGGTTTTTTAATATAAAGTGTATGGAATTTTAAAGGTCCACTTAATCAAATTTGCCTTGTTGAAGTTCTGTTTTACTTTTGAATCTGCTAACTTGTGTGGCATTATGTGGTAGTTTCACTTACATCAACTTTGCAGAGCAAGGTTTGCTTTAAAAAAAAAAAGCGCCTTTTGCCGTATCATACCTTTGTAGCAACAGTAGGTATTGTAACTCTTGACACTTTTTTTCTGCTTAAATAATTAGAAAAGTTGAAGAAGGCTCCAGGTTTCCAGTATTCTTATCAGTTGGCCATCTAAACTAAGTTATTACCAGAAGGTTAAGACAATTCAGGGTATCCATATTTAATTTTATGAGTGTTTAAGACATCAGTTTAAACTATAATGTGCTTTTAAAATCTTGTTTTTGACTTTGGTTATTCTCTTATAGCTACTTTTTTTTTTTTTTTTTTTTTTTTTTCTTGAGATGGATTCTCACTCTGTTGCCCAGGCTGGAGTGTAGTGGCATGATCTCGGCTCACCACAACCTCCGCCTCCCGGGTTTAGGCAATCCTCCTGCCTCAGCCTCCCGAGTAGCTGGGATTACAGGCACCTGCCACCATGCCCTGCTAATTTTTGTATTTTTAGTAGAGATGAGGTTTCACTGTGTTGGCCAGGCTGGTGTTGAACCACCAACCTTGGCCTCCCAAGGCCACTGTACCCAGCCTCCTGTAGCTACATTTTAAAATGTCAGATCTTATGCCTGCTGTGTCAGACCTATACATGCTTTGTGCCTTTGAAAAGAAACAGAAGTGGTTTCAGATAGAGATAGAGCAAGGACTAGTTACTCAGGTGTATAGAGGTTGACATAGAGCTTGTGGTTTTCAGGTACTTCAGCATTGGAGAAAACTTTGGTTTTGAAACATCCAATTATGTTCCGATTTATTTATTTTAAGAGGAAACTGGTACCAAAAGTGGTAGTGATGTAACTTTATAGTTGAGAAATTATGTGCATAGAAGCCAGGAAATTCGGTAATGTTCCCCAAAGCAACTGTAACTCAGACATACTGCATGAGGTTCTTATGGTTTAATATGTGATACCATATAGAGTAATTTGGAATAACCACATTTCATATAAATGAGAGAGAGTTATGGGTTTTGTAAAAGCCCTAATTTTGCATATCCAAATTTCACACGTGAAAATTTTCAATAATGTAGGGTTAATGTATACTTGCATTTGAGATAATGTCTATTGGTACACCTAGAGATTCTTCTGTATTATTGATTAAGGTTATTGGAGTATCAGATAAATTCTCAGTTGAGGAGCAAAATTACAAGAAACTATTTTGAATTAAAACCTAACTCAGTCTTTTTTTTTTTTTTTTTTTTTTTTTTTTTTTTACACAGACTCGCTCTGTCACTGAGGCTGGAGTACAGTGGTGAGATCTCGGCTCACTGCAACCTCCACCTCCCGGGTTCAAGCGATTCTCCTGCCTCAGCTTCCCGAGTAGCTGGGACTACAGGTGCCCACCACCACGCCTGGCTAATTTTTTTTTTTTACTGGAGGCAGAATATCACCATGTTGGCCAGACTGGTCTCAAACTCCTGACTTCAAATGATCCACTGACCTTGGCCTCCCAAAATACCGGGATTACAGGTGTGAGCCACTGTGCCCGGCCAACTCAGTCTTTCTGGAATATTTGTTAACTAAAAGTGATTTAGAAAAATTGCTCATTTTTTGCAATAGCAGTTTTAACATTAATATTGACTGCTTAGCCTTTAGGAATTTTCTCTGGATTATCTTCATTTTTACTATCAATTACCCTGGTTAAAACAGCACAGAAATGACGATGGCCCATTCTTTTTCTTTTCTTTTTTTTTCCAAAATGGTATTCCCAAACCTATTTCTTAGATTTTAAACATATCTACTTGTAGATAATACTTTACTTCTTGTTTATTTATTTATTTATTTATTTTTAAGGAGTAGACCAAGGAAAAAGAATTGTGAATTGAGAATTTCTTTTGTGTAAGTTAAATTATTTTCTTTTCTTTTTTTCAGCCAAATCAAATAGAAAGCTTACTTTTCTGTATTTAGCGAATGATGTCATCCAAAACAGTAAAAGGAAAGGACCTGAATTCACTAGAGAATTTGAATCTGTCCTTGTGGATGCTTTTTCTCATGTTGCCAGGTATGTTGTCTGTTTTTTGGTTTTGTTTTAAAGTTCATTACCTTTTCCACCTTTTAGCTCTTTCCTTTTCTGTGATAGCCTTTGTAAATTGATACCTTCCTTCTTTACAAAGAGCTGTGGAGGCCAAATTGTGGTTTTATGTTTTGTTGAGCCCTCGAGAGCTATTGAGACATGTAAACATTCTGATACATTTAAGAGATTCAGCCTAGCGTATCTTTTCCTCTAGATATATTCATTTTTATTTTTTGAATTTATTTCTTGGTTATGATACTTTCCTTGGTTTGGTTGAGTTGTCATATTAGCTTATGGTCAAAAAACAAAGCCACTAGTAAGGGAACCTTTTAGTAACATAACCTTAATAGCAAGAAACTAATTGCCAAATGCCTGCCTTTGTACTTCCTCCTGGATTTCTAGATGTCTAGTTTACTAAAAATAGTAGTCATTACTGTAACTGCAATAATAGTAATTATTAGTGTGGAAAGTCAGTGTTTGCTCTGGCTATGTTGTATTAAGCTTGATGCTATTGTGTTTTGTGGCAGAGAGGAGTGGCACACATATAACATAGAAAGCATACATTGGATTACAAGTTTTATAAATTACTTCATGTGAAAACAAAAGCTTTCTGTAGGCTCAGATGAGGTGCTCAGGAAAAGCAAAGAAAAATGATTGCTCATTAGCATATTTTGTTTATAAGAAAACATAGAAACAGATATTTGCAAAAGGAATTGGGAAACATGAATGGGAGACTAGTGGATTAAGCAGAAATTGTTATTAGGTCAAAAATATAGTGAAAGGCCTTAAATGAGAAATGAAGTCCTGCTTTCCTTGCAGGATTTGAAAAGTTTGAAGGAATGAAATTAGAAGTCCAAGAGAAAGAAATGACACCTAGCTTTCTAGAGATGAAAAAGATGGGTTTTGTTGGTCAGCTACATAAGTGGCTCACCTTTGAACAACATGGACATTGGAGTAGCAAAATGTGTTATTAGCTTGAAAAAAATACTCAATCTTCATAACAGAGTAAGCTTAGAACAGACTACTAGAGTAGCTGTTTGAAACAGGAGACGTATCTTCTTGTTTTCATGAGATTTAGTTCACAGTTTCTTAGAAATTGATGGTAGCTCTGCCTCAGACACTATCTGAGTGACCTTGGATGTGTTAATTAACTTTTTGAGCCCAAATTTCCTAACTGGCTGAAGGAGGAGGACACCACGTATAAGAGTTGTTGGGAGGGTAAGGATAGTATATTTAAAAGTGTGTAGCATAATGCTTGCTCCACGTTCTTTGTTCATTGGATCATTTCCTATATTCCAGGCACCTAGAAAAGTGTCTGGCACAGAGCTGCTGAGTTATATAGCTTGAAAGAATACCATTTATAGAGGCTCCCTGTGGTGTCCTAGGAGCTGGGCAACATTATGGTCTGCGCTGACACAGAGTAGGGGTTCGGTAAATATTTGTTAAATGAATTAATTAATGTTAACTCATTATGGAAGAGATTTGGTCTAGGGAGTTGGCTGGAATGATTTCTTGTAGGGGTAGTAAACATCACAATTTTATTTAAAAATTTCAGCCTGGGCAACATAGTCCCTGCGTCTACCAAAAAATTTTTTAAAAGTAGGCGTGGTGGTGTGCACCTGTAGTCCTAGGTACTTGGGAGGCTGAGGCAGGAGGATTGCTTTAGCCCAGGGGTTCAAAGCTGTAGTGAGCTATAATCATACCACTGCACTCCAAGTCTGGCAACAGAGCAAGACCCTGTCTCTAAATTACAAACAAAAAATGTGTAATCTTTAGCTGTCCTGACATAAAAAGTAAATAGGGGTGGAAAAGGGAGTGGGTGATTCCAGGGTTAAAAATTCGATTTTACTTGGGAACACCTTAAAAACTAGCTAGGTTTTAGGTGTCTTGGCAGATTTAGTGGCAGTGCGGGGAAGATAAACCTGATCTTTCTCAATATAAAAACGATAGCCCAAATTCCTTTCTGTTTTCATTCTTCTGGTTCTTTTAAGGTTCTGCTTGGGTATTATATTCAGGATACCCATGTTTCCAAGCTCCTTTCTTATACCCCATTATTGGGACAGAAAGTTCAACAGTTCTGCTTCAACTGTGAAGCAGCTTGTCCACAGTAGGAGTAGCCTAATTAGCATATACTTTCTATATGCTTTTTCTGTGGCCAGTTGATGAACAAAGCTGACCCATTACTACTAACTAAATTGATGAGGGATATCTTTATGATAAAACCCTACCTCCACCCCCAAAACAAACAAACAATAAAAAAAAAACCTCTCAAGTCAGAGAAAGCTGCCAAGTTCATCGGGTAGATTTGATTTGAATAGCAATTTAATTAACCAGACTGCAAACTTGTTTTTCACACAAGCGCCTTGTTTTCTTCCCAGTGAGGAGACAGCTGTGCATGTCATTTTTCATTCAACATGTATTGGAGAGCCTTCTATGTGCCCGGTACAGATCCAGACACTGAGAGAGTGACAGTGAACAAGGCAGCAAAGACAGTTCAATGAGCAAGATGCTTTCAGAGTGGGATAATACGGGCATAGTGAAATGCGGTGGTGGTCTACAGTAGGATCTCTCCCAGGCAGCGTGGTTAAGGAAGGCCTCTAAGAAATGACATTTGAGGTAATCGTGCGAAGCAGGAGCAGCTATTAAGAAAAACTTAAGGCGGAAATAGTCTTGGCCTGCTAAGAGAAACAGAATGAAGGCTGGTGTGGTTAGAACATAGTGTGAAAAGGGAAGAGTGGCATCCAGATGAGGTCCGAGAGGTAGACACACACCAGTCACGTACACCCTGTAGGACTTGGGAGTTAGGATTTTTTTCTGATGCGATGTCATTGAAGAGTTTTAACCAGGTGAATGATAGGTTCCAACATAATTTTTTAAAAATCCGTCTTTAAAAATGGCTTAGTGTAGAAGGATGGATTGTAAAGGCCAAGGGAGGGGCAGGGACCCGAGTTTGGAGGATATTGCTGTGGTACAGGCTAGAGGTGACATTGGCTAGGACTCAGAAGCAGTGAGAAGATACTAATAGCTTCCGTTATTGAATGCTTCCTTTGTGGGAGGATGCCCCCCGTAATGTAAAACGGATAAGATTTATAGACATTGTGTGGGAGCTGGTAGTAAGTGAAAAGAGAAATCAAAGATGATTTCTAGGTTTTTGACATAAGTGAATGACTGATGGTACCCTTTACTGAAGTAAAGATTTCATGGAGGAAATCACAAGTTTTGTTTTGGCCAGGTCAAGAGTGAGATGTCTAGTAGATATTCCAAGGAGTAATGCCAGATAGCCAGGTGGATCAAATAGTCTGAAGCTCAGTAGAGAATTAATTTCTGCAGACATAA
The DNA here is from genome assembly GCF_009761245.1 of Sapajus apella. Classification (NCBI taxonomy): domain Eukaryota; kingdom Metazoa; phylum Chordata; class Mammalia; order Primates; family Cebidae; genus Sapajus; species Sapajus apella. Next base: position 5,367,327 of record NW_022436973.1, on the reverse strand, counting down.
ATTTGGGAGTTACCCACATGATACTTATTTATTGTTGTGTTGTGGGCCCCAAGACCACTCCCAGGTTTGGTGATTCCCTAGAAGGACTCACAGGACTCATCATGTAGTTATACTCATGGCAGTGATTCATTACAGCTAAAGCGCCCAAAGCAACATCAGTAGCACATGGTGTGCATGCAGTGCCTGTTGCAGACGGAAGTACTCTAGGTGTAAGCTTCTGAGTCCTCTCCCCGTGCAATCACACACATACACACACACACACACACACACACTCACTCACTTAATCCCTCCAGCATTGAGTTGTGACGTGTATGAAGTATAATCTATCAGGAAAGCTCATTAAAGACTTCATGCCCAGAGTTTTTATTAGATAGGTCATGTAGGTACCCTCTGCCAAAATTCTAGGCTCCCAGAAATAAAGCAGGTGTTCATTAAGAGCTGTATTGCTTGCACAAACAATTTAGGCACAGTAAACCACCCTTATCAATTAGGAAATAGTAGGGACACTCTGAAATCCCAAGTTCCCAGACACCAGCCAAGTACCTTCCTAAGGGTAGCAGTCTGGCCTTCTACATTAACTCTTTTCTGAACCAGCTTTGCATGAGGTACTGTTGGAAGCATAGGGAATAGTTAGAATTCCTGCTCTTAGTAGGTCTACCATAGACCTGCTATGCATGGGATAAGACAGAGGTGTACAAATTATCGTGGTTGTACCAAAAAAGTGTCATAGAACTGTGGAGGAAGAAAAGGCCCCCAAGGCTGGCTTAGCAGGGCTTCAGGTGTCCAGCTGACACTTCAAGCAGCAGTTCTGTTTGTGTGTATCATACACATTTTTTATTCTTAAAGGTCAGTTTTGCTATCTGTTTTTAAAAATGAAGCGATTGAATTTGTAATTAATCAGTTAAAATCCTAAGTGTTCAACATAGTATTAAGTTGTGTATGTAATTATTTGCCATATTCCACTTTAGTCATAGATTGGTGGCAAAGATTTTTTTAGTCTTTTTTTCCCACTTAAAGATTACTCAGTTTAGATTGGAGTCAGTACAACCTGAAAATATTGCTCTGTTATAAAACGGCTTTATTGCATTAGTTGTGTCTGATTCCAGGTGCCAAAGTGACTTCCATTTCACTGGAGTTATTTTCTTCGAAATCTAATCAGTACAAAGATTTCTTGAATATTATTCTATCTATAAACTTTGAAACTTACTTAGCAAAACCTTGATTTACCACATTGATCAAGGAAACACAGTACCGTTTAGTAATAGTAAAACCCTTTTGAAAATATTTTGCGGTTATAACAGATTTGAGCATCATTTTCCACTGTGCCTGAAACTGTACACAAAACCAGTCCTAGCCTTAAAGGAGTCCCAGATATCCCCAGGAATGGTCGATAGTGGGTGTGTGTTCTGATACCCGCCCACTTTTTAACTAAATCTTGGTAAGAATTTGTTTTCATGAAATTGGTTTCTCCTCCTTTTAAGAAAACAGAGAATCTGCAGTGAACAGATTTTATGTTAAAAGTACCAGACGATTAGTTAAGTTCTGATGAGTTGCAATTTGGTTATATTCATTATAATGACTTTATTTTTCTAAGCCATACATTTGATCATATCAGGGACCTCCCATTGCCTGCAAGTCACATGCTTTAATATGACATTCAGGGCCCTCTGTAATTGATTTCCACCCTATCCTTCTAGATGATTCTGCAGGTTTGGCACATTCCCCCATTTACTTCAGCTACCTGAATTACTCAAGAGTTCCTTCTCTTTGCGTTGTTCGATTTTGGCAGTTCCGTTTGAAGGAGAAGAGATGGCATGAACAAAGGCACATGCACATGAGAGAGCAAATTCTGAGTAGAAAATACATATGGGTGGGTGTTGCTGGAATGCAAAGTTCCAGGTAGGGTAGGGAAAGGAGGCTAAAGAGGTCTGAGGGGTTGTGAGTGAGCCCTAGAGGTCAGGACCCAGCCCTTATTTTTCTTTGTAGTCCATAAACCTTCACTGATGGAGCTGGGGTGTGCTTAGTTGATTTCTGACTTCATGACCTTGATACAGTAAGATGATTGTTGAAAGTTAAGTAACTATATAGCTTACTGAAACCCATATACTTTTTTTTGAAAAAGATTATAGTTTGACAGATACTTATTGTGCTTGTTCAAGGGCACATAGCAATGGGAGAAAAAGACAAATCTTTCCCCCTGTGGAAATTACATTCACATGGAAAGCATGTAAACCAAAAGTAAACTAGTGAATATACAGTGTACCAGAAGATAAGTTGTATGGAGGAAAATTAAGTAGGCGTAGGGAGTATCATTTTCAATGTGAAGATTAGGGAATGACACATTGAAGGTGGTGTGAATAAACTTGCACCTGGAGGAGGAGAGGGATGGAGCTGTGTGGCCACATGAGGAAACGAGGTTCCAGGCAAAGCAAACTTTTCAAGTGCTAAGGCTCTGAGGCAGTGCCTGGGTAGCTGTTGTGGCAGGAGGTTGGAGGACGGGGGTGGGGAAGAGTGGGTAGATGAGGCCAGGGAAATCACCGGCCAGCTTGGGAAAGGCCTTGGAGTCTTTATAAGGAATTTTATTCTGAGGGATACTGGGAAGAAATGTTGGCAGTTTTGAACAAAGGAGTGACGTGGTCTGCCTTAGCACAGCAGCTAAAATTACACTTTGAAAACTCGAGAGGTTATAGGAAGACAAGCGTGGAAGCGGGGAGACCAGTAATGAGGCTACTTTAGTCATCCAGGTGAGAGATGATAGTGCCTTGGGCCAGACTGATAGCAGAGGAAAAAGCGAGAAGTAACTGGTTTTTGGATATACTTCGAAGGTGGAGTAAAAGTGTCTTATCACAGATACCAAGTAATTGGGTCATATTTTTAACCATTACAAACTTAGCAGTGGAAATGTTTTCCCTCCTTTTTCCCTAACCCTCACTTCTGACTTTAAAAAAGTTTAACAAAAAAAGAGTTCATTTTTATGTACCCTGATTGAGTCCTTTAGTCAGTGAAATTTACAACTAGTAATTCGTAAGCAAGACTTGCTGATGGAGCTAGGCTGAAACCTCAGCTCGCCTTGAGTTTACCAAAGTGTTGTCACGGTTGTGTGTGAATGGAGTTCCCATCTCAGTTGAATTTGGTATGGTTTCTTCTTGAAGTTCCTACTAAAAGCCATTTAACTTAGATACTGAGGTGTCAAGGTATCCCTTCTTGTTTAAAGTCATTCAGTATAAGATTGTTGCCATTTAAACCGTCTCACAAAACAGAATAATTCACGGTAATACGGTGGGTGGTGACTGAATTCACTTTTCTTTCAGAAAGTCTTCCCCTGCTCCTCTACTTGCTGTCTGACATTTTATTGTAGGCAGTTGGTTCTCAGCCAGTGCTATAGTCCTCTCATATCCTGCTTCAGGAGTTAACATGTTGGGGAAGACATTTTCTAACTTCTAATTTCTATCCTTTGATGTAAATTATGAAGGACTGCATTATTCTCAAGTGTGTTCTAAGATTATCAGACACCTTTGTTTGAACATGGACTATGGACTTAGCCCAGAATTAAAATAATTATGAAGTAGTTAGAACTGAAATGAGTCTTGACATATATGTGTATATGATTGTGTTATAAATGTATAGGTGTTGTATTAGAATTGATGAGTTGCAGTGAATTTATCTCCTGTTTTAAACATCTGGTTTTTAAAAATCATTTTTCTGTCTTTAAGAGTTCTGGCCAGGCATGGTGGCTAACGCCTGTAATCCTAGCACTTTGGGAGGCCAAGGTGGGTGGATCACGAGGTCAAGAGATTGAGACCATCCTGGCATGAAACCCTGTCTCTACTAAAAATAGAAAAATTAGCTGGGTGTGGTGGCATGCCCCTGTAGTCCTACCTACTCAGGAGGCTGAGGCAGGAGAATCACTTGAACCCAGAAGGCGGAGGTCGCAGTGAGCCGAGATCGCACCATTGCACTCCAGCCTTGGCCACAGAGCAAGACTCCGTCTCAAACAAAAAAAAAAAAAAAAAA
>NW_022436973.1:5259843-5363213 GCF_009761245.1 Sapajus apella | reverse complement strand
TCAAAAAAAAAAAAAAAAAAAAAAAAAAGAGTTCTGATCCAGCTTAATTTCCAGCAGAATGTCTGGCAGTACATTTTAATTAATGTCTTCTTAAAAAACAAGCTGTCACAATTGATAAGATGGAGTTTTGATAATTTTCTATCTGTAAAAATTGGCCATTGACTTCTCATCCTATTTGCTCCGTTTCTCAAGCAGGGAAATAGAGCACTATTATGGCATGATTCCTCCCACCACTGGAAGTATGTAGTTTGTGGTCAAGTTTTGGGTATCCAAGTATTACAATATGTACCTTATTTTGTTTTTAAATGTCTAAATCATTTAGTCAGTTGATTTCTTCTTTTTTTTTTTTAAGTAGGTCTGTCCTAATTAAAAACAAAAAAATCTTAAGCTTATATATATCTTTTCATCTTTTCTGGGCAGAGAGGCAGATGAAGGCTGTAAAAAACCTTTAGAAAGATTGCTGAACATCTGGCAAGAACGAAGTGTGTATGGCGGCGAGTTCATACAGCAGCTGAAGCTGTCTATGGAGGACTCCAAGAGCCCTCCCCCCAAAGGTAGAAACATCACCACATGTTTACAGCTCTTGGTCTTTGCCTACTTTCGAATCAAATATGAAAAGCTGCAGTGGGGTTTGCTGTGAACCACCAGCGATTTTATGATTCTTCAGAGAGAGATGATCATGAATGATGGTGAGAATTTATGTAGTGCTCACAGCGTGTAAGCCTGGTTCTAGTATTCATGCTGTTCATCCTCTCACACCCTGACTTTTGTTCTCTATTCTCCTTGGCTTGCTTCTGAATTTCAGAGACTTTCCTTGCACAAGGAAAGGAACAGCAAAGTTGTTGAGAGTTGTGGTGAACTAGGAAGTACCCTGGACTAAGATTTTGTCCTTGCCCTGCCATTAACTACAATAGGACCTTGGATAAGTTTCTTAGCTTTTAAAGAACTTGGTTTAATTAAATGTATATGTGCTTTTGAAACATATCCTTATGATTGTCAGCATGCTGTCCGTCTAAAATTGGTTTTTTGTTTGTTTGTTTGTTTGTTTGTGAGACAGAGTCTCTCCCTGTCATCCAGGCTGGAGTGCAATGGCGTGATCTCGGCTCACTGCAACCTCTGCCTCCCGGGTTCAAGCCATTCTTCTGCCTCAGCCTCCTGAGTAGCTGGGATTCAGATGCCCACCACAATGCCCAGCTAATTTTTGTATTTCTAGTACAGACAGGGTTTCACCATGTTGACCTGGCTGATTGCAAACTCCTGACCTCAAGTGATCTGCCCATCTTGGCCTCCCAAAGTGCTGGATTACAGGCATGAGCCACTGTGCCCGGCTTAAAATTGATTGTGATTTTTAATGAACCCAGGATATCCTTGGGGGGTGGGGGCGGGAGCGGGGAGAGAGAGAGAGAGAGAGAGAGAGAGAGAGAGAGAGAGAGAGTGAGTGTGTGTGTGTGTGTGTGTGTGTGTGTGAATTTTTGCAAAGCCCTTAATAACAGCTTATGTTATTTTTTTCTTTAAAGAGTAAGATCAACTGTTGTTTAGTTACTTGGCTTCTGGTTAGTTGTAGTTTAATTCTAGTTGGCATGACATATTTCTAAGCTATAGATCTTGTCGGCCTGCATACATACTCATTGCCTGGAGGATCAAGTCCAAGTACTGATAGTATTGAAGACCCTTTCTATCTGAACTAGCCTGCTCTTCCCGATTCTTCTCCTGCCACTTCCTCACTTACAGTATTCTTTGGCTGAACTGAATTGCTGACAGTTTCCCCTCTGGATGCTCTGTTGGCACTGCTTCCTTTGCATTTACTGTTACCTCTACGTGATGTCCTTCTTGCTTTCACTGTGGCGAACTCATTCTCCAAGAGTGCTCCTCTCACTCTGATGTCTTCCCTGGCTCATCTGGGCTCATGTGGTCATTCCCTCCTTGTTCTCTTACTTTGTACATGCATCTGCTGTAGAACCTAGTCACGAATAGCATGTGTGACAGTATCCTTCGTTGAGCGACCCATTATTGTGTACCTTTCATGATCCTTTCCAGGTCTGAAATTTTTTGCATTTTACAGTGAGTAACTTTCCTGTGAAAACAAAGGCGAGAGGCTTTCTGTGAATGACATAAGTGCTTTCAGACTGCAGGTCATTGTTGTTTTACTTGGTGTTGCTACAAGATAATTTTAGGATCACTCAGGTGGTAGGTAGCTTCTGAAAAGCACGGTGTTCCTACTTTGAATTCTAGTGCTTGTATTGTGTCCTTTGGAGATCTTCAGTATAGCTTTGGGGAATTATTTAGCATTCTTTACTGTGCCTTAAAGTTCATTGGTAAACAGTGCTGATTTTTAAAAACACTTTTGGGCAAGTACGAGAGCCTTGAAAGAGGATGTTTGAAACTAATGTTGAATTTCAATTTAACGTACATTTGCTAGACACATTGAGTAAACATCTATGCTCGATGCTATAGGAAAGAGGGAGAAAAGAGTGAGGAATACTTCTGCACTCTGGGAATGTGTGGAATTTGTGGCAGTGATAGTATTGGAAATAGCTTTGTTGGGTTTCTGATTTGTTTTTGAGCCTAGACAGACATTAACAGTAATCGAGGCAGTTTCTTCCAGGTAGAGGATAATGCTGATACGAAGATAATTTCTCTTTCTCTATTCTATAAAGATGAAAACACACATCAAAAGATTTCAACATGTGTGTTATTCCCAGCTTACTCACTCTGTCTTCACTGTCTTCTCTGGACCTGAGTAATCAGAATATTTTACCACAGTCCTTTCAAATATTGATGAGTTCTCGAGAAGTTTATTTCCAAATTTGAGTAGTTATTTTACTTACCAGCTTTGATTCATGGGTGATTCTTTGTTTTCAGGCAACTTCATAGAGTTTACCTCTGAAATAAAAATTTTTCTGTGGAACTTTGACAGTTCTTACAACATTGGAGAATGCATGACCTTAGGAATTCTGTTTTAGAACTGGGTATTAAGTTTATACACCTGTCTTCTCGAGATGTCTCTTGAAACATCATTACCCTGTAAATATACCCAATTATGTGTCAGTTAAAAACAAAATTTAAAAAGTAAGAAAAGGAGAAAAGTAGTCTTGAGAATACTCAAGCTGTTGCTTGACTGAATGGCACTTTTTTATTTGGGCCACACGTGACTCATGTAGTATATAGTTGAAGAAGGATTTAGAGAGAGAGGGTAGATACAACGGGAGGGACTAGCATTTATTGAGCATCCATTATGTACCAGCCTCTCTGCTGGCTGCTTTTCATGTTATTTTTTTTTTAGATCCTTATAACTACTCTATGAATTTGGTATTATTTTCATACTTTAGATGAGGATACCGGCTCAAAAAGGTATGGTAGTTTTGTCCAGAGAGATACAATTGGTAAGTGGCAAATTCCCAGATCTATATAACTTTAAAGACGATATTCTTCACACTGTTTTATTTCCTGAAAGTACATGGATTCAGTGGACTTGAATTTTGTTAGGAATTTGTGAGTCAGTTACCCAGCTTTCCTGGATCTTAATATAGTTTAGCTATTCAGACTTCCACAGTGTGGGTCCTAGCTGTCGTTTCTAAAGCTCTGTGACCTTGGCCATGGCATTTGATCTGTCTGAAGCTCAGATTCTCACTGTACAATATGGCTATTAATGATGATACCTTATAGGGTTGTAATGAGGATTACTTGAGATAATGCAGGTTAGATGTTATCAGTGGGGCGAGTTTGATTTGCCCTTGCCAGTTCTAGTATCTAATATGCTGAGTTTCTGTATATGAACTGGTAGCAAAAGTAAGGAGAGGTTTTTAATATTTTCAGTCCAGACTTTGAGCAAGGCTAAAGAACATGTTAGCTAAGAGTATGAGCTCTAGGCACAACTTCCCTGGGTTTGTGCCTGGATTTTACTGCTCAGTTCAGTGAGATGATAAGGGTAGACAGCTTGTAGAACTGGGCCTCAAGTGTTAGACCTTTATGTGTTGCGTGTTCTTTTCTTTCCATAAGTAAAGTTAAATGTGCTTTATTAAAATGGCCTTTATTATGCAGGGATGGAACAGAGAATGAGGAAGCTGTTGCAAATGACATTTCCTGACCATTTTTTCATTATAAAAGTTATATAAAACCTGTAGGTGTGTTTTTGTTGTTGTTAACTAGTCAAATGAAGCAGTGGGAGTAGAGAAGGAACAAAGAAATCTGTAACTGATTGTGATCAATTAGTTGTAAACATCACTGCACTTGGACCAGCCGCAGGGTGTTTTGTTTTGTTTTGTTTTGTTTTGTTTTAAATCACAGAAAATTTCAAGTAGATCCTCTAGGAGATACAGCCTTATGGTAGATGGCTGAATATTATAATGTGATTTGGGAGCCTGCAGGCCAGCGTTTTGCCTTAAGATTAGTTTCATAGTCTGCCATAGTGTCTGAAATTCTCCCACAATCAGGTTGTAAGAGGCATACTATAAACTCTTAGGTAACGAGGATTACTTAAGGTTAGCTGAGTACAGGTCCCCCTGGAGACACAGGGACAAGTTGGAGGATGGAATCAAAGGTGCCCAGTATGAGGACAGAGGGACTTTGGCTACCCCCACAGTTTGTCCTGCCTGTAAACAGAGTGGTCGAGTGAGTTAAAAAGGGAATGTAAATATATACCATGGTAGAAGCTGAATTGATAGTGGAAGGCTTACCTTAAATTCAGATGCAGAAATGGGACTGACAGATATTCTAGGTTTTAGAATAACTTTAATTTTTTTAAATGTACAGCTTTTGAAAAGGAAACCTGGAAATCCCAGGTTATTTTTAATGGCTGTCTGACTAGACTGTCAATACTGGACACCGTAACTGCTGACTTTGGAGCAGCGATAGTCATTTCTGGTCCAGCACTAGCGTTTTCCAAGTTCGGTGACTCCTCCCTTCAAGCGGTTTCAAACTCCAATCTGTCAGCCCTTTCCTAGGTACGGTAGGGATGTAGAGGAATAAGACACTGTGTGTTCTTGTCAGAGAAGAAGACCTGCCAGTGGCCATACAAAGTAGCAAGGCCAGGAGCTTTAAGAGAGGCCCAAGTGCCTTGGGCGTTGGAGGCCATTACCATCATTAGGCTTTGAACTTAGGAGGAGTCCATAAACTCATTAGAAGCCCCTGAAGGTTTTTGAATTGGGACAAGATAAAGTGAGCTCTCAACTTTAGGAATATTAATTTAATAATGGAATACAGCCAGTCTTCCATGTTCACAGATACCACATCTATGAATGCAACCAGCTGCATATTGAAAATATTTGGGGTGAAAAATACACATTTTTAAAATGAAACTGTGATAAGTATTTACATGTCATGTACATTGTATTAGGTACTGTAAGTAATCTAGTCATAAAGTATATAGGAGGATGTGTGCGTAAGTTATATGCAAATACTATGCCATTTTATCTCAGAATCTTGAGTATCCTCAGATTTTGGTATCTGTAGGGGTCCTGGAACCAATCCCCATGGATACTGAGGGATAATTGTAGAGTCTGACTTGGGAAAGGAACAACTAGAGACAGGGAGACAGTGGTAAATAATAAAGTTATTATGTTAAAATAAGTAGCAATTTAAAATAACAGCAAACTAACTGGTCTCAACCAGCTGTGACAATGGGCAGATTGCTGATAAGAGGCTGTGTAGGGGAAGGAGCAGAGAGGGAGTATGTAAGGCATCCTTTAGAGGTATGGAATCTGCTAGAAATTGGGACCTTGGAATAGATTCTAGTGGTTTCCAAGGCCTTGTACCTGGAGGACGGGTCAGTGGAAATGTTCATAATGGAAATAGGTAGTTCAGGGAAGGAGGAGCCCTGTGGGGGAAATGATGAGTTATTCATGTCCAGAAATCTTACGTTTATAGCACCAATAGCTTCTCCAAATGGAAATGGGAGAAAACTGGAAAAGTAGGATGATAATGGTTAACACCTATTATGCCCTCTTTCGTTTGAATGGCATGTGGTCCTAAAATGATTTTTTTAAATCATTTTGAGTCTTGTAATGCTGTGTGTGAGCAGCAGTGTTGAAGTGGGAAAGAGAGCTCCAGATAAGGAGGCTTTGATCTGTAGCACCCAGATTTACACTAACACATTCTCTGCCTGTGGGCAAACTGTAACCTGTGAACCTAGATATTTTCATGAAAATTTGAGTTGGGGGAACAAAGGTATAGGTCTGTCTAAGGCCTCCCATTGCCAGAGTTCAGGAATTCTAAGTGTCTTGAGGTAGTAGTGTTTGGTTTTTATATATAATAATTTCTATATGAGAGTTTGAAAACGGAAGGATTTCAGGTTTTATAATTTTTTTCTACCACCTTTAGTGTATCTAACAGTTACTTACTGAGCATTCTTCTAGATGCTTGAAAGCAAACAGAACAGTATAAAAAATGTTGGGAGTTTGTACTTACCTTCTAATGGCCACTCCTTCCACAATGACCGCTTTGATGCCATAGTGGCTAAATGTCCACATGGGTCACACCACACATTAATTAGACAGCTACTGTGTACAAAGTACTGTTAGGTGTTTCGTGTGTAAAGTATATCCTAATAGTTTTTTTAGTATTAAAAATATAGCAGTCTTTGCTTTGCATAGTAGTGCAGGATTGTAATCATGACCTTGTAAACTGAACCCATGCAAAGCAATCTGAATAATCAGTGGGGAAACTTATGATTGTTTTGTGGCTTTTAAATTTTTTTGGTCAAAGAATTATAAAAACTCACTGTTGATTCCAAATGTGTAGGGAAACATAAGAGATTGTAAACTAATAGTTATTTAGTGTGCTATAACTTAACAAATTAAAAACATTGAGAATTTAAGTGTGTTTTCTTTGTAACAAACTGAAGAGTAGTTTGAGCAAGGATTGCCTTCTGGTATAATTATATACATAAACAGAGCAAACAGCTCTTCAGCTCTTCAGTGCCTTAGCAAATTGTCACATTGTACCTATTTTTGTTCGGATCAGCTTCCAACATTTTATCTTTTGTGCTTTCGGTATTGTGAAATACCTCTCAGTTCCTTTAGCATGCACTTTTTTTGTTAGCATCTCTTCCTCTAGGATGGTGTCATTCTTTTCATCACGACCACTTTCTTCATTGCTAAGTTGGCCTCTACAAGTTCCTCTGGCTGTGGATCTAGGCTCCCTCTGATGCTGGCAGTGGCAGCCTGCTCTTTCTTCTCTAACTCCACTGATGTGTCATTGGGATTTCAGTTCCAGCATTAGCTTTTGTTTCGGTTTCTTTGTTCCACATTCATCGTTATGACCCATACCCTCTTTTGATCATTCATTTTTATAAAATGTCGTGGATGTTATCACTGGGAGACAAGGAGACAGCACAGTGAGACACTTTGCTGTCTTTGTGTGACCCGCATAACATGTGTGCGGTGACCAATCACTGACAGACTTGACGAATGATGCAATTGGTCACTGACACAATTTGAGGCCTGAAGTTAGTAGCAAAATTTGTACTTTATACATTTACTCAGAGTTAATATGCCGTGATAACTGAAATTTGAACTTTATTGGGGGACTGGTGTCATTTAGTCTGTGATAACAAATCTGTGTATAATAGAATGCACAAAGTGAGGACAGCCCGTATTGCAGATGTTGCTGTCTCCTCTTTTTGGAGTAGACAAAAAATAAAACTCGTCCAGGCACGGTGGATCATGTCTGTAATCCCAGGACTTTGGGAGGCAGAGGTGGGTGGATCACTTGAGGCCAGAAGTTCGAGACCAGGCCAGCCAACATGGTGAAACCCTGTCTCTACTAAAAATACAAAAATTGGCCAGGCGTGGTGGCAAGTGCCTGTAATCCCAGCTACTTGAGAGGCTGAGGTGGGAGAATCACTGGAACCCAGGAGGCGGAGGCTGCAGTGAGCCGAGAACATGCTACTGTACTCCAGCCTGGGCTACAGAGCAAAAACTCCATCTTAAAAAAATAAATAAAAATAAAACTTAGGATACTGGCCTGGCTTTCACTTCAAACAGAGGTTTGGTCAGTTAGTATATAATGGAAATAATATGGAGAACAGGAGCTACATGGCTTGGTTCCAGAAGAAAATGTTTAAGAAAAAAATGTGGATGTATCTGAAGCAAGTGCCTGATGTCCCCCTGTTTTGTTAAATGAGAGCAGACTTGTGTGGTGCTAAGTAATTTGAGTGCAGTGGAAAGAGGACAGGTTTTGGAGTCATACCATAGGTGTGTCATTTAACCTCTCTGGCCTTTGTTTTTTCACCTGTCAGATGGAGATGCTATACCCTAGAATTGTTGGAAAGATTAAAAGGAAACTGTTGCAATGCCAGGCACAGGTCGTGTCCAATATTTCTTTACTTTCTAAACTAGAATTTATCATTTAGATTTATTTCCCACAGTTTGGCATTTATTTTGTATTGTCTAATTTGATTCCAAAAGAATGATTTTGGAATTAACACATCTATCATAACAATGTAAAAACATACAGTGCAGATAATAAATAATGTAACCTGTCAGCCTCAAAAGTGGTTAAATTTAAAATGGTAACTTAAGTAATTTTTCTCAGTAGTATCAATCATGTTTCAGTAATGGTTATTTTAGTTTTAAGGTAAAGCTAGATTTGTTTTGTTTTTAGAGGAATAGTGTAAAGAATATTTGTGTTTGGAATTTTTGACACAATTTTATTGATAAAATTTCCTCTCCTATTTTCTGAAATGATCGCTGGAAAACATAACGTATCTCATTTTATATGCAGCATGTTCTCTGTAAACCCTAGCATGTTGGCTTGCTTCATTATATTGTCCCATGAGTTTCTTACTCAAGTGTGATAGTTGGTTAAGTTTCACTTCAGATGCTTGTTTTCGGTAATATTTTACCAGAGAATCAACAGATATGACAAAGACCTGTTTGACTCTTTTCAGTAGCGTAGGGAACTACAGCCAATGTAAAATAACTAGCATAAAGGTTACTATTAAGCCGTTCTGAAAATGTGCACCCCTTTTGCCCTGTTTTTACGTGTGGCCCGTTGTGCATAGCATGTGACTCTTACCTGTACAGGATATGCGACTCAAATTTATCACTTTTTCTCTTTCCTGTAGCAACAGAAGAGAAGAAATCTCTGAAACGAACTTTTCAGCAAATTCAAGAGGAGGAGGATGATGACTATCCTGGAAGCTACTCGCCTCAGGATCCTTCTGCAGGACCCCTCTTGGTAGGTCTTGACCCCCAGAGAGTAGGGCAGAGTAGCTTAAAGTGACCGCTGGTTGAAGACTATGGCCACAAGGTGGCGCCAGTGACCGCTAGCATGGCATCATCCCAGGGCAGCTCTCAGGGGCCCCTGTGCATCACCCTGCCCAGAGGAGCTTGCCAGATGGCAGGCATCATTATTTCTTTGTGTGCCATGACTCTGGGATGACCTAATGTTTTATAAAGTACTTGGACTTGGTTTTTTCAATCTTAGAAATTAAGAATATTCTTTAAAAATAGATTTTGGAGAAAGGGATAGATAATGTCACAAAGACATTCAAAAGTCTTCTACCATGGCCTGTCTCCAGTAGCATGGTTGTTTTATACAGTAAATAACTCATTAATACCTAAAGAGAGTCTGTGTGTCAGTAGCAAATTTGCTACACTGTAGCCTATTGATTATTAAAACAGGGAGTTAGTCTTTAAACCTGTTCATGTTGTTTGGCTGTACAAGTTAGCTTATGAAATCTGTCTTGGTTCATTTTGTCCATTTGCAGTCAAAGAATTTAGGCCCCAGGTGACAGTTTAAGTAACTTGGCCAGTGTCTTAATTTAAATCCAGGTCTGTCTGACCTCAGAGCTCATGCTCTTTTCAAGGTGGGCTTCCTCTTATTTTGCCTGAAACAGCTTTATTACACAGGTCATGCTTAAAGCCCATGTAAATAGGAAGCATGTCTGCTTTGCATTATGTTGCGATGTTGAATTAGACCAGGGATTAAATGACAGCAGTGTTAGGTCATATATGTTTGCACTGAAACACTTTAAGGACAACAGCCAAGATTATTACCTTTCAGGGTAATCTACCAGCTACAGAGCTAGCTACTCCTTGGTCATTATGGAGTGGCCTGTTAGCATTTGTTTGTTTTCTGACAATTGAAAAAACTCCTTTTTGGTATATACAGAAAATGCATCCTTGGTTTACTTCTCCTGTTTTTTTCCCCCTTTGTTTATAGTAAGTTGGATACATTTAATTTTGGGAGTGACACTCATTTTGTAAAACATACCCAAGAAAAAATTGAAGTAGTTGATCAGTCAACATATAAATTATTTTTTCTTCTCCCTGAGACAGGATCTTGCTCTGTTACCCAGGCTGGCTTGCAGTAACATGATTGTTGTTCACTGCAAACTCAACCTCCCAGGCTCAAGTGATCCTTCTCCCTCAGCCTCCCAGGTAGCTGGGACTATAGACACATGCCACCATGCCTGGCTAAGTATTTTTTTGTAGAGACAGGGTCTTGCTATATTGTCCAGGCTGGTCTCGAACTCTGGGCTCAAGCAATCCTCCTGCCGTGGCTTCCCAAAGTGCTAGGATTACAGGTGCAAGCCACCACACCAGGCCACAACAGACAGTTGTTAACATCTGATCTTTATACCTTTATTCTATGGTGGAAATGATACATCATTTGAAATTAAGCAATATGAACCAGACTTCATTTTTTTTTGAACTGCCAAAAACATGTTCTTTTAGAATTAAAAAAAAAAAAAAATTATTCAGAATTTCATTCATGTCCTGCCATGGATGGACTTAGATAAACTAATTTTGTAGATTTTCTTAGAATCCGTAATGCACGTAAGCCCTGGACCTAAGAACAATTTTTTTTTTTTTTTTTTGAGACAGAGTCTCATTCTGTCGCCAGGCTGCAGTGGCTGGAGTACAGTGGCATGATCTTGGCTCACTGCAACGTCCGCCTCCTGGGTTCAGACGATTCTCCTGCCTCAGCTGGGACTCCGTCCCAAGTAGCTGGGACTCCAGGCATGCACCACCATGCCGAGCTAATTTTTGTGTTTTTGGTAGAGGCAGGGTTTCTCCTTGTGGCCAGCATGGTCTCAATCTCTTGACCTTGTGATCTGCCTGCCTTTGCCTCTCAAAGTGCTGGGATTACAGGCATGAGCTATTGCGCCCGGCCAAGAACAATGTTTTTAAGAAATGGCAGGAATGACTGTTTTTAGAATTTGCCTCCACCTCATTTAACTCTAACTAATTTTCTTTCAACTCCATGTATTAATGGATAGTGTTGTTTGTGTTTTCATTTTACAGACTGAGGAACTAATCAAAGCTTTGCAGGATCTGGAAAATGCCGCATCAGGGGATGCTACTGTCCGACAGAAAATTGCTTCTCTGCCCCAGGAAGTGCAGGATGTTTCTCTGTTGGAAAAAATAACAGGTGAGAAGGTAGAGTTTGGGTGAAAGGTGAGGAAAGAGGGACGTAAGTGCAATGCAGCTAGCCTGAGGTCATACTTAGGTCTTCGGGTGTAGACTGCTTGCCATGTTGTATTGGATGCCCTACCATCTTGGGATTTGCAAACATAACTCACATGGTGAACAAAGAAACTTTTGAAATAGTCAAAGCTTGAATAGTGATTCTAGGAATTATTGCAGAAATGCTGCTGTGCCGCAGCCAGTGGCTCTCTAAATAAGGTCTGTTAAAAACAGCACAGATTGCGTGTGTGCAGGGTAGGTGTGGGAAATTAGGTATTATTGTGTCTCTTACACTCATAACCCTCTTACTAAAAGGGCAAAAATGATGATTCAGGGCTGTGTGATTTGTCCCCTGCTCTCTGGCAAACTCTGTAGATGATAGTGCCTTCAATGCCAGGAATTTCAGGTGTGTGCTGCTAGGCATGTCGTTTTGCCCTAATCATGACCTCCCTGGTTAAACAGGGAGGGGCCGTTCACATTATTCCTGCTTTCTGCTTGGGAAGTTGAAAGGAAGGAATGAAGCATGACTAATCTTGACAGTATGCTTCTGTTCTTTGTGATAATCTTTGGAGATGGCTGATTTGTGTCTCCATATTGCAGAGGAGGACATTGAGGCTTTGAGAAGATAAGTGTCTTGCCCAAGGTCACACAAGTAGTGGGTCTTGGGATTCTAACCTAGGCTGCAAAGCCTGTGTTCCTCCCCTTACAAAAGCTCAGAGCTTTCATTATGCTGTCTTCAGAGGCCACCATTTTCCCACTCCAGTCCCTTGACTTGGCTGCTTCTCTAACTTCTTCTTCCATGTCTATCTAAACCAAGGACATCAAGGTCACTCATGAAATTATTCCCTCAACGAATATTTGAGGCTCCCTATATCCCCTCAAGTGAAGTGTCAAGAAGTAAAATAAAGCAGGAAGTGTCAAGAAGAAAAAGTGGGAGCAGAGAATGATTGCAGGAGATAGTAGTAGTATCTTAAAAGTGCTTGGGGAACGCCTTCCTGATGAGATGACCTTTGAGCAGAGACCTGAAAAATTAGGAAGCCAGCCATGAGGATATCCAAGGGAAGGAAGTGCCACCAGGCAAAGGAAGCAGTCCACATACCTGGACAGACCTTGGGGCAGTGGGTGTACTGGGTTGGAGAACGCAGCTTGGAGGCCTTCTCAGTCACACAGGAGGCAACTCAGCCCCTCGCTCTGCCTCTCAGCCCCAGCGGTTCACCCCACTGGGACCTGCAGTCCCCTGATCCTCCTCACCTCTTCCTACCCCTCAAGTCCTCATTTCTTCTTTACTCAGATTGGAGTCTATTTTCACTTTACTCACACACACCTTCAACCCATTTTCTTCTCTTTCTCCCTTCAGTGTAGTCTGGCAAAATCCCTAAACAGGTTAAATCACATTTTAAAAATATGTGTTATTAAAAGGACCACTTCATTTATTATTATCAAACTTACAATCTACAAAAATTGGAAGCAAATTAATGTAAAGCTAGCCATGTATGTAATTTCATTTCTCTGTTTCACTGACCGAAAGGTCTCATGTAGCTTCTTTTCAAAATACTTGTTTTATTTTGATTTTTAATTGTGGTAAAATACATAAAAAATGGTAAATCACACATAGCATAAAAATGTGCGGTTAGTGCTAAGTATTTTCACATTGTTACACAGCCAGTTTCTGGAATTCTTTTTATCCTGCCAAACTGAAACTTTGTACCCATTAAACAATAACTCATCATTTTTCGCTTCCCATGTCACCTGGCAACCACCATTCTTATATTTAGCTTTTTGTCTTCCTTTCCCGTACCTGTGCAGTGGAATGTGGCTGGAAAAACTCACGTGTTGGTTAACGTTTCCTCCTGTTTCTCCGCATCAACATGCTGTTTTCGAAACCCACCTCTCTGTGTATTATTAGGTCTGCTCCTTCTCCCCTGGCCAAGGCCATTGCTCCAGCAATGCTCCCCTTTTCTCCTGCATTTTCCATTTTTTATTCTTTGCTGGATTATTCTCAATAGCATAAAAACATGAATTTTTTTCCCCACATGGGATCATTTTTCTCTTGACCCTATGTCTTCCTCTAGCTACTGCGTCATTTCTCTATTATTCTTTTTAGCCAAACCGCCTGAATGGATTGCCTGTGCTGTCTCCACTTCCCATCCTCCCAGGCACTCTTGATGTCCCTTCACTGAAACTGCTCTCAAAGTTGCTTGTGACTTCCTTGCTGCTAAACTCAGCGGTGGATTCTCTGCCCTCATCTTAACTTCACCCCAGTAGTATTTGGCCTAGTAGATTATTTCTTCCTGAAAATCTTCAGTTGATGTGGTAGTTGGAATAATGCCCCTCCACCCCCCAAATGCCCATGTTTTAATCCATAGAACCTGTATATATATAATCATATGGCAAAGGGACTTTGCAGATGTGATTAAATATTTTGAGATGGGGAGATTATCTTGGATGGTTTAAGAAGGCCCAGTGTCATCACAGGGTCCTTGTGAGAGGGGGATGAGAGAGTGGGAGTGAGGAGATGTTACCGTGGAAGCAGAGGTTGGAGCGATATGCTTTGAAGATAGAGGAAGCAGCCATGTTAAGGGATAAGATAATTAACTGGTGATATGCTGAGCCCCTCAATTTGTGGTAATTTGCTGCAGTAGCAGTAGGAACTAGGAGCCCACATCGTTCTAGCTTTCCTCCTCTCCTTCTCTGTCTTTTCAGCCTCCTTGCTGGTTTCTTCCCTTCTCCTTGACCTCTTCATATTAGCCTCCTTCTTTATCAGGTTTCACTGGCAGCCATTCTTACTTCATGACTATAAACAAGAATTTTTCTGCTGGTGATTTCCTAATTTACATCTCTAGTGTTGACCTTTCTACCTTGAACTTGAGACCCATATATCCAGCCTCCTACTCAGTATTATTAGTTGGATATCTTGATAGGCATTTCAAGCTTATTCTGCCCAAACTGAACTTGTGACCTTTCCTCTAAAATTTGTTTCACTCACGGTCTTCCCTATCACAGTAAATGGCCCTCATCATTCCTGTTGATTGGGACCAACACCAGTATCTGAAAATCTTGTCACTGCCTCTACCGCTACCACCTGGTACAGGTCTCTACCGTCTTCACTTGACATATTGCTGTCGCCTTCCAGCTGAGCTTGCTGCTTTGTTGTCCCTCATTGCTCAGCCATCATTCTGTTCTCAACATAGTAACCAGAGTGTCCTCTTCAGTAGAAGTCAGGTCATGTCTCCCACTCCACAGAACACCCCCGTGGCTCCCCCCATCACCTACAGTAAAGCCAGAGTCTTTTTTTTTTTTTTTTTTTTTTTTTTTTTGAGATAAGGTCTCATACTGTTGCCCAGGCTGGAGTGCAATGGCATGATCATAGGTCATTGTAACCTCAAACTCCTAGGCTCAAGCAGTCCTCCCATCCTGGCCTCCCAAAACACTGAGATTGCAGGTGCGAGCCCCTACCTGGCCTTAAAGCCACAGTCTTTCGCTGGCCTCTGTTACCTCATAGACTTTTACGATTTTCACCTCACTCACGGCTCAAGTCATATGGGCTTCTTGCCTGTCCCTCTTTCCTTTTAGGGCCTTTGTACTTGCCGTCCCTCTGCCTGAAATGTTTCTTCCCAGATAATTACATGGCTTGTTCTCATCTTCTTAGTCGTTTATGTATCACCTCAGCAAAGCTTACCCTGAAAATCTTTTTCAAAATGTGGATCTCCCTCCCCTTCTAATGCCCTACTCTTTCTCTTCTGCCTTGTTTTTCTCTGTAGTTCTTATCTTCAGCTGATAAATAAGCATAATATTGTATATTGATTCTCTTCTTACCTGCTAATGTAAACTTGAGGGCAGATAATTTTTGTCCTTTTTGTTCTCTGCTGGTTCTGAGAGACTAGGTATAAGAACTCAGATTTGTAAACTAATTTGAAGGTTTCGAGCAGAGGATTGGTGGGCATAAAACCTGTTTGGGGTGGGCTTAGAAGGAGAACAGGGGGTTACACTTCTCTCGAAAGAGCTACAAGGGGGAGCAGGGAAATGGGTCAGTAGTGGGAGAGCGATCTGTGATTGGAATACGTAGCAGCAGGTTTGTGTGCTAGCAGCGTTCTTCAGGAGGGGGAGAGAGAATTTGCTGAGGTAGGGAAGACATGGGACAGTGCAGAAGTTGAGTCTGAGGAAACGAGAGGGCATGGGATGCCTGTGCCCACATGGAGGGCTAGCCCAAAGAGGCGCACGGCCACTCACTGATGGGTGAAGGAGAGCGTGTGAGAACAGCCATGGGTAGGTCCCCTGGAGTGAGCATCTGGCTTCTGCGTTTTGAGTGCGTATTTTGTGTGACTCATTACACTATTATAAGTTACTTTTGTGGGTTGTAATTATTCGTGTAAATGAATTATTTCCTTTGTATAAGTTCTTAAGGCTGCAAATTGATTTTTTTAATCTTAAAAATTAGTATTTTCTTTGCCATTTTTTGCCCTAGGTACCTAAACATCTTAGTGAATTAACCATTTTAAAAAAATGATCAATCAAGCAATAACGAAACTAAAACCAACCTCACCACCCCAGGAGCTTGCTCATGGACGGAGCCACTGAGCTAGGAGAAGTTTGACCGTCCTTTATCCTCTGTGACTGAGATTGTCCCTTTCCTTTGTGCTCCGTTCTGCTTCACTTCGTCTGTTTCACCAGGGACTTTGTGTTTCCCATCCCTGTGGAGGGTAGAAGTGCCTGATCTTTGGCATCACACCCAACCTGGAATCCTTCAGCAGTTCCTCTCCCAATGTTCACAGTAAGCAGGCATCTAAAAGCCAGACGGCTGTTTGCCAGAGATACTGTGTTGGGAATTCTTAAATCCTAGTTCCTCAGGAGGATGTGAGCTGTCACCTCTGACATCCTGTTTCCATAGGGAGTGTCATGGAACTGTCCCCTGGAACTGCTGCACTCTCTGGTGTTCTTTGTTTCAAAGCACCAGCCTGCTCTTTCGATCCATTCAGGACTTTTAAAAATGAGGTATACATATTTAAAATTCTAATCTCACCACCATCCACACGTAATTAATTATGTCAGTTCTTTGTTCATCGCTTCTTCCCAAAATACCCTTTCTTTTACTTCTCAGTTTCTCCCACCTTCAAAGGATGAGATCCAACTCAATAATTGGATATGAAATTAGTCTAGTAGGTAATGACCAACAGTTTTTTAAAAATTGAATAGAAGATAGAGCACACATAGTAAGAATGGATATTGTTTTATGAAGCTTGTTTATTTTATTTTTCTATGTGTTTACGTAAGTGTATTTCTGCGGTGGGTCATGTTCAGAAACATTTGAAAACCTCTTTCTTATCAGACTTTACATTTTGTTGAATGCAGGAAGAAGTTCATCCCTGTTCATCCCCACGTCCAAGGCTTACATAGTTTAAGAGAGAGAGTACTATAGATCATTTTAGAGATCTGGCTTCGAGTCCCAACATCTCAGCTCACTGCATATCAAAACCTGTCATGTGTTTTATTTTATTTTTTTGGATCTTAGTTCCCACATCCAAGAAATAAGTGCATGCTATTTTTTATTCCAGTGGAATGTAAAAAGACTGCATAATGAAATACAGTCGTCCCTCCATGTCCATGGGAGATTGGTTCCAAGACCTTCTGAGGATACCAAAATCCAAGGTTGCTCAAGGCCCTTAAATGAAATGGCATGGGATTTGTCTATAACCTATGAACATCTTCCCTTACACTTTAAATAATCTCTAGATCACTTACAGCTAATGCAGTGTAAATGCTATGTAAATTGTGGGGTTTTTAAATTGTTATTTTTATTTGTTTGTGGGGTTGTTTGGTCTGAGTATTTTCCATTCATGGTTGGTTGAATCCACAGATGCAGAACCCATGGATACAGAGGCCAACTAAATATAAATGAAAGCACTTGAAATCCTCGGAGGCAAGGAACGATTCTTGTCCTGGGTGACCCTCGGTGTCTCTTTCTGCTTGTTTTATCTGGGGAGCTTTTACAGGAACAGGCATTTAGAAAGCTTTTGCCAGATTGCCCCCCCCCCGTAAAACTTACTCATTTCAGGTAATTGGAGTGTCCTGTCTTGTTGACAGAGTGAATGCCCTTAGGTTTCTTGGTCAATCAACCCATTGTTTGTCCACAGGTTCTTGCTTATTCTCAGACTCTGTATATTGGGAGAGAAACCATTAACATCCCCCAGAATTGTTTGTAATCGTACCTATGTGATTTGTATATCTTCTCTTATTTTTTTGGTCTCATTTGTACTTAGACAAAGAGGCAGCTGAACGTCTTTCAAAAACAGTAGATGAAGCATGTCTGTTACTAGCAGAATATAATGGGCGCCTGGCGGCAGAACTGGAGGACCGTCGCCAGCTGGCTCGGATGTTGGTGGAGTATACCCAGAATCAGAAAGATGTTTTGTCAGAGAAGGAGAAAAAGCTAGAGGTGAGTGCATTGAAAGGCAGACCCAGACTGCCTAAGTTTCCCTTCCTGTGGCCCACAATAGGTTTTATTATGCTTTAATTAACTACATTTTTATCATTGAAAAATTCATGATATGAATTCTGAATATCCATCAGATACTGTAATTACTTGAACCCAGTTAAAAATTGAAGTCATGTTTTTATATGTCCAGGACAGAACAAATTAGACTCTAGGAAACGAACAGTGAACTGTTAATCACAGCCTTAGGAGCATAATACTGCTTTGGTTGCCAGGCTCAATGGCTCACGCCTGTAATCCCAGCACTTTGGGAGGCCGAGGTAGGCGGATCACGAGGTCAAGAGATCGAGACCATCCTGACCAACATGGTGAAACCCTGTCTCTACTAAAAAATACAAAAATTAGCCGAGCGTGGTGGTGCACACTTGTAGTCCCAGCTACTAGGGAGGCTGAGGTGGAAGAATCACTTGAACCAGGAGGCAGAGGTTGCAGTGAGCCGAGATTGCGCCACTGCGCTCCAGTCATGTGTCAGAGCAAGACTCCATCTCAAAAAAAAAAAATTGCTTTAGTTTGAACTCATGTTTAAAAAAAATTATAAATTGAGGTACAAAAAGAATAGCAGATCTGTGAAAACCAAAGAATCTGTTTGATAGTATTTGGGAAGTGCTAAAAAAACTTTTCTTCTATGTCATTTGGAGGTTTATTTCTGACTTGTATCCATGCTGAGGCCAAGAAGTTGTCTGCCTCCAAGATCTATCTGTAGTCAGTTCTTCAATTTCACAGTAGTAGTTATGTAGCCCTAGTTCTCAAACTGTTGAGAATGAACTCATTTCTACCCTGGGTTGAGGACAGTCTGAGTGACCTTGAGGAGGGAGTTCAGAAACATTTCCTCACCATGTTTGGCTTTATAATTAAGTACATGGTGGCTCACCCTTGTGCTTGGTCCTGTGGGGATAACAGAGCCAGCAGTGTGGATGTCTGGGAACTTCTGCTGCCCCAGGCCGCTGCACATCCATTTCAGGAATGTCTGCTCTTCTTTTTTTAAGAGATACGGAAAAGAGTTGCAGCCAGCGGTTTTGTGAAAGAGGACACTTCTGAGTTAGAGAGCCAGTCATGTTTGTTTCAAGAAATACTTCTTAAATCCCACTCAGAGTAGACAAGAGGCAGAGCCCTGTTGCCTCCTTGCTCAGGAAATATGCTCTGGCACAGAAGGAGGTAAGATTGAGCTAGCTTCGAGGCTGAAATCTTCGTACTTCATTTCAACACAGTCGTCTGATTTGGGAGGGGAAATGAGTAGTAGGCACTTTTTGCCTTAGCCTTACCTATAGTGATTATGGGAACTGTGATGGGTAGTGGTAGCAGGAACTTCATATTCGTAGCCTGCTTGAATGTGGAAGATGGGAAAGGGCTGTAAAAATACTATGGCTTAGATTTAGACATCGGCACTGACCAGAGATCCTAAAGGGAGTTTCACGGCAGTACCAGACGGTCATTTATCTGAAATGCTCATCTTTCACTGAGGAAGCATTTTCAGCACTGTGCCCTGGGACTAATAAGAGAGTGTAATTAATGATTCTGGTTGTAAGTCACCATGCCATCTGTTGAACTGCCCCTTGGCGACACATTAAGGGCTTTCTCTGATCTGTCAGACATTGATTATCGTGAGCAGCTGTTGTTGGGTGGAACGTGGCAAGCAACCATAGAGGACAGCGTCTTTGAGATCTGGTTGGTAGAACTGGTTAACTCTTCGTTCTGTTTTCCCTCCCCACAGTTGCACTCTCCTCTGTGTATTCTTGGAAAATCATTCTGGTTTCTGTAGAACCAGTGGTTTCCTGGACGCTGCAAGAGGGCATTAAGGTGGAGAAACAGATTAGAGATTTGGATTCATTCAGTAACTTTCCAGTCTGCTTTGCTCTGCCCAGTTCATTCAGTGGAATGGCGTTGGCATTCCATTGCTAAAGAAGCGGAACAGAAAGCCTCCCCCACTGGAACCAGAGTACAGAGCCTGAACTGAAGGTTCTTAGCTCAAACCAGGCCTCCCAGGCATGTGAGCGGAACCATTTATTGTAAAAATAGAGCCAAACTTCCTGCATTTGAGAAAGCAAATGACTAGATACAATATAAGGTTTTGTTGTATTTTGTTTTGAGATGGAGTCTTGCTCTGTTGGAGTGCAGTGGTGTGATCTCAGATCACTGTAA
Organism: Sapajus apella; assembly: GCF_009761245.1. NCBI lineage: Eukaryota > Metazoa > Chordata > Mammalia > Primates > Cebidae > Sapajus > Sapajus apella. The sequence goes on along the minus strand of NW_022436973.1, from coordinate 5,343,173 downwards.
CCTCTACCTCCCAGGCAAGAGCGATGCCCCTATCGCAGCCTCCCAAGTAGCTGGCATTACACGCGTGTACCACTGTGCCCAGCTAATTTTTTTATTTTTAGTAGAGACAGGATTTCACCATACTGGCCACGCTGGTCTTGAACTCCTGGCCTCAAGTGATCTGCCTGCCTTGCAATATAAGATTTGAGAGATGGTTTTAGTTCTTTTCTTTATCCATGCTTGCTAAAAATATAGGCAATCTGCTCTCCTGAACCTAAGATTTTTCTCTCACATTCTGTAATAGACTGGTCCTGTTCCATCACATCCCTGTGGTGGTGGCACAACTTGATAAATATGTGCCGCTTGAAAGATGCATGAATACTATGAATTCCTTCAAATTGTCCAAAAGTCTCTGCATGATGGGGCAGTATGTAAAGTATACCTGCTTTCTTAACATTCATTTTTGTAACACAGCCAGTCCATTTAAAAACTGCCAAATCAGAATGGTAATTAAATCTTTTTTTTTTTTTTAAATCCTTTCATTGTCTACAGTGTATACATATATGGAATTCTCAGAACTCTTTGGAGATGTAGTTATTTGCTTGGGAGTCCATTTTCTTCCCAAAGCTCTAACATACTTAGGTTTCTTTGTCCTTTCCTTCTTAACTTGATATCTTGCTTTATGTAGTAAGTATCTTTTTCTCTTTCACTTGGGAATTTTATGTCGGTGGATTTTATGGAAGGAATCTTATGTCAGGATAGGGCATGTGATGATTCAGAGCCAAGGATGTGGGAGAGGGAATTACGGCTCAAAGGAGGAGACTGTGTTTCTTCCCTCAAGGAAATAATATTCTGGCATAAACAGCACAGGTGAACATAAACCCAAACCAGCTGACTGTACATAATGTAGATTAAGGAGGCATTTGGCAGTTCTGATTGTGGTATAAGGTAGTCCAGACTTCCTCTCAGGCAATAAAACCTTTTTGTAAAAGGAACCAGCGGTTGAAGAACAGAAGCGTGTTTATAAATGGGGAGCAGTTAGACTAGGGCAGGCAGGTATCTGAAAAAAGACAAAGCAGGTGTGGGAAGGAGGTGCTGGAGACTACCAGTGGGGAATTAAGGTCTGTGCTCTTTAAGAAGATACCTGTTCATTCAGGGAGTCAGCAAAGCCTGTGCTAGCCAGATGTACAAAGATGAACAAGATGCTCTTCTCCCCTCAAAGGGCTTACACTTGGGTCGGGGGAAACAGCAGCAAGCAAGGGCTTAATATAGAATTCAAGAAAGGTTGTCAGTAAGGAAAATATTCTCACCTGTGTCTCCATTGAAATGACCAAGAAAAAAATGAAGATGCCAGTAATAATTTGATCAGATGCTTATTAAAAATGTGAGAATTATCAAATCATCGGCAGTTTCTGAAACCATAATGCCTTCAGCAGGTCTCCCAGAGTGCTAGACTATATGCTCTTTGAGTGCTCTCACAGTGCCAGGAATGTATTTGTTCCTCAATAAATGTTCTGTGACTGAAATCCATCACTTGATGTAACCTTTTTCTATAGAGAAAAGGTTTTTTTTTTTTTAGATTGCGTTAAAAATGGCTTAACAAATCTGATTTAATGATTGGTTGTAAAGAATATGTTAGACCGGGCGCGGTGGCTCACGCCTGTAATCCCAGCACTTTGGGAGGCTGAGGCGGGTAGATCACGAGGTCAAGAGATCGAGACCATCCTGGTCAACATGGTGAAACCTCGTCTCTACTAAAAAAAATACCAAAAAATTAGCAGGGCATGGTGGCACATGCCTGTTAGTTCCAGCTACTCAAGAGGCTGAGGCAGGAGAATTGCTTGAATCCAGGAGGCGGAGGTTGCGGTGAGCCGAGATCTCGCCATTGCACCCCAGCCTGGGTAACAAGAGTGAAATTCTGTCTCAAAAAAAAAAGAATATGTTATTATGGAAAGGTAACCATTTTTAGACATTTCTGTAGGTTTTCTCCTTTGTGCTACTTTTCTTTTTTTCTTTAAGTAGAATTATGCTTTGTTTTGAGATAATCGTTTTTTTGTTTCGTTTGCTTTTGACTTTCGCTTCTGGGTGTCATGATTGACTTTGACCTATGGTGTTGGCCCTTAAACACCAGGCAAGGGTGGAAGGAACGCTGCTGAAAATCTGTAATGTTTTTGTCATGAACATGAGAAAACCCTAGAAATGGAAAAGAAGGCATGTGGAAGGAGGCACAAATAGTAGCCTAAAGGGGAGATTAGGGAATGTAGAGGGCATAGAAGAAAGCCCATTTGAAAAAGCAAAGGCAAAAAATGCCAGAAAAGCCTTCCAACTTCACTTCAGAGCAAAGAGAAAGTATGTCTGTGGTTGACAGAGGTGACGCATTACTCCCAGGTGTCTACTCTAAGCTCATAAGACAGTCTGGGTGGATTGGACAGAGTTCCCGTCTTGTCAGTTTGAATAAAGCATGGTATGGACATGTTCCATTAGCACGATCAGTGCATGTGGAAAAGTGTCTGTGTGTGTGAGAAAGAAACCTATTTGTACAAGTATTAAAGAAAGAAAAAAGGTCAGGAACCTGCAGTTTTACCTTCTTAACTGTTATTATTATTTATTTTTCTTTTTGAGACAGACTTGCTCTGTTGCCCAGGCTGGAGTACAGTGGCATGATCTCAGCTCACTGCAACCTCCACCTCCTGGGTTCAAGCAATTCTCCCGTCTCAGCCTCCTGAGTAGCTGGGATTATAGGCGCCTCCTACCATGGCTGGCTAATTTTTGTATTTTTAGTAGAGACAGGGTTTCACAAGTCATCATGTTGGCCAGGCTAGTCTTGTAGTCTCGATCTTCTGACCTCAGGGGATCCGCCCGCCTCGGCCTTCCAAAGTGCAGAGCCACCACGTCCGGCCTTCAGTTAATTTTTGTGGTGTGATATGGGGGGGGACCAACTTCATTCTTTTGCATGTAGATACCCATTTGTCCCAGCACCCTTGTCAAAAATCAATTGGCCATAGATAGATGGGTTTATTTCTGAATTCGCAATTATATTCCATTGATCTGTATGTCTATTCTATGCTGATACCACACTGTCTCCATCACTAGTTCTGTGGTAAGTTTTAAAATCAGGAGGTATGAGTCCTCAGAGTTCTTCTTTTTCAATATTGTTTTGGCTATTAGGACCACTTGCAGTTCCCTATGAATTTAACAATTGCCTTTTCCTTTTCTGCAAAAAACATCGTTGAAATTTTATTAGGGAATGCATTGAGTCTATAGGTCACTTTGGGGAGTATTGCCAATAACAATCCTAAGTGTTTCAACTCATGAACAGGGGATGCCTTCCCAGTTATTTAGGTCTTTAATTTCTGCTGCAGAATTTAAAAAAGCATCCTAGAGTGTCGTCTACTGATCCGTTTGACATTATAAAGTCCCTGTCTAGGTATCAGGACCACAGATGAAGGGCAGTGGTATCACCTTTCAATTGTCAGTGTTAACGCCCACCTTTAGAAGATTCGATATTTCTGCACTCAGTAAAGTTACCAGGGCACAGTCACAACAGCAGCTTTACAAAGTGAAGTGACACATGGAGGCCCGGATATTTAGGTAAAGTGATTAGCAGGATTATTGAACTGGACAGAACCTTAGAGATCATATAATCAGACTTCTGAATTGATGAAAACACTCAGAGGAAGAGTTAGCTGCAGACCACGATAGAGTCCGAGGCAGACATCTGGTAACTTTATTAGATTTGTACTTTCGTTTTGGTTTCAGAATTTGGATTCTGCGACATCAGCAGCAGGAAGACATCTTACACAGAATAGTAGCCAAAGTTTAGTCATTTAAACAATTCCCAAGAATCTTGTTGTAGAGAAATGACATTTTATGTAGGATCATAAAATGTTTGCATGAAAGCATTCTAAGTGTGAAAGCCTACTCTGCTACCGAGGTTCAAAGTACCCTCCTCGCTGTACCCATGCTCATGCTCTTGGTCCGATAGGAGGGGAGAAATTGGCTCATGAACTTCAAGCTGCTGCTGTTTCTCCTGAGCTCGGCACCTCCCCGTTGGCTGTAGTGACTACTCAGGAGAGCCTCTGACTTCAGACAACACAGCTGGGAGGGGGGAAATGGTTCAGAATTCAACATTGCCTTATGACTCTTCAAATTTATGTTTGTATTGTGCTTCTAACAACTTGAGAAATTCTTTGGCTACAGCTGAGGGGGTGCTAAACCAAAATGATGGCAGATTGTTGTTTTTGGCAGCACCTCCCAGCAGGGTGCAAATGGTTAGAAGCTTTTGTTTCAATAATTGGCCAGGCAGTAGGGGGAGATAGAGAGCTCCTTTTTTGTCAACTTTGGAGTAAGTTCTGTCTTCCTCTTGATAATCAAAGCTAGTATCTCACTGTCCTATTATGGTAGGTACAGATGGGAGCAGGTGATCCAATTGTCATTTTAGGTAAGAGCTCTGGGTTTATATGAGCAGTTCAGCGTCACAGAGGAAGCCAGTGAGGACTAGTACCTGAATCTTCTGGCTCCTAACTACAGTGATCATCCACTGTGTTCCCCTGGGAGCTGAGAGGCCCTGCCTAGAGCTGGCCCCCTCCCCTCAAGTCCTCTAAACCCACTGCCCTTCCTTAGCATAGGGCTTCTCCTCCCTAGGCTGGAAGCTCTGTCAGTACCCAGGTTGTCAGAACAGTTGTTGAAACAGGTCAGTCTGCTGCCAGGTGATTATGGGACCTTGTGCTCAGTCCTTTCCCACGAAGCAGCTACTCACTGCTTGCTCTCCCTCGCCTTTTCATCCCTACTTTGATTTGGGAGCTTTTTTTTTTTTTTTTTTTTTACTGCTGGTTTCCCTCCAATATGTGAGGACTTTTCTGGAGTTGATGCATGAGTTCCTGTGAGTGATTTGGAGTTTAGAGGCTGCATATTGGGTCCTTGGATTTTTGTTCATTTTAGTCACTACTGACCTTATTGCTCAGGCCTAATTTACAGCTGGAGCTCTTATCTGTTGGGCATGTGTATGTTTCTTTATTACAATGTGATACCTACGATACTTCTTTTTCACCCCAGGAAAATAATGCCACATTATAATGTAATGTGCTTCACATACTTAGTGACCTAAAAAAAATGATTTGCCAACGTTTGAGACTTTACATGGAAAAAGTGACGTGGTTTCAAAGCTCTTCCAGCAAGAATTCATGCTTTTAGCCGTAGTACCATTTTCATATTTGTAGCCCAACCTCTGTAGGCAGTGTAACCCCTGCTTTATAGAGCAGTGCCACTGAGTTTCGGCTGGTGTATGTAGCACTAATTTTTCATAGCTATGAAATGCATATACATATGAAGTTGAAACAGTACCTGGGCCTCTTGTCACTCCTTACCTGCCAGAACATTCACTCTGATTCAACTAGTACTCAAGGTTGTTTTTTTTTTTTTTAATGATTATAAAAGTTAGAGGAAACTTAGCAAATAAGTATAAAGAATAAAATTGGTCTCATTACCCAGAGATAACTATTTTTATTTTTTGCATATTTCCTTTTTCTCTTAGTTTAAAGTTAAACTGAATGGTAATGTGTAGAGAGTTTTCCATCATGTTTTTTTTTTCTTAACATGATTATTTCCCCATATAAATAAAAACTTTATAAACATCGTAAATGATTGTTTGAATACCTGTGGTTGGTTAGTCAATGATTATTCATATTGAGCACTTATATGTTTCTCTCTGTCTCTTAGCTTTAGGCTTTCAGTATTTGCATTATTTTCTTCCTGTAGATTTCTAGAAGTGGTTCTATGTGTATGTGCAGATGTCTGCTTCTCTTTTAAGTACGCTGAAGGTCGTATACATTTCACGGTCTCTGCCACCAGAAGGCATTCCTGCTGTAGGAGTTCTTGCCTTTTCCAAAGCATCTTAACCAGTCTAGGACTTCACTGGACTTATTTTATATAAACCTCTCTACAAATTAAGGATTAATCTTTTGTTTTATGAAGGAGTAAACATAGAATAATTAGACTAATGGAGCTCTCTTCTGGCTTTTAAATGATCCTGTTTACATTTGAGACAGCTGTGTGAGAATAACACATACTTCTTATTATAATATTGACTTGAGTGAGCATAATTTTGAGAGCAAGGTTCAGATTGCAGAAATTTGAGCTGCCTATTTGACCGAGTGGTTGCATGTTATTTTGAGCAAGGTTCTATTTTGGTCTTTATGAGTGCTCCTACTACTATTAAGATGGGCCTTCTACTCCCACTTCAGATTGGGATTTTGAAGAAAGTTAAAATTGGATTGTGGCATACTTTGCAATCTTGGCAGTTCTGTCTCTAAAATGTTAGACTTGAAATAAAATCAGAAAGTCATTTTCTGAAATCAGGGCAAAGTATTCTGATTACAATCAGGGGTTAGGTGAAACCTTTGCAGAAGAAGGCCATGAGCCCCAAAGATACGGCATGCCTTATGTGAAGGGGATGGTACCAGCCAGCGGGCATGATGACTGTGCAAGCCTCCTTCTTTCTTTTCTTTCTTATTCAGGTCCTTTATCTTTAAACATCTGTAGGAAGAAGTATGGTCAGCTCTCTTTGCTTAATTTAGCCAGTAGCTACTTTGAGAATTTTAAGCACAATAACTTTGCAAACTTCAACTCAACAAAAATTTGCCGGCCTTTCTGCGGATCTTGGGGTTTGGACAAGTAATTATGAATGACCTCATCCCACTTTTACTCACGACGTCCTTTCCCCAGTCCTTTCCTTTTGCTCACAGTGTGTCTGTTCTGCGGGGCATAGACTCAGTAGGAATTGTTCCCTTTAAGGTACCATTTACCCCAATGATGGGGCAGTGATGAAGATCTGCTTTGTATATTCCAAGTTCTTTCTGCCTTTGTCCTCTGAAGCCAGTGGTCCTCCCAGCGTTTTATCTTTGATGTGACTGTTCGTTGATAAAGTAACAATTTACGTTCCTGGGCAAGAGATTCCAACACCTTAACTGATCTGAGGTTGTTAGTCTTCCTTTGTCACATGGACCTTTAGGGCCAATTTATTTTCCTGTCTACATGAGAATTCTCCAGTAAGCTAGCTGAAGGCGTCCTAAGCATGTAGCATGCTTTGTCTCTCCAGTATTTAAAAGAAATAATCACATTCACATGAGCGTACCCTGTGCACCACCGTCCCTTTATAACTACCACCATATTCCACTTCCCTTGCTGCCTCTGCTTCTCAGCCTTTGCGGCTTGGCACGCGTGTCTACATTCCACGAGAATGGCTGTCTTCGGAAGTCCCCACCCTCACTCCCAGTGGTCTAATCTCAAACCCAAAAGGTGTTTCTTAGTCTCTGTCTTGTGACTCCTTTTCTCCTTTTGGCCCTCCCTGCAGCGTTTAATACTACTGTGTTACAATGTATTTGCCTTTGCTGGTTTTTGTGTACCACCCTCTGCTGCTGTGTCTGCTTTTTCATCCTTCAATAAGCTTTTTTCCATGCCCGTATTGTAAATGTTTCCATTCCTTTAGCCTTTTCTCATTCTGGACCCTTTTTTTTTGGACACGGAGTCTCGCTCTGTCGCCAAGGCTGGAATGCAGTGGCACGATCTTGACTCACTGTAACCTCCACCTCCTGGGTTCAAGCAGCCCTTCCGCTTTAGCCTCCTAAGTAGCTGGGACTACCGGTGCATGCCACCATGCCTAGCTAATTTTTGTATTTTTAGTAGAAACGGGGTTTCACCATGTTGACCAGGCTAGTCTTGACCTCCTGACTTCAGGAGATCACCCACCTCGGCCTCCCAAAGTGCTGGGATTACAGACATGAGCCACTGTGCCCAGCCTAGACCTTTTCCTTGAGTGCTTAACACTTAGGCTGCCTTCAGTTACCACCTGGGTGTCGATGGCCTACCTCTAGATCTCTAGGTCAGACCCCTTTCTTGTACTTCAGGCTCATATATCTCATTTCCACAGGCACCTCAAACTGTACGGCCGCAACAGACCATCTCCTTGCTTCTCACCTCTCCTTTCCTTCTCTTTCCTTGGCTTGGAGAGTGACAGTGCCATCCCTCAAAATCAGACACTAGGCCTCATGCAGTATTTCTCCTGATTTTTTCCAGCTCCCAAATCTATTGCTTTGGCCCCCTTGTCACAGTCTCTCCTTCAGTTGCTCTGCCATGCCTCTGCCAGGTTGACCTCACCCCACCATCTTCCACAGCTGAGTAGGCGCCACGCCAGTGTGGTTTTTGCTCCCTCTCAATTTTTCGTGACTCTGTCTCCCTTCTCTGTCTTTGTCTCCACTTCCGTCACCTTAGTCCACTCTCATCATCCCTCCCCTGGATCCTCGCAGTAGCCTCATTACTGATCCATCTATGTCTGCCCTTATGCCCTGTAATCCATTCTTCACATGGTGTGTTCAACCCTGAGCATGTCATTCCCCTGGTTAAATATTTAAATAGCTTCTCATTATTCCTAGTTCTTAGAATATGGGCCTAGAGGCCAGGTGTGATGGCTCACACCTGTAATCTCAGCACTTTGGGAGGCTGAGGCAGGCAGATCACTTGAGTCCAGGAGTTCGAGACCATCCTAAGCAACATAGCAAAACTCTGTCTCTATCAAAAATCTAAAAATGAGCTGGGCATGGTGGCTCATGCCTGTAGGCCCAGCTACTTGGGAGGTTGAGGCAGGAGGATCACTTGAGCCCAGGAGGCCAAGGCTGCAATGAGCCATGATCATGATTGTGCCACTGCACTTTAGCCTGGGTGACAGTGCAGGCTGTCTCAAAAAAAAAAAAAAAAAAAAAAAAAATACCATGGGCCCAGCTGCTGGCCTGGTCCCCTCCTACTCCCCATGACTTGACCTCTGCTGCCCTCAGCCACATCTCTTGTGTCCCATGGCATTTTTCTGTACCTGGCCTCCTTTGATCTCAGGCTTTAGTATGCTGTCCCCACTCTCTGCCCGGGACACTCTCGCCTGCTTTACTTTCCATCAGTTATCCTTAGCTAGTTAATTCCTGTTCACCATTTATGTCTCATGTCAAACAGTATTTCCTCAGACCCCACCCCAATCCCCCAACCCCCATACACTCTTAGCTCCCTAGCTTTTTCCTTCAGAGCGCCACATAGTTTGTCCATCTGTTTGTGGATTATTATCAGACCATAAAGTGCGGTCTGCATTGTCACTCAGGCATGTCCAACCCCCTCCTGATTCTTGGCCCACTGTCCTCATCTTGGGGTGCCAAGTACCGATGCCACTTGGTTCACCTATAGACGTGGTCAGTGTCTGCCTTTGATGGGGACTCCTTCCAGTTTGACGGCGTAGCTTGATGGACTTCTCACTAGCCTATAGCTTGACGGACTTCTCACTAGCCTATAGCTTGATGGACTGATTGGACTGTGGTACCGCCAAATTAAAAAAATTCCGTGATCTTTTTCTCCAGTATTACAGGTAGACCTTGAAGGAAAAAGAGGTGCCCTTGATCAAAGATCCTTGCCTTTTCTCACGGCAGCTTCTAGTAAATGTGCGAAATTTTAAGGATATAATCAAATGGTTTGTGGGAAAAAGGATTTTGTTTCCCATTAATAATTCTTTTTCTTCAATTCTGTATGTCTTTTGTTGACATATTATAAATCAGAAAGATTAAGTATCACTCATAAAATAATAGAACTTGGGAGAGGTGAGTGTTCTTTCCCCGTCAGATCTGTTGATTCACATGGAACAGTTTAGCAAGTGCCTGGTCTCGCCCAAGCTTCCCCCAGTGCATAGCCATTGTTTTCATTCTCATCGCATGTAAGGTTATCACATGTTGTAGGCACGGGGAAGTGTAGGATTTGACTTGGATTTCCTTTGTTTTTTTCTTTCCAACTTTTATTTATTTATTCAGGGGGCACATGTGCAGGTTTGTTACATTGGTAAATTGTATGTCACAGGTGTTTGGTGTACAGATACTTTTGTCATCTAGGTCATTGGCGTTGTACCTGATAGGTAGTTTTTCAGTCCTCACCATCCTCCACCCTCAAGTAGTCCTGGGTGTCCATTTTTCCCTTCTTTGTGTCCATGTGTACTCAATGTTTAGCTCCCAACTTGAAAGTGAGAACATGCGGTATTTGATTTACTTCATCCATGTTGCTGCAGAAAACATGATCTCATTCTTTTTTTATGGCTGCATAGTATTCCATGGTATATATCTACCACATTTTCTTTATCCAGTCTACCATGGATGGGCATCTAGGTTGATTCAATGTCTTTACTATTGTGAATTGTGCTGCAATGGACATATGCACGCATGAGTCTTTATGGTAGAATAATTTATATTCCTTTTGTTATATAACCAGTATTTGGATTGCTGAGTTAAATGGTCATTCTGTTTTAAGTTCTTTGAGAAATCTCCAGACTGCTTTCCACAGTAGCTGAACTAATTTACATTCTCACCATCCCTTTATAAGTGTACCTTTTTCCCTACAGCCTCCCCAGCATCTGTTATTTCTTGACCTTTTTTTTTTTTTTTTTTTTTTTTTTTTTTTTTTTTGAGACTAAGTCTCACTGTGTTGCCCAGGCTGGAGTGCAGTGGTGTGATTTCAGCCCACTACAACCTCTGCCTCCCAGGTTCAAGTGACCCTGCTACCTCAGCCTCCTGAGTAGCTGGAACTACAGGTGCATGCCACCACACCCAACTTATTATTGTATTTTTAGTGGAGATGGGGTTTCACCATTTTGGCCAGGCTGGTCTTGAACTCCTAGCAGGTGATCCGTCCGCCTTGGCCTCCCAAAGTGCTGGGATTGCAGGCATGAGCCACCACACCCAGACGATTTATTGACTTTTTAGTAGCCATTCTGATTGGTATGAGATGGTATTTCATGGTGGTTTTGATTTGCATTTCTCTAACGATTAGTGATATTAAACTTTTTAAATGTGCTTGTTGGCTGCATGTATGTCTTTTTTTTGAAAAGTGTCAGTTCAAGTCCTTTGCTCATTTTTAATGGGGTTGTTGTTTGCTTATTGACTTAAGTTCCTCATAGATTCTGGATATTAGGCCTTTGATGATGGCATAGTTTGCAGGTATTTTCTCCCATTCTGTAAGTTGTCTTTTTGCTCAGTTGATAGTTTCTTTTGCCATGTAAAAGCTCTTTAGTTTAATTAGATTCTACTTGTCAATTTGTTTTTGTTGCAGTTACTTTTGGAGTCTTTGCCAGAGTCAATGTCCAGCATGGTATGTCCTAGGTTTTCTTCTAGGGTTTTTGTAGTTTTAGGTTTTACATTAAGTCTTTAATGCTCTTTGAGTTGGTTTTTATATATGATAAAAGGAAGGGGTCCAGTTTTAATCTTCTGCATATGGATAGCCAGCTATCCCAGCACCATTGATTGAATAGGGAATCCTTCCCCCATTGCTTATCAGTTTTGTCAAAGATCAGATGCTTGTAGGTGTGCAGCTTTATTTCTGAGTTCTCTACCCTGTTCCATTGGTCTTTGTATCTGTTTCTGTACCATTTACATGCTGTTTTAGCCTTATAGATTGAAGTTGGGTAACGTGATGGCTCGGGCTTTGTGCTTTTTACTTAGGATTACTTTGGCTATTTGGGCTTTTTTTAGCTCCAAATCAATTTTAGAATAGTTTTTTCTCTTTATTTTGTTGGTTTTTGTTAATAGATGTTGTACATGCAAGAATAGGTTTTTTTTTTCTAATTCTGTGAAGAATGTCATTGGTAATTTGATAGGAATGGTAGCATTGAATCTGTAAATTGCTTTGGGTAGTATGGCCATTTTAACAATACTGATTTTCCCTATCCATGAGCATAGAATGTTTTTCCATTTGTTTATGTTGTCTCTGACTTCTTTGAGCAGTGTTTTGTGATTCTTGTTATAGAGATCTTTCAGCTCCCTGATTAGCTGTATTTTTTTTTTTCAGTTGTTGTGAATGAAATTGTGTTCTCGATTGGGCTGTCAGCTTGGACGTTGTTGGTATATAGAAATGCTACTAGTTTTTGTATATTGATTTTGTATCCTGAAGTTTTGCTGAAGTTATTTATCAGAACCAGGAGTCTTTGGGAAGATACAGGGTTTTCTAGCTATGGAATCATATCATCTGCAAAGAGAGAGAGTTTGACTTCCTCTTTCCTACTTGGATGCCTTTTATTTCTTTCTCTTGCTTAATTGCTCTGGCTAGGACTTCCAGTACTATGTTGAGCGGGAGTGGCAAGAGTGGGCATCCTTGTCTTATTCTGGTTCTCTAGGGAAATGCTTCCAGCTTTTGTCTTTTGAGTATGATGTTGGCTCTGGGTTTGTCTAGATTGCTCTTATTTTGAGATATGTGCCTTCGATGCCTAGTTTGTTGAGGGCACTTAACGTGTTGAAGGATGTTAAATTGTATCAAAATCCTTTTCTGCATCTGTTGAAACTTGAAATGATGATAACGGTTTTTGTTTTCACTTCTGCTTATGATATGGATCACATTTGTTGCTTTGCATATGTTCAACCAACCTTGATTCCAGGAATAAAGCCTACTTGATCATGGTAGATTAGCTTTTTGATGTGCTGCTGCATTTGGTTTGCTAGTATTTCATTGATTTTTGCGTCTATGTTCATCAGGGAGATTGGCCTGAAGTTTTCTTTCTTCGTTATGTCTTTGCCAGGTTTTGGTAGTTAGGGAGGAGTCCCACCTTCTTGATTTTTTTGGGAATACTTTCAGTAGTAGGATTGGTGGTACCAGGATTTCTTTATATGTCTGGTAGATTTTGATTGTGAATCCATTTGGTCCAGTGCTTTTTTTGGTTGGTAGGCTTTTAAATTACTGATTTAGTAGGTTTGTCCAGGGTTTCAGTTTCTTCCTGGTTCAATCTCGGGAGGCTCTGTGTTTCTAGGAATTTATCCATGTCTTCTAGGTTTTCTAGTTTGTGTGCATAAAGGTTGAACTTGTGTTTTCTGTCTTCTGCCATAGCCATCTCCCTCCAGTAGAAAAGATGTGTTGTACTCCCAGTCATTTAAAGGAACTAGGAAGCATTACCTTCTTGTTTGTTAATGGAAAGGAATTGAAAATTTTTTATTGCTTATTGAGAGAGCTGTATTCCAATGTAGTACAGTAACCTACAGACTGTCTTAGCCAAGGCAGACCCGCCAGCACTTAAAATTAAAATCAACATTGCTTAAAAGAATTTGATGTGATACAACCAAGTACGCAAGCACACACACACAAAATAAATTTTTTCTGTGTTTGTCTTTTTCCTTTCTACTCTTTGTTTCTCAGTTGCCCTCCAGGAATGCTTGACTCTACCAGTATTGGCTTAAAATGAGAAACCTTTGTCTATACCTCTATTTGTCTACACAAAAATCAATAACCTGGCTTTCCATTAAAATAGTCCTTAAAGAAGCTAGTTTGTGGGGTCTTTGTTACTTGTATAAAGCATACATTTTTGATGGTTCACTTTTTAAAAAACTAAATAGTTTGTCTTATACTTTAGTATTTTGGTTTTACTGGTTTTATGTAACGAGGGACCCCATTCCATAAATGTAAGAATTTTTTAAGGATCCAGGTTCATTTTTGAATATGTATCTTTTTAAAGCATTTTATGAACATCTGTTAAATTGAAAATATTTAGCTTTATAATTACATTAAGCCTTGAAAAATGCCCAGTCCTAATATGTATTTTCCTTTTTTAGTTTTGTTTTTATTAGTTTAGTAAATGTAGACACTAACTTTTCCTTCTCCCCTTGCTTCTGCTGTGAGATTGGGGTTTTTTTTGTGGCAGGAGAAGCTCCCTTATCAATCACCTTTTGTGTAGAGGTGCCTCTGGGGAGAAAGCAGTACCCTGTGAATGCTTTGTGGTACAGTTTCAGGTTTAAGAAACTTGCTTCCATGTGCCTTTTCCTGTGGATGGCTGCACTGCTCCAAGAACATTCCTCCCATTATAGCCATTTTGCCATTTTTCCTTTTGGGAAATACTTTGTGTGTACCTTAATTATAGGGTTTGATGGTGGAGCTGAGAGGCCCCGAGTATTGGGATTGGAACCACAATTTCTTCTCTTCCTTGTATCTTCCCAGCATCTTAGCAGCTCCTGCCATGCTGTGACACCCCAGAATATATCATTTCAAAATGTCACAGCTGCCAGTAGGTCATGGGGGAGCGTGGAGCTGGCTGGGGGAGAGGTGCAGGTCAGTGATTGGGTTTTTGTTCCCGCGTTGGATCTTTGAAGAAAATATAAAAACAGCACTCTTATTTTCAATCTAAATATTCATTTATTGTATTTTCCAAAAACGTAAATGAATCAGTGAATGAAATTGTGGTTTAAGAATCTGTGATTGGCCGGGCGTGGTGGCTCACGCCTATAATCCCAGCACTTCGAGAGACCAAGGCAGGCAGATCACGAGGTCGAAAGATCAAGACCGTCCTGGCCAACATGGTGAAACCCCATCTCTATTAAAAATACAAAAATTAACTGGGCTTAGTAGTGCGTGCCTGTAATCACAGCTACAGGAGGCTGAGGCAGGAGAATCACTTGAGTGAACCTGGGAAGCGGAGGTTGCAGTGAGTCAAGATAGTGCCACTACACTCCAGCCTGGCGACAGAGCAAGACTCCATCTCAAAAAAAAAAAAAACAACGGTGATTTTCAAGTATAGGTTGTATGGCCTTAGTAGCAAAGGGTAAGCCTCCTGGCAGGATGAGGCAGCTTGGCAGGTATGTTAAATATTGGTGGGGTGTGGGTCAGCTTCCGCTTTTGACTTGGCTCTCTCAACCTTCAACCTTCATACTGTGAAGCAGTCCTTTGACTTAAATTCCTTTTGGCAGGTCACCTTTAAAACAGGGGTCTTCATAAACAGCTTCATGCACAATAACCCTTTATGACTCCTAACTGGGGGTAGCCGAGCAGTGGGTGATTTCGATATACCATATGTCCTATAGCACAACAGGGCAAGATAATGGGGATTTCCAGGAGTCCTCTACTGGAAATCTTAATCAAGTCAAGCCCCTGCCCATGGCGTTATTTCTAGCATATTTTTTTCATATGTAAGTGTTTCTTAGCAAGGAAAACAGTGTTTACATTTTGATTATTGTTTCTTACATGTGTTGCTGGAGGAAACACTCATCATTTTGTTTGTTTTGAAAATGAAATTCTTACAGAAAGGTCATTGCAGTGCCAGCCCCTGCCATTCTAGCCCTCTTATCCCAGAGCTCATCTGCAGTGTGTCAGGTCTGGCTTACTCTTCTAACCAAAAAAGGCAAAGAATGTGTAAGCCCTGCTCCCTTCAGTGAATTGTCTGGATGCTCTGTGTTGGGTGGAGTTCACGGTGTCAGCTGGATCCACAGGAAGCAGGAGAATGTTATAGATACATTTTCTCCTGCAATTTTAGACAGTCTGTGAGGCAAGATTGCAAAGCTTTGCCAAGAGCATAAATCCTAGGCTTTATCTCAGAACTACGCATTGGGCCTTACTCTCTACATTGTAAACACTTCTTGGCAGTCAGATAAACCCAGGCAGTTTCTTGAAAGTGCTTGCCACCTCTTCCACACCCCCTCCTTGAGGATCCTGAGACAGGTTTGCCGCGGCAAGTCAGATATGACTGTTCCCTATTCAGGGCTCCCCATGGCTCTTCTGGGCTGGGCAGGGTTGCCGCAATAGGTACTTGCAGCCCCCCACCTCTCAGTATAAATTGTGCATGCACTGGAGAGGAATATCAACGAGACTGCTTGGGCTTGCCGTGTCTTCCCTTGCTTAAGATTGGTCGTGGAGGAAAGGCACCCTGTGAACATGAGAGCCTGGTGCACTGTGGTTGAGAAGGGTGAGCTGGTGGGGAGAGGAGACTGATGGGCAAGAACGCTGCAGCAGGGTCATCCTGCAGCTAAAATGGCACAGGACTGGAGCTCTTGAATTCCATTTCTAGGCAGGAGAGCGTGGGTGTTGGATGAAATGCTTAGTCCTGTGTTACATACGAGAAAGAAGTGTCTGAAACAAGGAGCATGTGACCACCTGGGCACATCATTTTTCTACCTGAGTGGTACTTGGTGTACTAAGGAGATTGTGGGATGCAGTACACTTAGACAAGGTGGAAGAATCTGAGTGGGTCTCGTCACGTTGGAGTTGGTTTTTGTGGAATTTCTTCTGAGAGCAGGAGTGGCTGAGGAGCCTGTGGCAGCAGAGCTCGTGAACTGCTCTGTGTGAGAAGGCAGGCTGGTAAGTTGAGACATGAGACTTGTGGATCTTCCTAAGATCTTTCTCCATCATCTATCCAGACCCCAAGAGAATAACCTGGAAAGGCAGATAGTGAGGTTCTGCAAGACCCAACTGAGAGAGCTTAAGAACCACAAAATTTGGAGGCAGGTAAAGGCCAGAGTTGTATTTGGGGGAGTTTTGTTTGGAGTCACTCTTTTTTTGGAGACAGGGTCTTACTCTCAACTAGGCTGGATTGCACTGGTGTGATCTCAGCTCACTGCAGCCTCCACTTCCTGGGGTTAAGCAATCCTCCCAGCTCAGCCTCCCGAGTAGCTGGACCTATAGGTGCGTGCCACCACGCTTGGTTAATTTTGCATTTTTTGTAGAGATGGGGTTTTGCCATGTTTCCCATACAGGTCTTGAACTCCTGGGCTCGAGTGATCCACCTGCCTCAGCCTCCAAAAGTTTTGGGATTACAGGCGTGAACCACCGTGTCTAGCCTGGAGTCACCGTTAATTTTTTTTGTTGGTCCATGGCAAGGTTTACAGATGACTTACTTTGGAAAGCCTGAATCTGTTTGTAAAAGCAGGGATGAGGAGTAGGAAATCACAGTAGTTACTACTTGAGTCTATTTAGGGAACTATAAAAATTACTATAGCCTAAAGTTGACCTAATCAGATCTTGCCACGAATTCTAGCCTGCTTCCCTCTCTTCAGAAAATTAATCTGGGTCATTTGACTGCCCCAGCTAAGCAGATACATGTTTTAACAGTTTTAAAGGTGGTTGCTACCTGTATTTGGCTATTCAGAGTACATACCCAGGCATCCTTACTGATACATTTAAAAATACCTCTTAGCCTACAGGTCTTTTTTTTTAAACCGGCCTCAGCGTTTTATGTTTTTTATTTTTTGTGGAGACAGGGTCGCACTGTATTTCCCAAGCTGGTCTCAAATTCCTGTCCTCAAGCAGTCCATCTGCCTCAGCCCCGAAAGCACTGGGATTAAAGGTGTGAGCCACTGTGCCCAGGCCAGCCTTAATGTTTATTAATCCTTTGCAGTGACAGTCTCACTCTCACTCTATTTCTCTAGCAATGCCTTCCTCCTACACCTGCCCTCACAATAGACATCGCTGTGAGAAGAGTCACTTAGTGGCAGGAAGAGCCTTGGGCAGGATCCATCCACTTTCATAGTGGCCTGAAGACAGAGCTTTCAAGTGGAACACATTTCTTTTTAGTTAAATGAGTTTCTTTGGTAATGTCCAGAATATCATATCAGCCTAAGCGTAACGGAACCCCCCATCCCCCACCCCAACCCCCCTTCCAAACAGACACAGCCGTTTTTGTTTTTTTGACACCATCTTGCTCTGCCACCCAGGCTGGAGTGCAGTGGCATGATCTCAGCTCATTGCAACCTCCGCCTTCTGGGTTCAAGCAGTTCTCCCTGTCTCAGCCTCCTGAGTAGCTGGGATTACAGACCTGCACCACCATGCCCAGCTAATTCTTGTATTTTTTTAGTAGAGACAGAGTTTTGCCATGTCGGCCAGGCTGGTCTTGAACTCCTGACCCTTGGTGATCCACCTGCCTCAGCCTCCCAAAGTGCTGAGATTAACAGGTGTGAGCCACCGCACATGGCCACAACTGGGATTTTTAAGAAATTGCCTAGCAGAGAGTCGAACTTAAGGTGGTATCTAATTAGATCAAAGTGCATTCCGGGCCGGGCGTGGTGGCTCACGCCTGTAATCCAAGCACTTTGGAGGCCAAGACGAGTGGATCACCTGAGGTCAGGAGTTCAAGACCAGCCTGACCAACATGGTGAAACCCCGTCTTAAAAAAAAAAAAAAAAAATGCATTCTATTTTAACTTCAGTGAACTTGCCAGGATGGTCTGATGATAACCCAAGAGTGAGGATCCTTGGATTCTGATCCCAGTTCAGCTGCTAGAGACTCGGTGGTTTTCAAACTGTTATTGAGGGGCTCTCTAGCTGCCAAGAGTGGATGGCTCCTACTTGAGGTGGCTTTGTCAGCTTTGGTCAGGGCATTCAAGCAGGGGGCAGAAATCGCTGTTCTGTAGTTGTTTTGCTATTTTACCCTTTTTGTACCTACCATTCAGGAGAAGTTTATTAGATGAATCCATGTCCAGACATAGAGAATTAGTCGTCTTCATCCTTTATATTAATTTCCCTTGAAGTATATACAGCCAAGAAGAAAAGTACTGTGGGAGAAATGGGGATCAGATCCTCAGATTTGAAAATAGTTTTCAGTTTCAGGAACGTGAAAGGTGACCGTTAACCAGAGTCTGAGTCTCAGGAAGGTTACTTCATGTGGCATGCTCACCTGATGTGATGCTTTAAATACTGTTCTTTCACTCGGCACATGTGCTGGGTGCCTTCTATTTGCTGGACACTGCGGAACCTGGTGGATGCTGGGGGAAGCAGATGGGTCTGGTCCTGGCCTCCAGGAGCTTAGCAGTTAAATGTGGGAGTCATTGCTAATCATTTACATAAGTCATTGTTTCATTTTAGTTGTGCTAAGTTTACAAAGGAAAGAAATGGATTGCTAGGAGAGCTCACTCTCCACCCTTCTCTGTTCCTCTGTAGCCTGCCTGAGGAGCCCTCACTGCGAGTGGGAGACCAGCTGCCTGCAGCATGGGGAGAGGATAGGCCTGGTTCCCTCCTCTCCTTGCTTGGGCTTTTGTCTTTACAACTTGAACTAAGACTTCTTTATTTGGCCTTTCTCCTGCCTCATTATTCTTCCCATTCCTTAGCTTCCACCTGCTGCCTCTTAAGGTGTGCATCGGAGATCTGGTATCAAGGAATTAGAATTTGAAAAGAAGTCTTAGGGTCCAGTTCCCTCCTTTCAGATAAGGAAGAGGGGACACATCCACAGTCACACAGCTGGTTAGAGGCGGAACCAGGACGAAGCCTAGGTCTCTGCGTCTCAGCCCAGTGCTTCTTGTTACATTCCTGCACAAAGGGCTTTCTTCATCAAGGGCCCAGCCTCAGGGACTTGCTTATCCTTGCAGAGACACGAAGAGGACAAAAAATAAGCCCTAAGGGGGCCAGCAGCCCCAGACTTCATATGGCCTGGAGTTGTTTTCTATATGTCTTTGCAGATTTATCAAGAGTACCTTTTTCTGGGAGCTGAAGAAAGAAAAAAAATATGTCCCATTCCTATCATTAGGGGATTTGGATTCTAGAGGAACATAGGAGTCTCACATGTCTGGAGAGAGCACCGAGCAGCCTGCTGGGGCCTCAGGCACATGCCCTGTGTGAGGGAGAGCTCTGGAGCAGGAAGAGACGAGGAGTCATCCCCTGGATGCAGAGCAAGGATTTTCCTAGAGAAGAGGAGCCCAGATAGGCAGAGGAGTGGAGGCCAGGCTTTATTATAGGGTTAGGAGAAGAGAGAGACCCCTCCAGACTTGGAGGGAATCCTGAAAAAATGATCCACACAGACATAGAAGACTGGGAGGTTGTGAGAAACACATCTGCCCAGGGGCTGATTTTACAAGACCTTGAGCTCTGCTCTGAAGGACCATCTCGTGGAGCTAGTGGGGTGCTGTGCTTCACTTTCTCAAAGGAGTGGCTTCATGAAAGTTGGGCTTTTGAAAGAGAAGTCTGGTGGCGTTTTAGGAGCCCCAGGGGTCAGGAGACTATTGGAAGGCCTCACCAAGGACTTAGTGCAATTACTCAGCCATGGGATGAGCAGGTCCTGGTCGCAGGGAGTAGCAGTGGGGTATTTTGAGCTTCTATAGTGCTTATTTGCAAAACATGATAAATCTAGGTTAATCTCCAAGCTTTAACATAGAACGCATCACTTTACTGTGTTTTTTCTAGCCCTGTCTAGGTGGAGTCCGGAAAGAAATTGTGAAGCTCAGGTGTCTGTATTTTATTTTTAAGGCATAAACTTACAAATTTTGAAACTTTTGAGAACCAACAAAAAGAAGGCAAATACCAAATGTCACTTCTTTTTACTCCGAATCTCAAGTACTAAGTTGAATGCCATTTAATTCATTGTTGCCGGTATTGCACTCTGCGTTCCTTTTGTGATATAAAGTTTTGCCTTTTGAGAGTTTGAAACTCTAGCTTTGCGATATAGCTGAACAGGGTGGGCAGGCTGGTGGGGGCAAGGAAGAACACGAGGATGAAAGCCCCTGCCCCAGCTGCAGCACGCCACGCCCCCAGCATGCACAGACTTAACACTGTTGTCTTCTCTCTGTCTCCCTAGGAATACAAACAGAAGCTTGCGCGGGTAACCCAGGTCCGCAAGGAACTGAAGTCTCATATTCAGAGCTTGCCAGACCTCTCACTGCTGCCCAACGTCACAGGGGGCCTGGCCCCCCTGCCCTCTGCTGGGGACCTGTTTTCAACTGACTAGGACAGGTATCATGTCCCAGATTTCTGTTTGTACCAGCAGAAAGAAGAGGGCAAGTCATGGTTGGAAATAACCTTCTAGCCCCTGGTTCTATCCCTT
Source organism: Sapajus apella (assembly GCF_009761245.1). Lineage (NCBI taxonomy): Eukaryota > Metazoa > Chordata > Mammalia > Primates > Cebidae > Sapajus > Sapajus apella. Next base: position 5,322,629 of record NW_022436973.1, on the reverse strand, counting down.
CTTCCACTCAGCCCCCCAGCCTCAAGAAAGATCCACAGACTCTGATTCTCCTCTTCAGCCTCTTATCTTGAGCACAGTTCAGAACAGCGGCGACTGGAATCCGGTTTATAATCATATTTGCAAAGACTACAGACTTTTTCTCCAACTTTGTATTTTCATGCCCCCCTGTTGGTTTTCCATTCTTGGCTCTCTCCTTATACCTAAGAAGTTAGAAAAATCATGTGTACTTCTGGAAGCTTTCAAAAGAATCTTGTCCCTCAAGACAGCATTTTGTCACAAAAGCAGCTGCTTCTTTCTGAGCTGGGCTTGTTCAAGTTTGGTGCGGGCTTCCACTGAGGTACTTATCCTGGAGACGTTGGCTTTCCTGGCTACATCTGCCCCAAAAGGTTGGAGCACAGCTGTTGTAGCGTTGCCATAAAGAGTTTGCCAAATCTCTGATCCTCCCTTTCCATTCTCCTAGCGATGCACAAAGATTAGGTGCATTTATTTTGTAAACAGATTGGAGAATCTAGCAATAAGATTCAAATCTAATCTGGAACATAAAGGCACAGTTCAGAGACAGAAAAACAAGAATCACAAGCATGAATTAAAAGTAATTTATTTGCTTCAAGTTCCTAGATACAACCTTCTCACGCTGCAGTTCTCCACTGCCAGAGCATGTTCCAAAAAACAGGGTGCCTTGACCCCTGGTGGGTGTGAAGGCAGTTGTTAGGAGTGGCAGGCACTGGTGGGCCCCAAAAGATGAAGGCCCCGTACCCAGGTGTGCTGTATCCGGGCACTGCGTGGGTGTTACTTGGACCCTTTCTTCTGGGAGTTGGGTACACACTAACGTTTAATCTCCTGTCTGGGTGCGTGTCCACAGTACGTGACTAAACTCGAACATCACTGCAAACAGGACGCTGAGCAGGTCTGTCAGGTCACGCCCCTGCACAGGTCCTTGTCCCCACTCAGCGGGGAGTACTTGTGTCAGATGTTACTGAATAGCTCATCTCGGCATGGGAAGCGGGGAGTCAGAGATAATAATTGGGGGTTTTAATTCTATTATCATGCCAGCTGACATTATGACAATATAATGTAGTTAGAGATGATCTTTATCTTGCTTATAGTAAAGGTGCAGCCTGCCAACTGTAGGTCATTCTAATTTGGCAGGCTTATTTTTGACATTGGAAAGGGCAGAACACAATTTGCCTCAATAATGTCATAGGAGTTATAGACCAGAGGCTGAAACCCAAACTCTATAAAAAGGAATCCAATGGAGGGGGCTTTGTAATGTCCATTAATTTGAGTTGCTTTTTCCAGGATCACCAAAAATTACGTGTAATTTTACATGTTAAACACGTCAAAACGTAACCTATGTTTAGAAAGCATAACGGGCTTCCCTTCCAGAAGCTCTCCTGCTTGTCATGAAGTAAGAGCAGTGAAAAGTCATAGCAGATACTCAGCTTAACTCTGTGTAGAACATGGTAGTGTTTGAGCTGTTACTCAGATTTGAATTCAGACTGTGTGTTGTTTGCTTATTGTCACTGCCTGTTGTTCCGTCACTGTTAATGAGTCTATAAGGTTTTTCTTCCAGAGGCCGTAGGTGACATCACTAAAATGGCAAGATAAATTGTAATCTTTGCTGCTGCTGCACCCCCAACCTCCTCACCCCCACCCCCCACCCCCAGTGGTGTGCTGCTTTATAGATGAGCGTGTTTTGGAGCAGGCCCATCTTGGACACTATGCTTTCACCAAGGAAGTGAGATCTGACCAGCCACAAACCAGCCAAAAGAGTATGGTAGATACTTGATCAGCTAGATGAAAATATAACAATGGATTTAGCTCACTGATGTGTTTTATCCAACTGAGTCTTTGACCAGCAATTGGTGCATAATTATTACAGCAAAAGTAAGAAATGAAACTGTAGCAATTATGTAAATGAATGTGTCGGCCTCTTAATACCTGTTACTAGTGAACTTCCTGTGAGGAAGTTAGTTTTTTGTTTTGATGAAATGCTTTTGTTTTTTAAATCTTAATTCTGCTGTCCACATCCTCCCAAAGTGTGCTTACTTCATTTGTTTAATTTAAATGAACCTTCCTACTTGTATGTATGAGGTGACTTGGTGGGGTGGGGTAGGGTGGGTGGTTTTTGTTTTTGTGTTTTTTCTTTCTTAGGGTATCTGTAGGCCTCAAGGACCTTTCCTTTAGGTCATATTCCTCAGAAATGTCAATCTTTCCTTGTTTTTCTTTTTTGTTTGTTTTTCTTAAAGAATATTTTCAAAGCTTAAATTTGTATATTAATTTAGGACTTTATTTAGAAGTATAGGCTGTCGTCGGCAGCAGTATATTCTGAAATGTCTCATAGATATATATTTTTGAATAAAGATGGTGTTGTTGAACAACATTGTGTGATTTTTTTTTTAAACCCACCCTGTTACTGAAAACACAGTGCTTTTCTTTGTAAGCAGTGGGTGATTAGTAATCACCAATAGAGAATGTGCTGTCTGCACAGAATCTTGTCCCTTAGGAGTTTTTGTGACTGTTAGTGGCACATAAATACTCAGCACTTACACAGTATTTTCTGGTTATTTCCAGGGGCTTAATTAGCTTTAATTAGCCAATGCACACAGTACCCATGAGATCATGGTGCCGCCATAGTTTTACCCTCACTGTACAGAAGTGGGAACTGATAGAAGCTAAATGACTGTTCCCCAATACTTCACAGCCAGTCTCTGGCAGATTGAAACTTGGAAGTTCTTTGATCTTAGCGCCTTTGTTCATACCAGTAGGCCTCCTGAGAGTTACTTGATTTTGTCAGTACAGGGGAAAGCCACTCTGATGAAAAATGTGAGATAATTGCAAACCCAAGTAGTATCTTAAAAACAGCCATAGCTTTCCTTTCTCCTTTTCGCTTGAACATTCAGTGAATGCGTATTGACTGTGTATTGCTGGCTAAAGCTCTCTGAGTAACAAAAAATGGTTTGATTTAGGTCTTTTTGAAGCAAGGGATATGCTTGGAAGGATCATAAACCGGTCCACTGGGTAATAGCAGCATCTGCCAGAAGAAGTGGGGTTATCTGTTTGTCTTATGGTGCAAAAAGCTTTGTAGAATAGGTGTGGTCCGTCAAGACTGCAACCCAAAGAAGCCCAGTATTAGAAAATTGAGACTGCATTACCCAAGTTCTGTCTTAAAATATAGAAGTTGAATGTTACATGTGAATCTCAAGACACAAGATCTCCTGTGTCCCCAGGTTTCATGGCCTAGTTAATTTCTTCACTCCTACCTATAAATAGTAAGCCCATGATTCTTCTGGTTTAATTGGCACTTCAGGCTACAAAATGACCTGGAGGTCCTCAGAGCTCAAGACGGAACTACCCAAGAGTTCATGAATCTGTCAAAATGCTTACCCTTTGTGATTAGAGCCATTAACTCTCTGTGTGACCTTCCTGGGCAAGGTATTTTCCTCTCTGGGCCTCAGTTTTCTTTTCTTTTCTTTTTTTTTCTTCTTTTCCAGATGTTCTAACTTTTGCCCAGGCCGGTGCAACCTTAGCTCACTGCAGCCTCAAACTCCTGGGCTCAAGCGATCCTCCTACGTCAGCCTCCTAAGTAGCTAAGACTATAGGCATCCACTATATGCCTGGCCTATTTTTATTTATTAATTTTTTTTTTTTTTTTTGAGACAGAATTTGGCTCTTGTTGCCCAGGCTGGAGTGCAATGGCACGATCTCGGCTCGCTGCAACCTCCGCCTCCCGGGTTCAAGCGATTCTCCTGCCTCAGCCTCCCTAGTAGCTGGGATTACAGGCATGTGCCACCATGCCTGGCTAATTTTGTATTTTCAGTAGAGACAGGGTTTCTCCGTGTTGGTCAGGCTGGTCTTAAACCCCCAACCTCGGGTATCCACCCACCTCAGCCTCCCAAAGTGCTGGGATAACAGGTGTGAGCCACTGCGCCTGGCTGCCTGGCCAATTTTTTTCTTTTCTTGACTTTTCTTTTTTAGGGATAGGGTCTCGCTATGTTGCCCGGGCTGATCTCGAATTCTTGGGCTCAAGCAGTCCTCCCGCCTTGACCTCCCAAAGTGCTAGGATGACAGGCATGAGCCACCACAGCCAGCCTCAGTTTTCTTATCTGTGAAATGTAATATTGGACTAAATTATTCCTGGGCTTGTTGCGAGCCCTAAAAGCGTAGGATTGTTGTGCTGCATAAGAAGCATACAGGACTGAACTCTGGATGTTATATCCTGGGCTCGCAGTACTGTTGGTTAGAGAAGTGAATAGTATCACCGCTGTGCTTCGTACACATAGGAAACCCTGGAGACCACAGTTTGTAAAGATCAGGACACAGGAGACAGCGCCACCACCAGGAAGATGGGAGTGAACACAGTAGTTCACTACACAAAATTCGTGCATGGTTTATTAGGGATCTTTAAGAAAAAGCCATTTGCTAGCATGCTGTCCTCTTTTACTTTCTCCCGGAATAATTCATCTGGCTAAAGCTCATCTCTCACTGCCACCTCTGTAGGATTTTCCATTTAGAAATCATGCTTCCGCTCTGAGGCACAGATTCAATTAAGAATCCATTATTCTCTTGTACAGTAGGTTGGGATTCATACAGCTTTATGTAGTGTTGAAAGCCCAGTGTGTTCAATGTTTTTAGACTCTGAAACAGTTATTTTGCATTAAAAATTCATTTCCACCATTGGTTTGATAAATATTAAAATTAGTAGCAGGAAGCCATTCATCTCGTATTTTTTGTGAATAAGAGGCAGCTGTGGTGAGTGATAATTCATATCTTCTCATCTCTTACTGTGATGACCTTGGACAAGTCACTCAGCCCTTGGGAACCTCAGCTGCTGCTTACAGGAGATGAGCAGGGTTGATTACGTCACCTCTGAAGTCCTTTCCAGATCTGAAGTCCTGTCACTAGGTTTTCAGAATGTTTCTTCCTACTGAGAATCTTAACAAACTCTACCTGAATAATGTCCTCCATAGATTTTAAAACACCAGCTATCTATACAAATTCTTAGTTCTGAAATAGATATATCAAAGTAGTTACAAGCATGCTTGTTAATAACTGAGATGTTTGGGAAAAGGGCCTAGTGCTTTGGTACAAATTAGGGGCTCAGTGGTGGCTGTTACTATGTTAAATAATGAATGCAGGTATTTATAATCACAGGTAACAAGATTAAAATAGATGTTTGCTGGAAGGAGTAACAGAGACCACATGCCTAGACCATCTGCAGCACTTACAAGAGAGTGGCCAAAAACCTGTCATCCTCAACCCCCCTCACCCGCATTGAAGGTATGGAAAGAGTCAGGAGCTAAGGGGTAAAGGAAGAGGATTTGGGGTGAGAATTCTTTGAAAAGAGCCATTGGTGTGTTTGGCATCTCTCTAGTGGGAGCAGTGGGTGCCGCTTACACTTATCTCAAGGCTAGCGGAAAGGGCCTCCACGGAACTTAGTATGTGTCCCTGATCTGGTGGATTAGATGGACCCCTACCTGGAAAAGTCTAAAGGGTGAGATGCTGGTGCTGGCTAAGTGTTTGATGAAGAAGCAAGGGAGAAGCTAGGTGCAACCTGCACTCCTAGAGTTCGTCAGGGCAGAGCATGCACGTAGAACTGGCCAGCATCCTGGGTTGATAGAGCCTGAGCAAGAGGCCAGGGGTTTCAAGAAGATGAACTTCAGATTCGCTGTGCTGAGGAAGGAGTAGAGAACAAAGAGCCGGGAGAAAGCCTCACCCCAAAAGACCCCAGCTGATGGGAGTGTGCATGGGAGACTGGGGGAAGGGAAGGGAGGAGTCACTCCAAGGAGCTGAGGAGCCCCTGGGGGAAGGACGCTGTTAACCCTTTGTCCAGCAGCTCCCAGTCACCACCACCACACCTCAAGAAAGGACTGTCTCTTGCTGCTTCACTCCCATTGCTGTGTCCCTGCAAGGTTCAGAAACAGTAAACAAGGGAGGCCTCCCTTTCCTAATGCTGGCCTTCCACCCCCAGCAGACCCAGAGAAGTCACCTTCACATGATAGGCTATTTTTATTATAACACGGAACTGCACATTTACAGCTCTGAAATGAGACCGCACTGTAAGTGTGATGACAGGAATTTTTTTTTTTTTTGAGACGGTGTCTCTCTCTGTCACCTAGGCTGGAGTGCAGTGGCGCGATGCACGATCTTGGCTCTCTGCAACCTCTGCCTCCCCAGTTCAAGCAATTCTCCCTCACCCAGCCTCTGGCATAGCTGGGATTACAGGTGCACGCCACCAAGTCTGGCTAACTTTTGTATTTTTAGTAGAGACGAGATTTCACCATGTTGGTCAGGCTGGACTTGAACTCCTGACCTTGTGATCCACCTGCCTCGGCCTCTTAAAGTGCTAGGATTACAGGCAAGAGCCACCGCATCTGGCCAGGAATTTTTTTAAATAAAAATGACTAGAGAAGTTACGGAGGCCTGGGTTTTTCTTTGAGAGTTAGAGGATACATTAGCCCCACACATTGGATTTCAAGGGCCACTAGAGACAAAGTTGCTTTGTGATTGCAGTTCCCCGATCCTGCTTGTAGACTGTGGTGGTTACACACACATGATTCATTTTAGGACCTTTCATTCTTGGTTCACCTTTCCATTTTTGTTACTTAAAATGTTCATTTCCACAACCTCAGTTTGTTCATTAATTTGCGAATTGATAATCCTGTATATATGTGAACATGTTTTTCAAAAGTGGTAAAATACATATAACATAAATTTACTATTTTAGCTGGGCACAGTGGCTCATGCCTGTAATCCCAGCACTTTGGGAGGCTGAGGCAGGTGGATCACCTGAGGTCAGGAGTTCAAGACCAGCCTGGCCAACATGGTGAAACCCTGTCTCTACTAAAAATACAAAAATTAGCTGGGTGTGGTGGTGTGCACCTGTAGTTCCAGCTACTTGGGAGGCTGAGGCAGGAGAATTGAACCTGGGAGGCGGAGGTTGCAGTGAGCCAAGACTGTGCCATTGCACTCCAGCCTGAGTGACAGAGCAAGACTCCATCTCAAAAATAAATAAATAGATAAAATACTATTTTAAAGTGTATAAATCAGTGGCATTTAGCACATCTGTGATGTTGTACAACCGTCACCACGATGTAGTTCCAGAACATTCTTACCCCCCAACAGGAAACCCCATACACAGTAAGCAGTCACTCCCGTTATCCCCTACTCCCAGGCCCTGGCAACTACTAATCTGCTTTCTATCCCTCTGAAATCACCTATTTGGATATTTAATATAAATGGAATCACACAATAGATGATCTTTTGAGCCTGGCTGCTTGCATTTAGCATAATGTGTTTAAGCTTGGTTCATCTATGTTGTAGCATATATTAGAATGTCATTCCTTGTTATGGCTGAATAATATTCTATTGTATGGATATACCACATTTTATTTATCCATTAGTTGATGCACAATTGGGTTGCTTCTACCTCTTGTCTATAACCAGTTGGGCTGCTGCTAACATTCACATGCAAGTTTTGGGTTGAACACCCGTCTTCAGTTCTGTTGGGTATATACCTAAGAGTGCCATTGCAGGGTCACGCGGTAATTCTACCGTTAGCTTATTGAGAAACCACCAGATGTTTTTCCAGACTGGCGGCACCATTTTACATTTCCAGCAGTGATGTGTGAGCCTTCCAGTTTCTGCACATCCTCCCTGTATTAGTGAGGGTTCTCCAGAAAAACATACATAGAGAAAGGGGAAAAATTATTTTAAGGAATTGGCTCACACAGTTGTGGAGGTTTGGCAAATCCCAAATCGGTTAGGGTCATCTGGGAGCCAGAGACCTAGGCAAGAGTTGCAGTTCAAAGTCAATCTGGCAAAATTCCTTCCTGCTTAGGGGGAGGTCAGTCTTTGTTCTATTAAAGACTTCAGCTAATTGGCTGGGGCCCACTCAGATTAGGGAGGATAATTTGCTTTAATCTAGATTTAGCAAGTTAAATGTTAATCTCATCCCCAAAATGTCTTCACAGAAACATCCAGAATAACATTTGACCAACTATCTGGGCTCCATGGCCCAGCCAAGTTGACATGTAAAATAAAATAAAACACCACACTTGCCAAAACTCATTTTTCATTTGAAAAATTATAGCTGTATTAGTGTTCAAGGGTTCGATTAAAAAATACTACCAACTGGGTAGTTTAAAACAAGAGAATCACTGTCTCACAGTTCTGGAAACCAGAAATCCAGAATCAAGGTGTTTGCAGGACCACGCTTCCCCTGAAGCCTCTAGAAGAGGATATTTTCTTGCCTTTTTCAGATACTGGTAGCCCCAAGCGTTTCTTGGTTTGTGGCAACATAACTATACCCTCTGCCTCCGTCTTCCCACGTGGCCATCTCCCCTATGTTTCTATGTCCAGATTTTTCTTCTTTTAAGGACACCAGTCATATTGGATTAAGGGCCACCTTAATAACCTCATCTTAACTTGATTAAATTTGCAAAGACCCTGTTTTCAAATAAGGTCACATTTACCGATGCTGGGAGTTAGGACTTCAACATGTTGGCGGGGGTGGGAAACACAATTGAAGCTGTAACAATAGGCATCCTATTAGGCATGAAGTGGCGTGAAGTGGTTTTGATCTGCATTTTTCTAATGGCGTTGAGCATCTTGTCATGTTGGCCATGACAACATGGCCAAATGGCGTGTTGGCCATTTGAATATCTTCTTTGGAGAAATGTCTATTCAAGTCCCCTGCCCATTTTTGAATTGATTTGTCTTTTCTGTTGTTGAGTTGTAAACGTTCTTTAAATATTCTGGATACTAGACCCTTAATCAGATACATAATTTTCAAAGATTTTCTCCCACCCTGTGTGTTGTCTTTTCATTCTCTTGATAGTGTCCTTTGATATACGTAAGGTTTTAATTTTGGTGAATTCCAATTTATTTTTTGTTTTGCTTGTTCTGGGGTCACATCTAAGTAAACACTGCCAAATCCAAGATCATGAAGATTTAGTCTTAGGATTTTATACTTTTAGCTCTTAGATTTAGGTCTTTGATCCATTATGAGTTCATTCGTACAATCCCACTACTAATCAGCATGAGAGTTTTGACCTGCTCCATTTCTGACCTGGGCGGGTTCACTCCTCCTTAGGCAACCTGATGGTCCCCTGCTCCTAAGAGTTTGCCATATTGCACCACCATGTCCAGCCAAACACAATTTTCTTAAAAGTCTCTACCAATCTTTAATAAAGTCATCATCTATTATTTAAGTTAGAGACTTTCATTCCTACCTATGAAGGATTAAATGCTATGGAAATTGCCCTCTACCATAAACAATTCTAAAAGCAGACAAAATATATAAAACAAGTGTTGCAGGCATTGTACAATAGGAAACACAGAACTATAAATCCCTGAGAGAAGGAAAACAAACAGAGAGAATGCTATGATTGGCCTACCTTACTTATTCAGGACACTTCCAGTATACAGCACAAAGATAGGGAACCACAGATCCAATGTATCACTGAATTGAGAAGATAGAAATCAGAGTTCAGGAAGGCTAGAAATCAGAGTTGAGGTGGCTAGAACTTGCAGGGAAAAATAACGGGAAGTATCTGAACAGAGACAGCTCAGGAGCTCTGCAGAGGGTCCCCTGACCCTTAAGTGAGTTCCAATCATACATGTGTGAGATGAAACACCATGAGATCAAACAAAGAACAAACAGAAAGCAATAGACCAGATACTTCCCAGAGCTCAAACAAGTCTGGAAATAGTTGAGGTTTATACTAACTAGAGTTGAGAGACCTTGTAATACAGAGAGCATTGATAGAATCCTCAGAAAGATTATGCTTTTGTAGTAGGGCTAAATTTTCCCGAGAGGAAGGCTGCCCACAGCTTGCCATAAAAATATAGCTTAATAGTAGAACTTTAATAGATCTACAGGTTACTTAACTGCATGGCAGAACAAAGCCTAACCCTGTTTAAACCTAGCACTCTAGGTTTTGTTGGATTTCTTTAAATACAACAATGTAAAATTCACTGTTTATCATCTAACAACAAAAAAAATCACCAGGCATGAAGAAAGGTAGAAAATTATGGCCCAGAGCTAGGAGAAAAATAAATCAATAGATCCAGAACGATACAGATGATTGAATTAGCTGACAAAAGCCATAAGATTTATTAAGTGTGGAAGGTAGAATGTGATAAGGTAACAAGTACACTAAAATGTCTAAAACCACCACCAAAATAACAAAATGAAGAGTTATAACTAAGGAGCCAACAAAGGAGATGCAATGAAAATGACCAGAGAACAGAGGAGACAAATAGAAAATAAATAGCAAAATGATAGACTGAAACCTAATCATACCAGTAATTACATTAAATGTAAATGGTCTAAATACCTCAATTAAAAAGCAGAAATAGATTGGATTTTTTAAAAAAGGTAAGACCAAGTATATGTTTCCTACAAGAAACAAACTTTAAATGTAAAGACACAAATAGTTTAAAAGTAAGTGGATGAAAAGATATACCTACACTAGACAAAAGGAAAGCTAAATAATAATATCAGGCAAACTAGATTTCAGAGAAAAGAATACTATCAGGGATAGAGGGGGTCATTGCACAATAATAAAGGAGTTAATTAAGGGGGCACGATAATCTTAAACACTTACGCATTTAACAACAGAGCTTTAAAATATATAATGAAAAAACTGATGAAACCACAACGAAAATGGACAAATATACAATTATAGTGGATATTTCAATACCCTTCTCTCAATAATTGATAGAATAATGATATGGACTAAATGTTTGTGTCCTTCCTCCTCTCCAAAAATTATATGTTGAAACCCTAATCCTCAGTATGGTGGTATTTGGAGATGGGGTGTTTGGGAGGAATGAGGTAATGAGGGTGAAGCCCTCATCATGGGATTACTGCCCTTATAAGAAGAAACACAAGAGAATTTGCTCCCCCTCTCTCTGTCCTTATCCTGTGAGGACACAGAAAGGTGGCTTGTCTACAAGCCATGAAGTGGGCTGTCATCACAACCCAACCATGGTAACACTCTGCTCTCAGAATTCCAGCCTCCATAACTGTGAAGAATAAATGTTTATTGTTTATGCCATCCTGTCTATGGTATTTGTTACAGCAGCCTGAGCAGACTAACACCAATAAGTAGGCACAAAGTCAGGATGATAGTAAACTTGTACAACACCATTAACTTTAACCTGATTGACATTTCTAGAGCACTCCTCCTAACAACAGCAAAATACAAATTCTTCTCAAGTGTATAAGTAAGATTTACCAGTAGAAGCCACATTCTAAACAATAAATTCAAAAGTTCTCTATCAGATCTCATGAGACTTAAAAAAAAAAAAAAGAAAAAGAAAAGTTGTCTAGCTAGGTGACTAAATTTTTATTTCAAAAAATTTTTAAAGGATTCAAGTCATAGAAAGTACATTTGCGACCACAGTGAAATTAAAATTAAAATCAATACTGAAAAGATCCCCAGAAAACCCCCAAATATTTGGAAACTAAGTAATATGCTTCCAAACAAAATATGGATACAAAATAAAAGGGAAATCAGAATGTATTTAAACACATTAACAATTAAAACACAACATAACAGAATTTGTGGGATACAACAAACTAGGAATAGAAGAGAATTGCTCCAACCTGATAAATATCATCTATGGATTACTCATAGCTAACAACATACTTAATGATGAAAAACTACAAAATGTCCCTGCTAAGATCAGGGAAAGGCGCAGTGGCTGATATCTATAATCCCAGTGCTTTGAGAGGCTGAGGTGGGAAGACTGCTTGAGTCCTAGAGTTTGACACCAGCCTAGGCAGCATAAATGAGACCCTGTCTCCTAAAAACTAAAAAAGGAAAAAAAATCAGGAACAAGAAAAAAATGGTCTTTTCTCCATTTCTATTCAACATTGCACTGGATGTTCCGATGAGGGCATTCAGGTAGGAAAATGGAATAAAAGACATTCAAACTGGAAAGAAAGAAGTAAAACCATTGATATTCACAGGTGACATCATCTTGTATACAGCAAATCCTAAATAATACACTAAAAATTTTCTAGAACTAAACAAGTTCAGCAAGGTGGCAGGATAAAAGACCAACATACAAAAAAATTAATCGTATTTCTAAACACTAGCAATGAACTATCCAAAAATAGAAAAAAAGGAAAAACAGAATTAAGATGATTTCATTTTTACCAGCATCAGAAACAATAAAATAATTACGAATAAATTCAACAATAGATAAGCAAAAGTCATACTCTGAAAATAACAAACGTTGTTGAAAGAAAAGAAGGCCTAAATAAAGAGAGAGACATCCCATGTTTGTGGATTGAAACAACATTAAGATGCCAATAAGGCCAGCGGGGTGGCTCACTCCTGTATTCCCAGCACTTTGGGAGGCTGAGGCGGGCAGTGACTTGAGGTCAGGAGTTTGCAACCAGCCTGGCCAACATGGTGAAATCCCATCTCTACTAAAAATACAAAAATTAGCTGGGTGGGGTGGTGGATACCTGTAATCCCAGCTACCGGGGGGCTGAGGCAGGAGAATCGCTTGAACCTGGAAGGTGGAGATTGCAGTGAGCTGAGATCGCACCACTGCACTGCCTGGATGACAGTGAGACTCTGTCTCAAAAAAAAAAAAAAATACTTCTCAAAATGATCATATTCAATGCAATTCCTATCAAGATTTGAGCAAGCCTTTTTTAAAAATAGAAATGGACAAGCCGATGTTAAAGTTTATATGGAAGTTGTCAATCTTGAGAAGGAAGAGCAAAGTCCCAATTTCAGAACTTAGTGCAGAGCCACAACAATCAAGACTGTGTAGTACTGAATGGGATTCAGTCTAGACACTAATCCTCACATTATGGCCAACTGATTTTCAACAGTGCCAGGACTCTTCAAGGGGGAAAGAATAGCTTCTTCAACAAATAGTGCTGGAACGACTGAATAGTCACATGTAAAAAATGAAGTTTGACCTCTTCTTCACATGATATATAAAAATCAATTCTGAATGGATCACAGACCTAAAAGTAGGAAGTAAAACTGTAAACCCCTTAGAAGAAAATATGAGTAAATCTTCGTGACCTTGGTTTAGGCAAAGCCTTCTTAAACAACACCAAAAGCACAAGCAAGAAAAAGGTACATAAATCGGACTTCCTCAAAATTAAAAACTACAAATTCTTCAATTGGACCATATTAAAAAAAAAGACAACCCCACCCCCTAGAATATTTACAAATCATGCTGCAAGGTTTTGAAGCAGTGAGCATGTCACTACCTATGAAGTGATGAGCCAGTCATTGGGCTATAACTGAATTCTTCCTCCTTCCCCACAATTTATTAAACACAATAGCCCTGTGACATCACAGTACCCCCCACTTTACAGATGAGGAAACAGAGGCTCAGAGATGTTGTGACTTGCCCAGGTGTGTGATGCTGGTATATGATGGAACGGGGACTCAGCTCCAAGTCCCTCTTGTCTCCAGCTCTCTTTCGGTCACCCTGTATTTCTTGTTAGAGAATGCCAGACATAGAAGATCTGCAGCCTTTACACCAAGGGAAATTGAGGTCCAAGAAAGGAAATACTTCCCAAGTTCCTGCTGCCGTCTCCTGCCTCCTGATTTGTTGCTGTTTGTTACAGCAGACTACAGGGAGCCTATGCAATAAAATCTCACTCATCTGGGCTTATCTAATGCAAGGTTACGAGAACAATAGACTATTTTAAAAGAAATAATTTGATTACTCTTGAAGTTGTGAGGGAAGGAAGGTTGGGCAGTAGAAAGGAGGACATTCAAGTTTATAACCTGAAAGATGTGAATTTGAGAGCTGACTTGTACTTTATTAATTCTGGAATCTAGGATCTATGACCACGCTGTGCCCCAGTGCCCTCATCTCTCACGTGAGAGGGCTGTGCTGTACCCACCTCTCCCAATGTGGTGGGGGGTCAGGCAAGATGAGCGGTGTCAGCGGCTTCAAAGACGATGGAGTCGGAACAAGTGTAGTGATTGTTTTATGGCAAAAGGACTAGGGCTAAAATCGCTGGGAAGTAGAGCTCTTTTTGCTTCTCTGCATCTCTCTATGTATAAATATTACTGTTTTAATTTAATCAGATGGCTGGGCGAGGTGGCTCACACCTGTAATCCCAGCACTTTGGGAGGCTGAGGCAGGTGGATCACCTGAGGTTGGGAGTTTGAGACCAGCCTGGCCAACAGAGTGAAACCCCATCTCTACTAAAAAATACAAAAATTATTTGAGTGTGGTGGTGGGCACTTGTAATCCCAGCTACTTGAGAGGCTGAGGCAGGAGAATCCCTTGAACCTGGGAGGCGGAGGTTGCAGTGAGCTGAGATCGCACCACTGCACTCCAGCCTGGACAAGAGTGAAACTCTGATCTCAAGACAAAATTAATTAATTTAATGAGTCACTAAGGACTGCTTATCAATTGTGGGCAAATGGGTTCTGCTTATGTGTTTGAAAAGGTCTTTTATTTATTTATCTATTATTATTATTTTTGAGACAGAGTCTTATTCTGTCACCCAGGCTGGAGTGTGGTGGCATGATCTCGGCTCGCTGCAACCTCTGCCTCCCAGGTTCAAGCTATTCTTCTGCCTCAGCCTCTCCAGTAGCTGGGATACAGGCATGTGCCACCACGCCCGGTTAATTTTTGTATTTTTAGTAGACATGGGGTTTTACCATATTGGCCAGGCTGGTCTCGAACTGCTGACCTCATGATCCACCTGCCTCGGCCTCCCAAAGTGCTGGCATTACAGGCGTGAGCCACTGCACCCAGCCTTATTTATTTATTTATTTTTTGAGACAGGATCTCACTGTGCCACCCAGACTGGAGTGCAGTGGCACGATCATAGCTCACAGCAGTCTTGAACTCGTAGGCTCAAGCCACCACGCCTAGCTAATTTTTAAGTTCAAGACCTGAGTTCAAGACCCAGGCTGATCTTGAACTCCTGAACTCCAGCAACCCTCCCACCTCCACCTCTCAAAGTGCTGGGATTACAAGTGCGAGCCAGCGCACCTGGCCTGAGAAGTTCTTGTAAATAGGTTCGGCAGTCCAGGAGAGCCTGGCTTGTTTCTGGTGATGTGCCTTTCCCATAACTAGTGCACGAGTCAGCAAACTCCACTTGGCCTGTTCTTGTAAATAAAGTTTTCCTAGAACACAGCCCCACTATCTGTTTCTGTGTTGTTCACGGCTACTTTTGCCACACAGCAGCAGCATTCAGTGTTCGAGACAAAGGCTGGCTGGTGGCCCACAACCTCTAAAATATTTTGAGCACGTGACACCTATTCCCACATCCAGGAAGTAGTCCCACTGCGCAGATGAGAGCACAGCATACTGATGCCTGCCACTAGGAGTGGCAGTCGGAGAATGTCAGCCCACTGCATGGTTTGCAGAGGCTGGGGTTCCAAGAAAGCCACTTGCACAGGCACTGGATGGCACAATGCTTTATTCACCTGGAGAGGAGACACAGCAAGGTCAGCCTCAGTAGCGAGCCTCAGACCCCCATGGCCAGCGGGTCTTGCTCAGGAGTCAATGCTCACTATTGCACTTTTGCAGCCCCACTTTTGTGCTGCAGGTGAGGGACGCTGTTCCCTCTCTGCCAGGAACTCATATAGCAGTGGGCTGGTCAGCTGTCATGTGAAACCCGTGTCTAAGCAGACTAAAGAAGTACACATCGGCCAAGCTTCTGGCTCATCCCTGTAATCCCAGAACTTTGGGAGGCCAAGACGAGCGGATTATCTGAGGTCAGGAGTTTGAGACCAGCCTGGGGTGAGACCCTGTCTCTACTTAAAAAAAATAAAAATTAAAAATGAGGCAGCATGGTGGCAGGTACCTGCTGTAATCCCAGCACTTTGGAAGGCTGAGGCGGGCACATCACTTGAGGTCAGGAGTTTGAGACCAGCCCGGCCAAGATGGTGAAACCCCATCTCTACTAAAAATACAAAAATTAGCCAGGTATGGTGGTGGGTGCCTGTAATCCTGGCTACGTAGGAGGCTGAGGCAGGAGGATCTCTTGAACCCAAGAGATGGAGGTTGGAGTGAGCTGAGATCGTGCCATTCCATTCCAGCCTGGGTGACAGATCAAGACTCTGTCGAAGAAGAAGAAGGAGGAGGAAGAAGGAGGAGGAAGAAGGAGGAGGGAGAAGGAGGAGGAAGAAGGAGGAGGAAGAAGGAGGAAGAAGGAAGAAGAAAAGAAGAGGAAGAAAGAAGAAGAGGAAGAGGAAGAAGAAGAGGAAGAGGAGGAGGGGGAGGAGGAGGAGGGGGAGGAGGAAGAGGAAGAAGAAGGAGAAGAGGAAGTATGCATCAATCACAGAACAGGAAAAGACATTTCCAGGAGAGGTGATATATCCAGCACGGGCACGCTCTTATGCAACCACACAAGGGCCAGCAGGCTGTGCCTGCCTTTCCCAACAACTTTACTATCTGCCCCCTTACAAGAGAGAGTTTGCCCATCTCCGAATTAATATGGTATGCACTTCAGCCCAGCAGAGCCCATGATGGCTTCTGAATGATGGGGCTCTGAATTAATGAGGTTTCTGTGTATTTCTTAACATGTGCTCTTTCAAACTCTCAGATGCTTAGGTTGGGCAGTTCTCCTCTCCTTGGCCCGGGGGGCCCACTGTGTCACTGTGGCCTGTCAGATCTGCATCCGGGCTCAAAGCCAGGTTACATGCATTCTGCTTCCCTGGATAGGATCGCTGTGACATCGCTACCCTGGAGGATTTGTTTCTACTTCAATTAAATCAGATTAGTCCACTCACATGCTCTTGTCTTGGGCAAAGAGCTCCGAATTTGGAACCCAGTTGAGGTCCTAACTCCATCACTGCAGAGCTGGGTGACTTGCGACAAATCACTCCTTGGCATGAGACTGATGTATCAGGAAGGCTTAAGCATTTCCGGATCTCCCTGGATGCCTCCTCCCCACGTTTAACGTGAAACACTGCAATGAGAGGCAGCACTGGGACACTTGCAGGCAGCAGCTCCAGACCCCAGCGGTCCGAGTTCAAGTCTGAAACTCATGACCTAACCTGCTCTTTGGCCAAGTGACTTCACTTCCCTGTGTCTTGGTTTCATCATCTGTACACTGGGAAGGATAATCATAGGCTCTGTCTCATAAGGTTATGAGGACTTCATGAACTGCTATTGCCCAAGTAACAAGCTACATGTCTGCCAAATCAATACAAGTTATTTGCTGATACAGAACAATCTGTGCAAACTCAGAGAGTGAGAGGCTGAGACGGGGCACAGCTGAACCCAATCTGGAGGTCCTGGAATATGAACTGCATCCTTTTAAGGTCACAGCTGTTGTAAGAAAATGCTGGAAAAGGACCCTGGCCAATTGTAGGAGGGTGGCCAGGCCTCAAAGCCCAGTCCTTTCAGGAAGAAGTGGATAATGGGGAAAGAGTTTAGCCTCTGGGGGAAGAAAAAGCAAGAACAGTGGAGCTCAGTGGCTGTGGGTGAAGATAGGGCATAAAAATGGTTCTTGCCTTGATAAAGCTGGGGCAAGAGACGGATGTCCCAGTGGGGGGATCTTCTGCCCCGTGACCAGGAAGACACCTTGCCCCCACCGAGGCTGGCTGACCCTTCTCAGCTGGGGTGCTGTAAGGAGCTTCTTGGTTAAAGTGCGGATGGGATGAGATGAAGCAAACAAGACCCCTTCCAGATCCAACAGTCCAGACTAGCATTTCTGTTGGCTTTGAGATTGGGCTGCTGATAGGTGTGCTAGGAACAAAGCCATTGCTATTTTCACATTACAAACTTCGAAGCTTGCCAGGAACTTTATAAAGAGTGTCTGCCCAGATTTCCCAGGCCGCCTCCTGATGAAGTGCTCAGTGGCCTGGCATCGCTATGAGACCCTCCCTGCTTCCTCCCATGGATTTTGACACGGGGACGGTGATGACAGCTCCTGGGGAGGTCAGGAGTCAGTTCTGCCCAGCCTGTCATGGAAAAGCAATTTATCTGAGAGCTGTCATTGCTTAAGAACCCAAAGTAGGTAGGACCTCCAGACCCTCTTTTGATATTTGCATGGTTGCCGTTGAAACCTCAAAAAGGCCATCCAGACCAGGCCCCTAGTTTACCCGGAGTGCGGGGCTGTCCTGGACTTCATCCGAATGGCCTGGAAGTTGTAAAGTCATCCTTAGTGGTAGTTTTCTTGTCTCCTCAGCTAAAACAAGTACGGAGAGTTCTGGTTATGAGGGAATAAAGTTTATTAGGCTCTGAGATTACATTACAGCGTGACCTGTTAGACACGGTTTCAGATATGCCGTGGTTCCAGTCAAGCTCTCCCACCACCATCTATGTGGCCAGCAGTGGAACAGACTGGGTGTGAACTCCTGGTCCCCAGCAAACGATGCCTGTGCAGCCACTTGTCTGGGAAGTACGTTATAGAGGGGATTTTGCAAACTCAAAGAGAGAAGGGGTGCAAACTCCGATGCCTACCAAGGCTGAGAAGGCAGTGAGGAAGAGGGAATTTGGCCCTCTTGGACAGGAGAGACAGGCAGTGTGCCTGCCTCCGCGGCCCGCCACTGCCCCGTTCAGCCAGGTGTCAGCATGCTGGATTGCATAGCCAGATTGTCCAATTTTTCTAACAGGAAGCTGAAAACCTAGGTTTGTATGTAAGAATCTCTCGAATTTAAATGTTGGAAACTAATTTGGATCTTTTTGGAACACCAGTTGGCTACTTTTTTTTTTTTTGAGACGGAGTCTTGCTCTTGTCGCCCAGGCTGGAGTGCAGTGGCACAATCTCCGCTCACTGCAACCTCCGCCTCCTGGGTTCAAGCGATTCTCCCTCCTCGGCCTCCTGAGTAGCTGGGATTACAGGCGCCCACCACCACACCCGTCTAATTTTTGTATTTCTAGTAGAGACAGGGTTTCGCTGTGTTGGCCAGGCTGGTCTCTAACTCCTGACCTTGTGATCCTCTTGCCTCGGCCTCCCAAAGTGCTGGGATTACAGGCGTGAGCCACTGCGCCCGGTCCAGTTTGCCACTTTTCCAAGTAGAGTTACTCTCTGCTGAGTATCTAGGGCAGGAGTCTGTGTAGCTGCCCACAGTCTCAGTAAGAACTCCTGGTTCTGAGAAGAATCTGGTAGCCTTGGGTCAGAGCCTGTAGCTTTCTTCAAGTTCATCCTGGCTTGCCACCTACAGCCTTGTGTGGAGACACTGGCCTGACGGTGAAGGGGCCTTGGTTCTGGTTGCAGCCCTGCCACTGATGGATGGCCTGTGTGACCTCAGAAAAGTCTCTGTCTCTCTCTGGCCTCAGTGACCCCTTCTGGAATTAGCCTAGAGTGTCCCTGGCCCCTGCCAGCTCCACCATTCTAGGCCTCCACCCGGGAGAAACCCAAAGTGGAGCGTTTTCCAAGGCAGAGCTGGCTCCGGTTTGGGGTGAATGATTGTTTTTTTTCTTTCATTCCTTCCTTCCTTTTTATTTTTTTTTATTTAAATTTAAGAGACAGGGTTTCACTCTAGCCCAGGCTAGAGTGCAGTGGTGTGATTATAGCCCATTGTAACCACCAACTCCTGGGCTCAAGCAATCCTCTGGCCTTGGTTTCCTGAGTAGCTGGGACTACAGGTGTGCACCACCATGCCCAGCTAATTTTCAAATTTTTTTGTAGAGATGGGGTCTTCCTATGTTGCCCAGGCTGGTCTCAAACTCGTGCCCTCAAGCAGTTTTCCTGCCTCGGCCTCTCAAAGTGTTGAGATTATCGGCTTGAGCCACAGCACCCGGTATATTTTCTAGACTGATTGTACATCTTTAGGTATTTCCAAAACTGAGCAAATAACTTACTGGAAAGGAGGCTTCCCAGTGGCTTCCAGCCTTTGTGCCAATGGGACCTATTAGCATGTGTCAAATGCCATTGGCAAAGGTTAGGTGGTGACAGCAGGCAGATGGGGCGTGTGACTGATGGAAAGCAGCAGGTGAGGGTCACCCCAGAGGCCCGGCTTCTCAGCTCTGTCCTCACTGACTGCAGCCTGGGTAGTCCTTCCTGTCTCTGGGCCTCAGTTTCCTCTTCTGAAAATTGAAGAATGAGTTTGGCTGGATGGTTTCTGAGTCCCCTGTGAGTCCTGGAGTTCTAAGAAATTTATGTTTCAAAGTTGTAATTGTATCATCTGTACAAGGACTTAAATTTCTTTTCAATTCAACAGATGTTTCTTCTTCCTTCCTTCCCTCCTTCCTTCTTTCCCTCCCTCCCTCCCTCCCTCCTTCCTCTCTTTCTCTCTCTTTCTTTTCTCTCTCTCTCTCTTCCCTTCCTTCTTTCTCTTTCCCCTCCTCTCCTTTTCTTTTCCTTTCTTTTCTTTCTTCTCACTCTGTCATCCAGGCTGCAGTGGCACGATCATAGCTCACTGCAACCCTGAACTCATACAGATGATCTTGGAGATGGATCTTCTAGGCCTGCCCACAGGTAGTGAGTGAGTTAGGAATTTGTTTCTCCCCCAGCCGAGCCTAAAGATGCCCATCACCAAGCCCAACACTTTGATGGCAGCCTCATGAAAACCCTTGAGTCAGAACCACCCAGCAAAGACATAGGAACGGAGAAACCGCTGTTCGTTCCAGCTGCTAAGTTTTGGGGTTATTAGTTCTGCAGCAATGGGTAATCAGTGCAGCCCTTCTGCCACCAGCTAAGCCCTTAGGACTGGGCTGGGAAGGGAAGGGTTAACCCCAGAGCCAAGACTTCAGGTGGGCAGCAAGGTTAATGCCTCCAGCGTGGGGGACCTTTCATTACAGAGTTACCCAGTGGTTCAGCCAACGTTTGTGTCTGCTGCCAGCTGGGCCTCAGCCCTCCTGTGGCGCCTGTCAGGGCAGGGGCATTGGGTTGTGTGGGGTGGGGGAGACATTATGGAAACTGACAGATTTATTAGCAGCTTTGCCCCCCTGCATCTGCTCTCGATGCACCAGCTGTGAGTAGAGCCGGCACAGCTGATCGGCCGTGTCCCTGGCAGGGGTCAGGGCTCCCTCAACTTCTCAGCTCCTGGCCCTGGGCCTGCTGTGTGGTGTCCACAGGTTTAGGGGTGCTGAGGAGCTCCCTTAAAGTCCAGAGACTGCTGAGAAACCAGGCCCACATGCAAGGCGCACCTCCTGGGTGATAACGGCCCTGCCATTGCCATCTCATTTCATCCTCATGGTAACCCTCTCAAAGTGGGCGTGCCCACCAACCCTGTAGCTGCAGGAGGAAACCGAGGCCTGGGGTGTGCAGCTGGAAAGCACAGGGCTCTCTGACCCCAGGGTCTGCCTGATCATCCACTCTGCCTCCTTGGCTCCACCATGGGGAGCATGATGGATATGGTGCTTTGGTGGTTTGGGGGCGTTACTTCGAGGAAGAAGCTGGGAGAGTTAAGGAGGCAGGGCTTCTGAATCCCTACTGCCCGCTCCCCCGGGAGCAGCCCTGCTACTCTGTGCTGGGCCATTCGGGGATCACGTACAGTTCTGCTTGGAAGATAGAGTTCTAAAACCAAAGCCAAACCAAACCAGGTCACACGGTGTTTCACAAATGTGTGGTCTGAACACAGAATGTTCCAGCCCCAAGTCCTCATACCGTGTGACCTGAGGGGCCAGTAATAGCCCCTCTCTCCTGGGGATTTATGGAGAATTCAGGGAAGTCAAACAGGCGAAGCCCAGAACACAAGGCCAGGCACGCAGTGGATGCTGAGTGTAGTGGTGGTGGTATTTTCAAAGAAGGATTTGCTTTCGTAAGAGTGGCCTGTGGTGTGGAGGCAGCATCTCTCTAGGCCATAGGGTGCCTTTGGAGGCTCCTAACGGAGTGACCCCCCTCAAGTCTATGTGTGTGGAGAGGCCTCCAACCCAATGCCCACCACACGCCGAGCTGTGCTCTCTGCCAGAAAACTTGAAATAGGAAGATAAGCCTGGAGGGGCAGGTTAGGGGAAAGGGAGGAGACATAACCGTTGTGGGTTTTCTCTGAAAGCAGAGCCTAGGGGAGGTTGAATGGACAGTGATAAGATTAGGGACTGAGGTGGAGCCATAAATCCTGCTCATTATCCCCCGGGGGCCAGAGGGGGCAGGTTGACTTTAAGAGGAGCCAAAGGAAAGAAGAAAGGCTGAGGTCCAGCATGGGGAAGGACCAGCCTCTCCCTCTGAGTCCAAGTTCTTTCTCTGGCACCCCTGGAGGCAGCCCATCCTGTCCTTGCATGAACCCTTCCAGTAATAGGGAGCTCACTGACGTGTGCAGTAGCCGATTCTCGCAAGATTCATCTCTGGATGTTCAAAAGAGGCTTCCTGTCTGCCAAGTGCCAGCCTTCCCCCAGAAACTTCATTTAATAATTCGGCAAGTCTCTGGACACCTACCATGTGCCCTGCCCTCATGAGGAGGGAGCAACATAGCATTGAGCAAGACAAAGTCCCTCCTCTCAAGGAGCTTGGGTTCAGCTGCAGGAAGGCAAATATTATACAGTGACATCATGTAATGCCAGGTGATAATAAGTGCTATGACAAAAATGAAAATAAAGTGACACGACATGATGACTACCTTGATAGGGTGGATGTGGGAAGTAAAAGTTCTTCTTCAAAGTTTCATTTCTTGTTAAAGTATGAATCCTAAGTGTGTTAATAACTCTTTGTTAAGCCCTATCCTATGTAGCTGTTAAACATGCCATGTGTACAGGCACGTAGTATATTCTATGTCCTTACCTTTGCCTACCAGATGAGAAGAAAACAAAACACACAAAAAAACTATATTCTATTTGCTTGTACTTTAACCAAGATATCTGTGCTGGACGTGCTCATGAGTGTGTCCCAGCTCACGGTCTATGCCCCTTATCTGTTTAAAAAGTTTTAAGTTGTTAGCCAATCAGGTTTTAGTTTAGATTGTGAGCTCTGGCTCCAGCCAATGGAAATCAGACACAGCAGTAATGACAAGCCCAAATGCTTAAGGGATGAATAGGTCTGCTTTTCCTTGTACTCTAGTGGCAAGATGGCTAGCAAGGGTACCCTTTCTGCAGTGCAGGAAGTAAAATTTGCTTTGCTGAGAGATCGTTTGTCTCAGTGCTGGTTTATCTTCATGGCACCCAACATCTGTTTCCAACAGTGGACGAGGACAGGCCTGAGACATTTAAGTGCAGGCATGAATGACAAGAAGAAACTAGCTATGGCAGACTGTATTTTCCAAAGATGGCTTTAATATCTTCCATCACACCCGCTCTTATGCAATGTGATTCACCACTCCTTCAGCAAGACATAGAGTCTATTTCTGCAGCCTTGGTCCTGGGTAGGACCTGTGATGGCTTTGACCAATAGAATAAGGCCAGAGTGATGCTGTGATTTCTGTATGTAACTTTTATCTACTCCAGTAGCTTTTGCTCTTGTGTTCTTGGGACTGTTTTTTAGATCACTTCCTCTTGGAATCCAGCTGCCATGCTGGGAGAATTCTAAGCCACATGGAGTGGCCAACCATGTAACGGAGCTCTTGGTTTTTTGTGCCATTTCTCTTTAACTAATCTTCAGGAACCTTCATCTTTTAACTGGAGCATTTGGTCTTTTGATATTTAATATAATTTATCAGTGTATATGGGTGCAAATCTGTTAGCTTATTTTGTGATTCCTCCTCTCCCCTCCCTTCCCCTCTCCTTCCTCCCTCCCTCCCCTCCCCTCCCTTCCCTTCCCCTCCCTCCCTTCCCCTCCCCTCCCCCCTCCCTTCCCCTCCCTCCCTTCCCCTTCCCCTCCCTTCCCTCCCTTCTCTTCCCCTCCCTTCCCCTCCCTTCTGCTTCCCTTCCCTTCCCTCCCTTCCCTTCCTCTCCCTTCCCCTCCCTTTCCCTTCCCTTCCCCTTCCCTTCCTTTCTCTTCCCTCCCTCCCTTCCCCTTCCCCTCCCTTCCCTCCCTTCCCTTCCCCTCCCTTCCCCTCCCTTCTGCTTCCCTTCCCTTCCCTCCCTTCCCTTCCTCTCCCTTCCCCTCCCTTTCCCTTCCCTTCCCCTTCCCTTCCTTTCTCTTCCCTCCCCTCCCCTCCCCTTCCTTCCTTCCTTCCCTCCCTTCATCCCTCCCTCCCGTCCTTCCTTCCTTCCTTCTCCCCTGTGCCTTCCTCCCTTCCTTCCTTCTTCCTTTCTTCCTTCTCCCCCTTTCCCTTT
The DNA here is from genome assembly GCF_009761245.1 of Sapajus apella. Classification (NCBI taxonomy): domain Eukaryota; kingdom Metazoa; phylum Chordata; class Mammalia; order Primates; family Cebidae; genus Sapajus; species Sapajus apella. The sequence goes on along the minus strand of NW_022436973.1, from coordinate 5,298,575 downwards.
CTCCCTTCCTTCCTTCCCATTTTGGATTAATTATTTTTTCATTCTATTTCCCCTCTCTACTAGTTTGGGGACTATGCACTGTTTTTATTCTTTTAATGTTATCATTGAAATTACAACATGAATATTTAACTTACTGAAGTCTAAATATAATCAGTACCATTGTTCTTCTTCCAGGCCTTAGAACACTGCTACTCTAATTTGACATACATGCCATAGTTTTGGTGGGTTCTAATTATTTTTTTTAAAAGATAAACTCTACAAGACATTAGTGTTATTGTTTTATATAGTCAATGCTCAACTAGATTCGCAGGTGTATTGATCAGTTTCTTTGTTCTTCACTTCTCCTTTCATCTCAAGCCTTCTGCCAGGGTTCATATTTCTTCTACATAAAGTATACACTTCAACAAATTTCAACAAGCAGAATGTGCTCTATTCTTTTTTGTCTGAGCATGCCTTTATTTAATCCTTATTCTTGAAGTACATGATGATGAGCACGGAATGTTAGTTGGGTAGTCAGTTTCTTTTAGCACATTGAAGGTATCATGCTAGTATCACCTGGCTCTGTTTTTGCTATTTAGAAGTCTTCATCACTCTGTCATTTCTTTGAAGGTTATTTTTCTTATTTTCTGGTTGCTTGTTAGATCTTTCTCTTGTATGTGATGTTTTTCTGCTTTACTGTGATGCCTAGACACAGATTTATTCTTATCACTTTCCTTGAGATTTGTTGGGATTTTTGAATTTGTGGATTAGTTCCTCTCATCAGTTTTGGAAAGTTCTCTGTCATTATTTCTTCAGTTAGTGTGTCTGCCCCATTTTCTCTCTTGTATTTTTCTGAAACTGCTATTATTACTGTTAGTTTATTTTGTGATTCCTCCCCTCCCCTCCCCTCCCTTTCCCTCTCCTCCCTCCCTCCCATCCCCTCCCTTCCCTTCTGCTCCCTTCCCTTCCTCTCCCTTTCCCCTTCCATGAAAAAAAAAGTCAGATTTTTTTTCAGCCTCTCTTCCATGTCTCCCAGCCTCTCTTTTATGTTTTACACCTATCTACTTCTCTGTACTATATTCTGGATCATTTATCTTCTGCCTCACTCATTTTTTCTTTAGCTCTGTTTAAACTTCTATCAAACCCAACTATTGACTTCTATGTTTCAGTTATTGTGTTTTTCATTTCTAGAAGTTCTATTCAAGTTTCTCTGTTTTTTTCAATTATTAAAATTGTTGTAAAATATATGTAACATAAAGCTTACCATTTTTGCCATTTTAAAGTATACAGTTCAGTGGTACTAAATACATTCATAATGTTGTGCAACCATCACTATTTGGTTCTCTTTTAATTCTGCTAGTACTTTTCATGGTTTCTGTTCCCAGTAGATATTTGTAAGGCTACATGCCTTCCTTCCTGCAGTTCCCCATCTAGATTGCTAATCCTCACTTATCTGTACCCCTCCTCCAAAATCTGGAGGTACGTCTCTCCCCCTTTTAAAACCTTTGGCTGGACAGTCATGGTAGAAACTAAAGCCATCATCATTTAATCATTTTGTGTTGACTCACAAAACAAAGAAACAAACTAACTTCTATTAAGTGCTAGGTTATTTTCTAGGGCGTGCAATAATGAATCAAGCCTGAAACCTTCCACTGACGACCTGTTTCCTGGGGGGAGGCTGATGTGAGAAAAAGGACATTTCGAATGAATTCCCATACCTTCTTTGAATGCCAAGTGTGTGCTGGTCACGTTGCTGGGTTCTGAGTATGCAGGAAGTAAGATGCAATCTTCTCTCCCAAAGCTGATAGTACAGTAGCAGAGGTGAAATGGGTCCTTAAGTAATCATGTACAACGTCACAAAGGCCAGGCACATGATAGGTGCCTTTTCAATAATCTCTGAGTGAATGATGGTGAGTTGATTGGAACGTATTAAGGAAATCTGTAATGGCATTTGAGTCAGGCCTTAGAAATGTGTTATTTTTGGACCTCCACAGACATAGGAGAAGGTAGGGGCAGCTCAGGTAGGAAAACAGCATGAATAAAGGCATGGGGTGTCTTTTTATTTTAAACTGCTCTATTGAGATATAATTCACATACCACAGAGTCCCCCTGTCTAAAGTGTACAATTCAGTGGTTTTAAGTATATTTAAGAGTTGCGTGAGCATCACCATAATTTAATTTTAGAACATTTTCATCATCCTAAAAGAAAATTGGTCATTAAGTCATTCCTTATCCTCCTGCCCCTCCCACCACCACAGGCATAAGCAACCACTATTCTACCTTCTGTTTATTTATTCTGAACATTTCATATAAATGAAATTGTACAATATGTGGTCTTTCGTGACTGGAAATTTTCATTTAGGGATAACGTTTTCAAGTTTCATCCGTGTTGTAGCATGTGTCAGTACTTCATTCCTTTTCATTGCAGACTAATATTCCATTGCATGAATAGACTGTGATTGTTTACTCGTTTATTGACTCCATTCAAAGAATGGATGTTTACTATCATCCACTGATAGAGGCTTGGGTTGTTTCTACTTTTTGGCTTCTGGGAATATTCGTGTCCAACTTTTATGTGGGCATATGTGTTTTATTCTGTAATTCCACCAGGAATGGAATTGATAGGTAAAATGGTAGCTCTACGTTTAACCTTTTGAAGAACTGCCAAGCTGTTTGCCAAGACAGCTGCACCATTTGATGTTTCCAGAGCAGCACATGAAGGTTTTAACTTTTCCACCTCCTCGCCCACACTTTCTATTATCTGTCTTATGGATCATAGCATCTGCTGGGATGAAGTGGCATCTCTCCGTGGTTTTGATTTTCATCTCTCAGTGGCTAATGATGTTGAGCATGAGCACTTTTTCATGTGCTTATTAGCCATTTGTATAGCTTTTTTTTTTTTTTTGAGACAGAGTCTTGCTCTGTCACCCAGGCTAAAGTGCAATGCCGCAATCTTGGCTCACTGCTACCTCCGCCTCCCTGGTTCAAATGATTCTCTTGCTTCAGCCTCCTACGTAGCTGGGATTACAGGCACCCGCCACCGCACCCGGCTAATTTTTGTAGTTTTGGTAGAGATGGGGTTTTGCCACGTTGGCCAGGCTGGTTTCGAACTCCTGACCTCAGGTGATCCACCTGCCTCGGCCTCCCAAAGTGCTGGGATTACAGGCATGAGCCTGAGCCCAGCCCATTTGTATAACTTTTATGGAGAAATGCCTATTCAAATCCCTTCTTCATTTTTTTTGTGGGGGGAAGGGGACAAGGTATCCATCTGTCACCCAGGCTGGAGTGCAGTAGTGCCATCAGAGCTTACTGCATCCTCCAACTCCTGGGATCAAGCAATCCTCCTGCCTCAGCCTCCAGAGTAACTATGACTATTATGTGCCACCAGGTCCAGCTAATTTTTTTTTTGGTAGAAATGGGGTCTTGCTATGTTGCCCAGGCTGGTCTTAAACTCCTGGCCTCAAGGCATCCTCCTGCCTCAACCTCTTAAAGCACCAGAATTACAGGCATGCGCCACTGCACCCCGACTATTTACCTTCCTATTGTTGAATTATAAGGGTTCTTTATATATCCTGGATGCTAAACTCAGATACATAATTTGCAAATGTTTCCCCCATCCCATGACTTGTCTTTTCACTTTCTTTATGACATTCTATGAAATGGAAAAGTGTTAAACTTTTATGAAGTCCAGTGTATCAGTCTTCTCCTTTATTACCAATGCTTTTGGTATTCTAGCTTATGTTCTGTTTTGTAATGTGAGCGAGTCCCATGGGCAGGTTCAGTTTGTGGAAACTCATCAGGCCGTTATAATTTGTGTACTTTTCTTGCCTGTACAACTTCAAAAGCCAGTTGTAGAAAACAGGACTGGTAATAACTGCAGCTTCCTCTGCGGAGTCATCGTGAGGACTGGATGGGCAAATGCACGCACAGTGCTTAGCACGGAGCCGGCCACTGCTTAGTGCCGAATGTGGGAGCAAACTTGCTACTGTACTTATTGCTAAAATCCAGCTCTGTCCCTTGTTGGGTGGTGATCTTGGCCCTAAGTCCCTTCACCTTGTTGGGCCTCACTTTCCTCATCTGTAAAATAGGTTAGCACTGTCCACGTCGCCAGGGCCACCAGGGCCCTCTATGAAACAAGATGTGACATCATCAAGCTTGAAGTCTGCCTCCAAGAGGGCCTCACAGAAGCTTGCGTTCATAAAACAGGGAACAGGAAAAAGAAAAATCAGACTCATGATTGAAGAGAGACAAATTACTGGTGTAGTCGTGATTGTTTGGGTGGTGGCCACGAGCTGGGTGTGGGGTGGCCCCTCAGAGTTTCCATAAGCAGGGTTGGCCAGGGAAGGAATGAAGGGGGAGTTGGCTGACAGACTTGTCTTCCACGGGAGTGGGGCCTGGTGGTGCCAGGGCACTCAGCTTGGGCCAGGCTGGTGTACAGTCTTGGCTTTAGGCCTGGCTGGGCAAGAGTTGCTTGACTCTTGGTGTGGAACAATCAGAAACCAGTCCTCCCTCTAGACCCTGATAGCTCCTGACATCCCCATTGGGGGCCCCTATTTGTTTGTTTGTTTTTTGAGACAGGGTCTCGCTGTGTACACCAGCCCGGCCCAAGCTGAGTGCCCTGGCACCACCAGGCCCCACTCCCCTGGAAGACAAGTCTCTCTCTCTCAGCCAACTCCCCCTTCATTCCTTCCCTGGCCAACTCTGCTTGTGGAAACTCTGAGGGGCCGTCCCACACCCAGCTCATGGCCAGACTGGAGTGCGGTGGCGTGATCTCGGCTCACTGCAACTTCTGTCTCCCGGGTTCAAGTAATTCTCCTGCCTCAGCCTCCTGCGTAGCTGGGACTACAGGCGCACGCCACCACACCCAGCTAATTTTTGTATTTTTAGTAGAGACGGGGTTTTGCCATGTTGGCCAGGATGGTCTCAAACTCCTGACCTCGTGATCTGCCTGCCTCGGCCTCCCAAAGTTTTGGGGTTACAGGCCTGAGCCATGGTACCTGGCCTGTTGTTGTTTTTGAGATGAAGTCTTGCTGTGTTGCCCAGGCTGGAGCGCAGTGGCACGATCTTGGCTCACTGCAACCTCCGCCTCTGGGTTCAAGCAATTCTCCTGCCTCAGCCAAGATAGTGGCAGGACTTTCCTCCACAGCTGGGAGGAGAGAGGAACTGGAGCGGCCACTCTGGAACACAATTTGCAGTCCCTGAATCTTCTAACGTGGAACATTCCTCTCTCTCTGTGAGCAGCAACTCCCCTCATGGATGTTTACCCAACAGAAATGAGCCCATATGTCCCCCAAAAGACACATGCAAGAAAATTCATGGCAGCTTTCCCCCCAAATATCCCAAAGCTGAAAACAACCCCCAAATGCAGGGCTTGCTGAATGGATATGGAAGCTGTGATATTGTCATTCAAAGAGCCACTTAGGAACGAGAGGGAACAAGGCGCAGCCTCATGCAGCAACGCGGCTGAATCTTGCAAACACGTTAAGTAAAAGATGCAGACCCTGGCTGGGTGTGGTGGCTCACGCCTGTAATCCCAGCACTTTGGGAGGCCGAAGCAGGCAGATCACAAAAGACAAAAATTAGCCGGGCATGGTAGCGTGGGCCTGTAATCCCAGCTACTCGGCAGGCTGAGGCACGAGAATCGCTTGAACCCAGGAGGCTGAGTTTGCAGTGAGCCGAGACTGCACCATTGCACTCCAGCCTGGGCAACAGAACAAGACTTAGTCTCAAAACAAAAAGATAAAAGATGAAAGAAAATGATAAATACCAAACTGAGTACAAAAGTAAATATTTATAAAGAATGTGAAATGAAATCACCACAAATTGCTGGAGACTTTCAAGTTTTGATTCCTTTCTTCTGAGCGTTTTTGAGCCTGTTTCCCAGAAACGTGCGTATTCAAATGCTTCCTGATAGCCACCTGGATCCCTGCCCTGCATGAACACTGCCCGGCTCCCTGGGATTCCTGGTATGGGGCCCTGCAGATGAGTCTCCCTCAGGCTTAAATGTCATCAGCTTCTCAGGAAGTTGCCTCTGCCTGGTGCTCACCTCTGGCCCCTGCCTAACTCCCCAGCCCCAGCTCACAAACTTCCCCACCTACCCCTTCCCCTCTCCTGGACTCACAGACTCCCCTGCTCACAAACACCCCCATCTACTTCTCCCTCACCTTTCCTCGCCCACAAACTCCCCTGCTCACAAACACCCCAGCTCACAAACTCCCCTACCTACTTCTCCCCGCTTTCCTGGGCTCACAAACTCCCCAGCTCACAAGCTGCCCCGCCTACCCCTCACCCTTTCCTGGACTGACTCTTCCTCCCCAGGCTCTCAGCTTCCATAGTAGCTTCCAGAGAGGCCTTCTCTGACTTCCTTGACTAGGATGTTCTCCCTTTGTAAGTCCCCAGACTGTGACCAATGACAACAGAGCAGGAGGTTAGAGCAATTCCTGTGGACGTAGCTTGTGTGGTAGGCCTCCCAGCTCCACCAGTTTTCTAGCTTTGTGATCTTGGGCCTGTCCCATAACCTCTCTGGGCCTCCGTTTTTTCCTCTGTAGAATATCCCTAATATGAAAATCCAAAATTTGAAACGCTCCAAAAGGAAACTGTTTGACTGGCATAATAAATGACTTTTTGGCATGAAATTTTTGACTTTTTCACTGACATGATGCTGAAAGGCAATGTTCATTGGAGTATTTTGGATTTCAGATTTTTGGATTAAGCATGCTGAACTAGTAAGTATAATGCAGATATTTGAACATATGCTAAAAACCCACATCCAAAAGTCTTATAGTCCCGAGCATTTGGGATAAGGACAGCTCCATTGTGAAGCTGACTCTGCCTCAGAGGGAGATGTGAGGACCCCGTTTGCTCAAGCACGTGCTGCCCGTGAGAGGGCGCCTGGCTCTTCTAGTCGTGGCAATGGCCCATGACTCTGAGCCCTAGTCCTCCCTCCAGCATGCCCACTTCACACTGGTGGTCTGCTTGAATGCTCTGTGGGGCAGGTCTGTCCCCGGGGCCTCACAGCACCTGGCCCATGTGGGGGGCAAAAAAAGATGTTGAATGAATGAGTCAGTCTCTTCTGTGTATCTCAGATGCACCCAGGTGTCTCCAAGCCACAGCCCATGTCTGTGTCCAGGCCACGCCCTCTTACCGGGAATTAGCAGCCACCTACTCCCCGCTCACCCAGTAACGGGCACTGGTTAAATAAATAAGCCTCAGTCACCCGCGCTGATCTCATCAATCTCTTGACTGGAGGCCAGAGTTCCTGTTGGCCTCCACATCCATATCGTTTTACAGCTTACAAGGCCCGTTCCCTTTCACAATCCAATCCCAGGCTTGGGTAACAGGGCAGCGACTGGGCGCTCCAGTGTGACAGAGGCGTGTTGACTGGCTTCCTGAGAATCACACAGCAAGAGAGGTGGGAGATGGTGCACTTGCCCGGGGCCCTGGGGTGGGGCAGCCTCACTCTTGGAGCTGGAGCCGGACCCTCTCTTAGCCCTTCCCGTGAGCACTACAGGCCGACCACATTGTGCGCACTTAGGTTTGTTCAACGTGAGTGAAAGAGGGCAAGGTTAGGTTCAGCCCTTGGCTCTGGGACTGTGGGCACGCCCTTGATCCCTGGTGCCTCGGTTCCCCCATCTGTAAATGGAGTTAATTTACTGAGTAAAGGCAAATTTACTCAGTAAATCTGTTTCTACCAGCCCGGCTAATTTTTTATATTTTCTGTAGACATGAGGTTCCACCATGTTGCCAGGCTGGCCTCAAACCCCAGAACTCAAGTGATCCTCCCCCCCTCAGCCTCCCAAAGTGCTGCGACTACAGCCGTGAGCCACTGCACCGGGCTTCACTGTCTTATTTTCACATATGAAGCCCCTTGTGGAAGGCTCACAATTTCCCTAGGAGGATGTCCTACTGGAACCCCCATCTCCCAGAAAAAGGTACTGAGGGGACTCCAGACCTGAGTTGCCCAAGGCACCTGACCTCAGGCTTGCCCTCAAAAACACCGCGTGTGCCCGGAGAAGGCCCTGCATAGCGCCCGGCGCAGAGTGTGACTCCAAAACGCCGATTCCCTTTTCTCCATCCCTTTGAGCTTGCCGACCCTTGAGTACTGTAGTTCTTAAAACTCACATTGAAGTATACCGTGCGTACAAACAGAGTATGCGCTTGGCACAGCTTCGCAAGCTGAATGTGCGTGTTTACCCAGCACCCGGATGAAGAAAATCAAAACCATCCCAGGCCCCCGCAGCCCCTCAGGCTGCCTTCGATCTCTCTCCCGCAGGGGAAGCCCGCCGCGGCTGAGGGAACTGCACGTGGGTGGAACCGCGTCGTCCTTTGCGTCTGCCTCTCTTGCTCCACATTCTGCCCGTGACCTTCATGGACCAGTTGTCACCACAGAGCCTGCGTTCTCAAGGCTGTGTGCACCATCATTTTTTCATCGCTTTTGCTTCCGTGATGGGTCCCTCTGGGCTTTCCCCTTTGAAATGGAACACAGGGTTTCTCTGACTCCCGATGTGTCTCTGCGCCTCTGCCCAGGCCTGCTGGGGAGGCAGGGGGGAGGCTGGGGGAGTGTGTGTTCTGCCCCAGTGCCAGTTCCAAGTAAACGTGCTTCGAGGAGGCCCTGGCTTGGCTTTCCACCCTCTCCTGCTCCTTCCCAGACTCCATCAACATTCTGCTGTTCTGGGCTTGGCTTGAGGCCGAGGGGTGAGCTGGCGGGCATCCTAGGTAAACAAAGGTGGCAGGAGAGAAGAAAGTCTCTTAGGGGTGGGAGGATGGACCCAATCAGAAGCCCTCTCCATGAGGACTGAGTTTATGTGGGGCCGCTGCCCTGGGAGCCCTGGAACATGGTAGGAGGGGAGGGCTCGGGTAGAAGCTGGGCCTTCTCCAGACTAGGCCCTGCTCTGGGGAGGGCAGCTGCCGGGGTTCACGTCCCAGCGCTGCAGCTTTCAGGCTGTGTGACTTTGGGCAAACTGCTCAACCTTTCTATGCCTCAGTATTTTAATCTATAAAATGGAGGCAGTAAATAACTCGATGCAGGTAAGGATTTCTGACCTACAGTCAATGCTGGCTGTTAGGACGATAGATAAGTAGGCTGAGAGGTAACTAGGTCCCGGATGTGCACGATTGTGCATGGAGTGGACACCATGCTGTCACCATTTGGCAAGGAAGTGGAGGCACAGAGAGGGTGACAATCTGCTTGAAGCCACACTGTGAGTCTGTGGCAGAGCCAGCTCTGATCCAGGGTCCAGGCCACTGGCACCAGGCTATGAGCAGAGCTTGGGTGACCCGGCAGCCCTGACCTGCCACAGAGTGGTGCCCAGCACTGTCCTTGTAGGGCCCATACTCAGCCTTCACATGGGGCTTGGGGAGCAGCGCCTCAGGCTCATTTTCTCTGTCTATAAAATGGACATATGCACCCCAAAGAGTCAGTATCCTTCCCCTTCCTGGGTCCCTGGCTAGTGGTCTCCCTGGAGTGAGGCAAGCTTGGGGGCTGGTCAGGGAGGCCTCTGCACCTGCCTAGTGTTAGAAGCCCTGGGTGGAGCAGCCCTGCCCCTGCTCTGTGGCTGGGAGGCCGTCAGGCCTGGGAGCCAAGGTTGGCAGCCCTTGTTGGGGCTGTGCCCTGACCCTGCGCTCGAGGTGCTCCAGAACAGGGGACAGGCACAGAAACAGCTATTCCTAACTTAGGCTGCGAGTATCCAGTATCCTAAAGGGCTGGGGAGATCCAGAGGTCAAAGCAGTTGGCTGCAGTCCAGGAAGTCTTCACAGAGGAGGCCTCTTTGGAGCAGGGTTTTGCAGGTTGAGTAAGAGTTCATTAGGTAGAGAGGATAGTAAAGGTATTTTTAGCATAGGGAATGGCAATAGGTCCCAACTACTCCCTCCCTGCCTTTGCTTGCCCTCTCTGTATTTCAGGGGGCTGAAAGCTGGAAAATGACATTTCCAGAGCCAGTTGCCAGCTGGTTTCTGGTTCAGATCTGCCAGTGGGAAGGAGGCCTGAGGAGGGGAGATGCCAGTCGGCCTCTGACTGCAGCCTCGGGTGGCTCCTGCAGGCTCGTATTTCCCAGCAGCTAGGTTGGTTCTAGGGCTGCTGGGCGCCAGCTCGTGGGCTTTGCAGCTGCTTCCTAATTTCTAGGTCACACTCCTTCTCCCATCTGCTCCTCCGCCCCTTTGGATACTTCTGGAATGGACTTCCTCTATGAACTCCCTCTCTTCCTGAAATAGTAGTAGTGCGGTTTCTGTTTTCCAGCCAGTGAGTCACTGATACAATTCTCAAGCCACCAGCCAGCACCAGATTGTAGAGTAAAAGGAACAGAAGGGTTTGGTCCCCAGAACGCATGATGTTGTGTTTTTATTTTGGTTTATTGTTTTTATGTGCATGTCATGTCTTTTGACATGAGTTCCCCGAGGGTGGGGACTATCCCCATCATCTATTCATTCAACAGACATTCATGAATAGGGAATGAGATGAATGACCAAGTCCCCACATCCATGGAATCGCAGTCTGGACCTGCTTCATCCAATACGAGCCAGACTGGCTACTGAGCGCTTGAAATGCAGCTAGTTTGAATTGAGACGGGCTGTCAGTGTAAAATACACACCACGTTTCAAAGATTATGAAAATAAGAATGTCAAACATCTTACTAAGAATTCTTATATTGATTACGTGTTGAAATAATGTTTTGGATATGTCGGATTAACTAAAATACATTATTAAAGCTAATTCCACCTACTGCTTTTTACTCTTTTCAGTGTGGTCACTAGAAAATTCTAAATTCCATACATGGCTTGCAATTGTGGCTCATGTTTTATTTCTGTTGGGCAGCACAGGCCTTGTGGGAGCTGAGCTGGAAAACACTGACTTACCAATTCGTTATTTATTAGTGTCTATTTAAGAGATATGTGGTCCCTGCCTTGAGGGCTTCAGAGAGGATGGAGAAGGGGACAGATAGGCCAACGTGAAAGTAAAATTTACTGTGAGAAATGTTTGAAGTGGTCCATATTCCAGGACTCTGGGGTCCTGAAAAGAAATCACGGAAGGCTTCACAGAAGAGGTGACTTCAGTTTTAAACATTATAGGATGAGTAGGAGTTTGCCAAACAGAAAAAGGAGAGGAGGGGTACTCCAGGCTCAGGGAACTACATGTGCAAAAGCCAAGAAGTAGGCAACTACATGGGGTATTCTGGGCATACAGGAAGTGAATTGTGGCCCCCAAACAGATTGTTGGTGGAAGTGGCCAGAGATGGAGCCAGACTGCATAGGGCCTTGAATTTAAACCCAGTAAAATTTATAACCAGGTACAGGGCTGAGGCTCAGGAAAGACTCTTAAGCAGGAGGTGGGGGTCCAGGTGTGAGCGATCTCACCTACCCATCTCCCTCCAAACACTTAAAGGACCAGACCAGACCTGGTTTGAATGTGAAAAATAAACTATTTTATTTCAGTGTTTGCTCCTTGCGGTCCAGAAGCGCATCTGCTGCCTGCTTGGAACCTAAAAGCTTTTATAAAACTGTAGAGAAATACGGCTCTATGGATAGAGAAAATCTACATGTTGATTCATGGTGTGACTCTTCCCTGTGCAAAGCAGAAAGTTTAAATGCAACAGCGTGATTCTCTCCAAGCCCTTCTCCAGGATTTGGAGGGCCCTGGAGGCTGTGACCTCACATCCAATAGAAACCCCCCCTTCTTCCAGCCTGAGGGAGGCCCACTCATGTAGAAAGAGCTGGAGGTAAAATCAAAGCTGACAACTCATGGGCTCCCCAGCTTCCTCAGGGGCAGGGGCTGTGTTTGGGGGCCCTAGCCCTGCAAAGAAGGGGCAGCTGGGTGCCAGCCTTGTTGGTTAGTGGCCAGCACTGGCAGCGAAGGCTCTTGGGAAGCCTAGGCATTGCAGCGGGCAAGCTCATGGGTAGGGCGGGGGTGTCCAGGACTCTTCTCCCCTAGAACTAGGATCTGAAGGGTGGTACCCAGGCACAGGAGGGGACCAGGACACGTCTGAGGACAGAAGGTGGTCACAGTCATGGTTTCACTCTCAGAAACATCCTGGGCCCGTGCGCTAAGCCTTTGTGGAGCAGGAACGGACCTTGTGGTTATTTATACAAGGCTGTGCCATACAAAAGCATTGCAAGCATGGAGCGGAGAGGACCCCTGGAGATGAGCTGGTTTAATCACTCCTCTGACCAAGGAGGAAACCGAGGCCTGGAGAGGGGAAGGCAGTGCCTGGCCAGACATGGGGCCTGAACCCAGCCCAGGGCTCTGACTCCCAGTTCCCCAGTTCCCTCCCCACCTTCTTGTCTCAACTGAGCCTTTTTTGCTTTTTTTTTCCTCAGGTCCCGGATAGCCTCTCTGGCAGTTTCAGGTCGGGCTACGGTTATCAGTGGAGCAGTGGACTCAGAGTCAGAGGCCCTGACTCTGTTCTTGGGCCTTCACATTACCCAGCCTTGCTAATAATCACGAGGCCACTGGTGCGGAGGGGGCCGCCTCCCCTCTCCAAGCCTCAGTCTCCTCATCCTGGAAGCAGCTCCCACAACAGTTTCCCATGGTGATTAAATTTGTTGGCGGCCCCATGAGCCCCAGCAGGTGTAGAAGGCACCCAGCACATAGTAGGTGCTTCACAACGGTGAGGTTGAGGGGAAGGGCTATTAAGCTGGGGCTGCTGGGATGTGGAGGGGACCTTGGGCCTATCACTGTCCCCACCCAGCTCTGGCTGTCCCAAGGGCCCCTGGGGCTGGGTGCAGTCAGGGGAAGAGGTATAGGATGCAGTCTAGGGAGCTGGATTCCCTGATCCAGCCAAGGGGTACGCTACCCCTTTTTGGCCACTTTAAGGGGCTATGGAGTAGATCAAACAATATGGCGGGCAGCCAATGGCTTTCCAAAGGGCATCTGGGCAGGATAGGGAATGTGGGTCTTTCCTCTCTCACCCCAGTCCCAGTCAGCCCAGGTCAGGGCTCCCACTGTTTCTGGCACAGAGCATTCCTCACAGCTAAGGGGGTGGGTGGGGACCCACAGGCTCAGGGGGCTTAGATGGGCCAGGAGCACATTCAATCCCTAAGAGCCCCCACAGGCTGCTCACCTTGCTCTGGGGTCTGGGGCCCAAGAAGGGACATATGTTGCTCATTAGCGTGGGATAAAGATTGGGATCAAGGTGGGTGCTCTCAGCAGGCTGACGTGGGGCTGGGCACAGGGGTCCCTTAGGCGGGGCCAATGATCACATTCCGGAAGCCCTTCACAGCCTTCAGCTTGTCGCTCTCGAAGTCCACCACCAGCTTGTGGCGGCCCACATGGAGCGGCAGCAGGTCCACTCTCACCTTGACTTCCTCCCCTGGCTCCACGGGGTCTGGGCTGCAGTGAGAGAGCGGGTGGTGAGCGAAGGGGCCCAAGGCCTGGTTCCCCCCTGCTGGGTTCAGCCAGGAAGGCGCACAGCTTCGAGGCCCAGCATGGTGTCTCCATGAATCTGAGCTAATGCTGACAATCACCAATGCGCCTCATTCTCGGCCCTCTGCGGAGCCTGGACAATCTGCCCTCCTAGAGGGTACAGTGCGTGTGCACATGTGAGTCTGTGTGCATAAAAGCGGATGGTGCATTTGAGGGTACGAGTGGGTGTGCTCAGGTAGCCATGTGTGTGAAAATCCACTGAGCTTTACACAGGTGATCTGTGCTTTTTACTGTACATAACATATCACAGTAAAAAAGTCAAAAATAAGTGTGTGCTCGGATGTATGTGTGCAGCTAGGTATCTATGAGGAAACACCTGCACATGTGTGGACATTCGGAGGGCAGATGTCGGTCTATGTGAGGATGCAGGTGAGCGCCTAGTGATGGATAATGTCGCTGTGGAGGTCTGTGCAGATCTGGGCATGGGTGGTGTCAGCACTGAGAGAGGATGTGACGGTGGGAACTCTGGCCCCAGGGTGTCTGGGAGGGACACTGGGTGCAGGTGTGTGTGGGAGATGAGAGGAGTGGGTCTTGGTCAGGGCTTGGGGCCTAAGGACAGTCCCTACCCCCACTGGCATCTGCCCTCTTCCCCCTGCCCGAAGCTAGAGCGGCCAGCACTTACATCTCCACCGTCTTCTGCTCCTCGGTCAGGCCGGCCCCCTCCACAGTGAAGATGCAGCCTGCCAGGGACACAGTGAGCGGGTTCCGCAGGGACACCTCAGCCACCAACTTGCGTTTCTGTTTGGGCTCCCCGAGGATCTGGAAGAGGGCATGGGGCAGATGTCAGGGGCAGGTGGGATCCAGGCTGGGCCATCTGTATTTGAGGCAATTTGGCCCAATGTTTGCTAAACAAAGCTGTACTCAGCTCTGCCACGATCACCCGACCTCTGTGCCTCAGTTTCTTCATCTGGAAAACACTGATTGTGTCACCTGCCCAGGTCTCCTGAATGGAGCAGCAGTGAGGCTCCATGTGACCCAGGGGATGTCCAAAGTGCCTCCCTCGTCCCAGCATCTGGGGGGGAAAGATCACAGGCTTTTGAGCCTGGCTGATCTCTGCCCATTCCTCACTGTGTGACCTGGGGAAGTTACTCCCCACTCTGCTCACCTTGGTTTCTTCATGGAGAGAAATGCCGGGCTGAGGGTTTGTGGGAGGATTCACTGAGCTAATATGTGCGAGCTTCCATATCTATGCGTTTCCTGTTGATATGCTTTTAATTCTTACAACCTCCCTCAGTGCTATTATTAACCCCATATTACAGAGGAATAAACTGAGGCACAGAGGGGCAAAGTCACCTGCCCAGGGCTGCCCTGGTACAAATTCGGGCAGTGAGACTCTAGGCTGTGCCCTTCATGCCCCCACCCCTCCCTGCCCCACCAGTGCCCAGTGCCTGGGGGCTCCAGCCATAGTAGCATAGCATTTTAAGGATTCATGATTCTAAGATCCCCAAATTCCACGACCCTATCACTCTGGGATTTTTCGATTCACTCCTAGAGGCTACCAGTTCCCAGTTCTTTAGGCTTCATGATGCTTTTCTTTGATGAGGCTCGGATTTGAGGATCATTAAGGCACCAGAAGTCTGGAGCTTGCAGGGATGCAGGTGTGGGGGGTGGTGGGGATCTGCCCTCTCCCCAGCGCTGAGCTGCCCTCGGACCCTGCCCCTTGCCCAGCCTGTCCTTACCCGGATCTTGATCTCTGGATTCTCCAGGTAGAGGTCCCTCTCCGCCAGCAGGTAGCTGTTGGCAGCTGGCTCCACGAGCAGGCCCCGCACCTTGATGAGGTTGGACTCCGTGAGGCAGTCACAGTACTTCTCATAGAGGATGCGAAGAGGAATGCTCTTCTCTGCAGGGGGGAGAAAGGAGGGCGCTCACAATGCAGAATCACCCCTCCACCTCTCCTCTTGCAACTCCAGCAGGCACAGAGAGGGGAAGGAATGTGCCTGAGGTCACACAGCGGAGGAATGGCTGGGTGGATCCCAGAACTCCCAACTGTGTCCAGGGAGGAGCTGGAGAGTGGACGCAGAACAATGGGTAGAGGATGCACTTGGGCTCCCACAGACCTGGGTTCTAATCCTGCCTTTGCCTCTTCTGACCCTGCGCCAGCCACCCCACTTCCCAGGTCCTGGATGTTTGGATCTGTGTGGCACAGGCGCACATAAGGCTGTGAGAGGATTCGCTGAGCGAGTGTCCCGAACAGCCTGGTGCGTGCAGGACCCAGGGTGTGTGAGCCACACAGACTCTTCATCCTGGGGAGCATCGGAGTCGACATCTGCTCCTGCACCTGGCCCTGCACCTCACACGGCGGTCTCCAACTTCACCTTCATGACAACCCTAAAAGGCTTGTACTTGTATTACCACCCAACTTACAGATGAGAAAACTGAGGCTCAGGCAGGTGAAATAGCATTGTCACACAGCTGCTATGGGCTGTGCAGGCATCTAAGCTAATAATCCAGATCTTAGAGGCCAACAGCATGACCCACACTCACTAAAGAATGCCTCTCAGGGACAGAAGGTCACTTCCCTCCACGAGGCTCGTAAGAGTGTACCCACTGCACAGATGAAGAATCACCTCTGCCAGTAAGTGCTCAGATTGGGAGACTTGGCCTCTGGCCCTGCCTGGCCACTCACCGGCTGTGTGAGCCAGGGGAGATGACCTCCCCTTTCTGTTCCCGAGATTTTACCACCTGCTGGACAGAGCTAAGACCAAGGGTCACTGCAGATCACAAGCTGCGCAGTGATGAGGGGACAAGGAAGAGGCTGGCAGGACCAAACCCACCACCAAAGGGTGGTTTTACCCCCATGTTTCTGAAAAGAGCACTGAGGCTGCAGGGCCTTAGTCGTTTAGCATTTTAAGGATTCATGTAGTTCAGCATTTACGGAAACAGACTGGGGGTCTGTTTGTAGGAGGCAGGAAGGAACAGTACATAAATACAAGTAGCTGTGTGCAGTGGCTCATGCCTGTAATCCCAGCACTTCAGGAGGCTGAGGCAGGAGGATTGCTTGAGCCCAGGGGTTTGAGGCCAGCCTGGGCAACAGAGTGAGACCCTGTCTCAAGAAGAAGAAAAAAAAGAAGAAGAAAATACAAGCAAAATCATGCATATTCAATTCTGGCCAGATACAGTGATGTGCTGTGGACTGAATTTCAGGCCCGCGCCTACTGCTGAAGAGGGAGATTGGCAAGGCTTAGGATGCCAGAGGCAAATTAGCACCCTCGGAGACTCTCCCCAGGAGGTCGCCTGAAGGACTGATTGAGACCCGAGGAGACAGTCAGTTTCTCACTGTGGGATTCAAAGTTCAGGCTTTGACCGTGAACACTGGTGGTCCGAATCCCCCTCTTTGGAAAACGCTGCCCTGGCCTACCCAGCCCTTTGACTTTTCATTCCCCGGGGTGATCTGCTCCAACCTCCGATCAGATGACATAAGCTAGGGAAGAAAACCAAACTTTTGTGCCAAAAAGGACAAAAGAAAGTGAGAATTAGCAGGTCAGGACCTGGTGGTGCAGAGTGGAAACTCTAGCTCAGCAGGAAAGAAGGAAAACATTGTCCTCCAGGAGCTTGGAGGATGTGGCCCAACTGTTGACTCTTCTTGGAGGTGGAGGCCAGGGCAGGGCCGGACCTTTGAAAGTCTCTGTCCACAGGCCAGTGGCCATGGCCTTGGCCTTGGGCCAGATGCTAGAGGAAACATGTGTGGTCGGGTCTCAATCGTTCCTTAGACAATTTGCCCTGTTCTAGAAGGTTACTCTGGGGACAGTCACAGAGGCCACATTGGCTACATTTATATGACCCACCTGGAGGGATGAGGGAGGAGAGAGCATGCAAGTGGGAGGCAGGAAGGGGAAGAGAGAGAGGCAGCATAAAAAGGAGGCAGGGGGTGGGGGCAACTGGATTCCTTTCAGCTGTCCAGGGCCTGGCTTCCTGTCCACCAGCACATGGAAATTCCCCAGATCTTATCATCAAAGAATAACAAGCAACTCAACCATGGTATGGGGGCTTGGAGGGAACCCATCCCAGCTTGAGCTTAGCTGCAAGGAGGTTCGGACAGGGCGTCTTGGACCAGCCCCACTTTTCAGCCAGAGCCCAACGCCCAGGACCTCTGCCCTTCCCTTCCCTTTCCTTCCTTCCCCCTCCCTGAAGGCTATGCCTCCAGTGAGTCTCCAGCAGGAGGGACCCCCTCTGTGGTGAGCACATTCCTGGGAGGATGAGAAAAGCCAGCCAGCATGCGTGGCTGATGCCACCGCAGATCAATGCTCTGAGTGTCCTGGTGGTGTCTGGGAGGCGAGGGCTGACTCCACAGAGGCCTGGGGGAAAGTGATTTTGGTGCGTCTGGCCCAGGCCTGGAGTTCACCTCATGCCACTCGTTCTAGGAGACTTTCTACCCTTGGAGCAGCTCTGAGCACGAGAAGGAGCTGGTGGGTATGCATTGAACGATGGGACTGCCTCTCCAGTGTCAAGCCCAAGACTTCACCACTGCTCAGTATGTCCATGTAACAAAACTGCAGTGTGCCTCCTAAATGTATACAGACGCACACGTACACACACGCGCGCACGCACACACGTACACACACACGCTCGCGCGCGTGCACACACATGCACAAAGAACAGGGCTGGAGGGGGCTCTTAAAAGAAGAACCCTCCTTCCCCTTTAAGCAAACGGGGAACCCGTAGCCTGGAATGGAGGAGAGGAAGACCCAGGAGCCCACAGCCAGGCAGCAGATGGCAGGAACTAGAACTTGGGTGTTCTTTTGTCCTGAACCCCCACACACCTGTAGAGACGGATCCTGTCCTGGACTCCTGGGGCCTGGATAAGAGGCGAGGGCTGGGTCCTTTCTATACCACCGAGGCGTCAGGGACAAAAGAACCCCCAAGCCCAGGGCTGACACCATTGCCTGGCGCAGCAGGTGTTCAGGAAAGGTCCATGGCTTCTCACCTCCCCACGCTTCTTTGCGCTCATGGTCAGGGAGGAGTGAGGGTCCCGCCACGTGCTGGCGCCACTGTGTACTTTCCAGATACCTCCTGAACACACGTCCTCTCCCTCAGTCCTCACGGCCTGGGGTGCATCAGGTGGGCATGCCATCGCCCTGTGTAACAGGCGAGTGTGACCCAAGGCTCAGAGAGCACATTCACCACACCCAGGGTGGTGCATTCAGAGGGCAGCAGAGCCGAGATTCAGAGCCTGGCCTTGCTGGCTTCAGAAAATGTCTTTCGACAGCTTCAGTGTTGGGCTCTGCCCTAGTGCCAAGAAGCTCTGCCCTCTGAGGGCCTGGCCCCTGCTGAGAGCTCTGCCCAGGGCCTGACAGTGGGTGTGCCCAGGGGGTGCAGCTCCAGGAGTGCCCACAGTGGGTCCAAGACAGAAAAACCAGGAGGCAGCAACTGTCAACATTGCAGACGCCCCGCTCACAACACAGACCTGCTTTCTAGGAGGGCAAAAGCTGTGCCCCAGACGCCAGCCCGTGGGCGCCAAGGGTCCAGGCCTGGTCACAGAGGAGAGGGACGATCACTGATTTGACAGGCAGGAGTCCAGGGAGAGGAGATGGGAAACACACTCTAAACACAAGCCATGCCCCACCAGGGGGCTCTCCAGCATCTCCAGGTGTGACCACACTGAATCCAGGCTTGAGTGCCTACTGTGTGAACACTCTCCTACCCCCAATGGTCCCGTACTGTGGATCGTGACCCCCCAGGAGCCCCATGGGGACGCTAAGGTGCAGGGGGGTAGCTATTTGGTCCGGTGACACAGTGAGACACTGCCTTACTTGGTCCCGCTGCCCCGTGGAGGATGGCCAGTGCCTCACTCCACAGCTCCCAAGTCCTCTCCTAGCCTGAAGAGCCCTCTGCCCGCCTCACACCTGCAGGGCTCCAAATGGCAGAAGGGGGGATGGGGCTGCTGGGTTGTTGGGGAGAGCGGCTGTGGGTGGAGCCCTGGGCTGGATTCCTGGGCTATGTGACCTCAGTGAGCACCGCTCCTCTGAGGGCCTCAGGCTTATTTTTAGAAAGATAATCAGACACAGTGACAAAGCCAGACAGTGAAAGGGACCCAGGGGACAACCACTGTGCAGGCCTCTGCACGGGCAGCCTGGTGACAAAGGCTTGGCCCAGGGCCGAGTTGGGTGGTCTAATGATACCATTTCACAGCGAAGGGGATTTGCCTAACAGGGCGACTAGACTGGCGCTGGGGACACTGGAGAGGGACAATCAAGTCCAGGAAGAAAGCACTTCTCCCTGCAGAGGCCTGGATGCTCCTGCCTACGGCTCGCTGAGCTGCTCTGCCCAACACAGCAGCCTCTGGCTGCATGTGTCTATCTAACTTTAAACAAAATTAAAACTTTAGTTTTGGCGGGGTGCGGTGGCTCAGGCCTGTAGTCCCAGCACTTTGGTGGATCACTTGAGGCCGGGAATCGTGACCAGCCTGGCCAGCATAGTGAAACCCCATCTCTACTCAAAATACAATAATTAGCCGGCATGGTGGTGTGTGCCTGTAATCCCAGCTACTCAGGAGGCGGAGGTTGCAGTGAGCCAAGATCGTGCCACTGCACTCCAGCCTGGGCGACAGAGCAAGACCCCATCTCAAAAACAAACAAACAAACAAAAACTAGTTCTGCAGTTGCACCAGCCACTTTTCAAGCACGTAGTAGCCATGCGGAGCCCGTGGCCGCCACGCTGGACAGGCAGCGCAGGTGCAGAGCATCTCCATCGCTGCAAGTGCAGCAGGCACTGCCCAGGGCGCTGGTCTAGAGCCTTTGCTCTGAGGCTGAGAGCAATCAGAGGTGCAGGAGAGGTTCTCAAAGGGCACGTGGGGACAGGCTGTTGAGGGACGAGGGGCTGGAGACAGAGGACTTGACTGGGAGAGGGCAGCAGTCAAGGTCTGTGAAAGCAGTCAGGGGTCACAGGACATGAGGTGAAACCAAACAGGACAGCTGCTGAGAGGACAGGCTCAGATCTCAGGCCCGTCACTCCCCAACTGTGTGATTTTTTTTTTTTTTTGAGACAGAGTCTCGCTGTTGCCCAGGCTGGAGTGCAATGGCGTAATGTCGGCTCACTGCAATCTCTGCCTTACGGGTTCCAGCGATTCTCCTGCCTCAGCCTCCTGAGCAGCTGGGATTACAGGTATGCACCACCATGCCCAGCTGATTTTTGTACTTTTAGTAGAGACAGGGTTTCACCATGTTGGCCAGGCTGGTCTTGGACTCCTGACCTCGTGATACGCCCGCCTTGGCCTCCCAAAGTGCTGGGATTATAGTCATGAACCACCGCATCCAGCCCTGTGTGATCTTAAGAAAATTACTTAACCTCTCTGTGCCTCTGACTCCTCATCTGGAAAACCATGATAAAATCCAACCCACACGCTCGCTTAAGTGGGTTGATATTTATAAAGTGCTTAGGACAGGGCCAGCCGCAGAGTCAGCACCATGTAGGTGTCTGTGGAGTGACATCACACGCGCTAAGCGGTCAGGTCACTACCTAGCGTGTTGTCAGTTGGCAGTCAACAAACGCTCCAGGAACACAGGGCCTTACCAGAGAAGGGCTCCAGGGTGAGGTTGAGGAGGTCCTTGGTGCCACACTCAGGCCCCAAGACCCCGTTGTAGCTGACAGTGCGAGCACAGAGCAGGAGGCGGCAGGCATGCTCCTCTGCGGTGTTGTTCGTGATGTAGGCAAAGACATCAAAGTCACTGCCCATGTTCATGCTCTGGCCCACGCGGATCCGCATGGCCATCCCCGCCTCCTCCTTCTCAGCCAGTTTGTTCAGGTGGTTGGCCCTTGTGAAGGCCTCCCTCTCCTCTGAGGACCCTGTAGGGGTTGGGAAGACAGCCTCAATAACAGCTGGAGTAGATCATAGGAGGGGGGCTTGGACAGGGCAAGCTGGCTTCGCAGAGCCCTGATAACTCAGGGCAGCCCTGAAGGAGCCCCTTCTCTACACTTCTGGGCCAAGAGGAGAACACAGTATTTTATTTATTTTCCACTAGCGAACTCCTATACATCCCTCAAGACCCAGCCCCAAATGACCTTCCTCCGGGAAGCCCTCTCTGACCACTCCTTCCCCTGTGTTGTTTTCTGTTTCAAACTTACCTTCTTGAGCTGCTCGAGGGCTAAGGCTGCGATTTCCTTATCCTTATGTCATATCCAGTGCCTACAACAGTGCTTGGTGCATAGTAGGCATGAATACAGTACAACCTTTCTTACCTCCAAGCATTTGCACAGGGATTACTTGTACCGGAAATTCTTTCCCTTCCTGTCTCTGATTGTTCCCTTCCTTATAGATTCCATTTATCTCTCTCCTATGTGCCTTTGATTTTTCCTCCCAGTGTTCTTGGGTGCATTTCTGTTTCTTTAGTGCATATCTAAAGCTCTAGACTTCCAGGGATGGGGAGGGCATCCTTTCCTTCTGTTTTATCCCTTTCAGCTAGAGCATGGTCAGGTGGCCCTGCAAAGTCAGCGAAGGTCAGGCCAAGGCAGGAACTGTGGTTTCTTAATCCCCTCTGTGAGCCCTGCTGTGCTTGGTAGTTGCTTAGAAATTACATATATATCATATTGAATTGGCTGTTGAATGTGCTCAAATTTAATTTTTAAAAATCAAACAAGTCCTTTCCCCTGCAACTGATTTAACATTAGCAGCAGAAAGATGGCTCATCCTCATGTCTGACTGAACTCATGACATTAATTTTGGGTTTATTTTGGCCCACTTCTCTTCCCGTCCACCTTCGTGTTCACTTTCCCAGCTGTATGTCAAATGCTTTAAAAATAAACACTGCAAAATTCGAGGAACCTCTTCTCTGTGGCCTCTCTGGACTTTCAAAACCCTCTAGTACAAATACATCATAACTGAAAAGTGTGGAATTGCCCACCTATGGTTATAGGTCCCGCTGCTGCTAAATACTGTTAATATGCAACCTAATAACGCAGACATTCTTCATTTTTCTAAGATGCGTGCCTCTTCTCTATAATATTTATCCTCTGAAGTTTTGTTAAGAATCAAATCAACCAGCCAGGTGTGGCAGCTCAGCCTGTAATCCCAGCACTTTGGGAGGCTGAGGTGGGCAGATTGCTTGAGCCTAGGAGTTTGAGACCAGCCTTAGCGACATATTGAGACCTTGTCTCTACAAAAAATACAAACAAAAAAAATTAGCTGAGCATAATGGTACATGCATGTAGTCCCAGCTACTAAGGAGGCTGAGGTGTGAGGATCACATGAGTCTAGGAGGCAGAGGTTGAAGTGAACTGAGATCGTGCCACTGCACTCCAGCCTGGGTGACAGAGTAAGATCCTGTCTCAAAAAAAAAAAAAAAAAAGGAAAAGGCGCGGTGGCTCATGCTTGTAATCCCAGCACTTTGGGAGGCTGAGACGGGTGCATCACCTGAGGTTGGGAGTTCAAGACCAGCCTAACCAACATGGAGAAACCCCGTCTCTACAAAAAATACAAAATTAGCCGGGCGTGGTGGTGCATGCCTTTGATCCCAGCTACTCAGGAGGCTGAGGCAGGAGAATCGCTCTAACTGGAGAGGCGGAGGTTGCAGTGAACCGAGATTGTGCCATTGCACTCCAGCCTAAGCAACAAGAGCAAAACCCCATCTCAAAAAAAAAAAAAAAAAAAGAAAGAAAAAGAAAAAAGAGTCAAACCAACTTAAAAACAAGTGTCTTAATAACTGAATTGAACCTTTCTGTGGACTATAAAACTCTTTCCCTAAACGAATAATCCTCTACCACTGCCCCTCGACATGTCTGCTCCTGTTTCCAAGGAATTGCTTAAGAAGGGGTATAGCCTACGTGGCCATTGCGGTATGTAGGCTACCAGTTAAAACACACACACACATACACGAGCCTGCTGGCCTGGGTAAACAGGATGCTTATCTGCAAGGTCATAATAAAGACTGAGAGACAGGGCACCTACCCTCTGGGTATTTGTAGGTGTGGGTGATGTCCTCCCGATCGTCACGGCCCACGCTCTTAGTGCTGATCTTCATTCCGACGACCAGGGAACGGTTGACGGATTTGCGCATGGACCCATCGTCCTGCTGGATCCAGTCCACCACATCGGCATTGACCTCCGCAAAGACAAAAGGCGCATCGTACTTGGTGCTCAGGTCGCCCTCCTTGATGGCCCGAACTGGAACTGGGCCACAGCAGTACGTCCCTGGCAGGGGTGGAAAGGGGAAGAGATGGGCCTGGATGAAGGTTGGGTGGCATCCTCTAAAACCCTCCCCAATTCAGCCACATGTGGCCAGAAACCTCAAGACCACGCAGCCCTCTAACAGAAGGACTCCACTTCTAGGAGGGCACCACTGGGCAAGGGTTCAGAATAGGGGATCTGGAGCACAACTTTTAAGTTTCAAATCCCAACTCAGTTTTTTGGGGGGGTGTGGGGACCAAGTCTCACTCTGTCACTCAGGCTGGATTGCAGTGGCGCGATCTCAGCTCACTGCAACTTCTGCCTCCTGGGTTCAAGCAATTTTCTGCCTCAGCCTCCCAAGTAGCTGGGATTACAGGCACCCGCCACCATGCCCAGCTGATTTTTTGTATTTTTGGTAGAGACGGGGTTTCAGCATCTTGGCCAGGCTGGTCTTGAACTCCTGATCTCGTGATCCACCCACCTCAGCCTCCCAAAGTGCTGGGATTACAGGTGTGAGCCACTGCGCCTGGCACCAGCTCAGCTTCTTATTAGCTGGGTGACTTCGGGCCAGTCACTAACTTCTGGAAGCAGCAGTTTCATGTGGAGATAAGATTTCAACCCACCTAATGAGCATTCATGAATTATAGATGTAAAGCTCTTAGCCTATACTAAATGCTATGCAAGTATCTGATAAATAAAATGGAAACGTATCCCAGGCATCCTAAGGAAATCATGGAGCCAAGGGCAGGTGACATGTTAGCAAGTAGGACATCTGTCTCGTTTCCTGCTCGTACTGAGAGTGGAGCTCAGTGTCCCGCGTGCACCTGACCTCGGGGCGTGTGTGTTCTGCAAGTGCATACGGGTGCCTGCTGTTTACATAAGTGTGGTTGATAACTGCCCCACACTGCCCGCAGACTTCAATGCTGAGCACCGGAGGCTGGAAAGGTACAGTCTAGCAGGTCCACGTGATGGACCATGGTCATGTTCAATAACAATCAAATCACAGAAACCCACCTGCTGGAGGAATCCTAATGCTTTATTGAGAAGTGGATAGAGCTGGGGGAAAAGGCTCCATATAACTGGAGGTCTTAAACCAGGGTCCATGGTTTCCCCCGAGGCACCGCCAACGGAATTCAGGGGTGCATGAACTTGGATGGGGAAAAAGGGCTATCTTTGTTTTCACTACAGCCCCTCCTTCAATTACAAAAGCAGGAAACGAACCGCAGCAGCCTTAGGAGCATGCAGGACTCCTAGGAACCACAGGCGTGGTCATTACGATCTTACAGCTGTCACAGTTGACAGCAGGAAATTCATGTACGCTCGTAAATTCTCTCTACCGCTATATGATGGACTTACTGGTTCCATCACTAGATCTTCTTCTATAAAGAAGCATGGATTATTATATCATAACTTTATTTTTTAAAACTGTGATAACTGTATTTTAATGAAATTGGTTTTCTTTATAACCCTGTGCATTATATTTTATCCATTTAAAAATTCCTTAGAGAGCGTCCATGCGCATCACAAAATTTTGTCTTGGTTGTACTCTCTCTTTTAAACACACAGGTACTATGTGTGTGTGTGTGTGTGTGTACATACACATAGATAACATATATATAATGTTTATATATACATACGTGTGTGTGTTTTATATATGTATGGATATATAGACACACACACATACACACACAAAAACATGCGATTTGAAATCAGTGGAGGCTTGTGTGACTGTTAATGCTGCTTATTTTAGCGTGAGAGGACAGACGCTATTTGGTGTTTTTCTTTGTGTTTCTCTGTATTTCCTGCTTTCCAGAATGCATGTGAATTGCTTTTGAGATGATCAGGAAGTGCGCTATGAAGATGTCAGTGAGGTCCCCCTCCCCGGCGTGGACCCGTCAGTGGTCTCCGGGTGAGCTCCTAGCTCTGCCTCCCTCCAGCTGGGTCACTTTAACTCCCCAAGCCGCGGCTTCCCCATCTGCTAGACGCGGTGGTGCCCGCCCACGCACCTTCGCTCTTCTCCTGGGGCGTTGGGTCCAGGGCCTGCCAGCCCTCGTACCCCGGCTGCAGGTCCGGCCTGGTCATCCACGACTCCACCCAGCAGTGGAAGTTCCTGAGCGGACAGCAGGGGATGAAGCAGAACATGAGCAATATCCACTGCCACGTCCCACAGGCAGCCCACCCACGCAGGTCCCCGAGGCACGCCCGCCTCGTCCCAGACAGTCCAGCGCGTCTCCCCACTGCCCTGCTCTTCCTCCCTCGGGGGCCCAGCTCACAGCACCCCCCCAGCCAGGCGCCCACAGCTACACCTCAGAGCCCTTCTCAACTCCTCTCCCGCTCCTCGCCCCTCTCAGTGGCCCCTCTGACCTCCTGATGTCTTGGCTCCATTGCTTCTTTCCTGTCCGTTCAAAGCTTATCACTCCCGGCTGGGCCACGCCCCAGCCCCCTGCCCCATCTCTGCCCCCGGCCCTCCTGGCAGTTGTCAGTGTCAGCACTGCCCTCTCCCACTCTGAAGCCTGGAGTGACAACCTGTTGCCTTCGGAATCAAGCCTGGGCCCCCCAGTGCGGCAGTCCAGACTCCCCACACACTAGCAGCACGATCCTCCCGAGGCCCCATCGTGTATGTGGTTGACTTTCTCTCCCGCTAGGTCTTGGCTCCTGTTGTCCCTCCCCAAGCCTGCTCAAACACTGCTCAACTTTTAAGGCCCAGTTCCAATGTGATCTCCTCCAAGGAGACCTCCCAGGTGTCCTCTCCATGGGGCCCTTTCTAGTGGGCTCTGACCCCCCCCAGCCCCGCCTCACCATATCATCTCGCTCTTGTCACCCTGGATCTCCCCAAACTCATTGCGGAAGTACTCGATGAGAAGGTTGCTGTTCTGGTCATGGGCCGAGTTGTAGTTGGTCACGACGCGGGTGGGGATGCCCAGGCACCGCAGCACTGTCGGAGGAGTGGAAAGCTGGGTGATGGGATGGGCTGAGGTCCTGAGACGTCCGCCCTGCTCTGGGCCTCCGCCTGCCCATCTGTATTCTAGGGGACACTGTGTACCCACTGTCCAAGTGGGGAGAACATGAGCCAGCCCTTCTTGCCTGGACAATGGCGCCCACCTCTCTGGTCACCCCATGTTCACTCTATCGCCCTCATACCACAGTTGCCAGAAGGAGACTCTAAAATACAAATCAGGGCTGGGCGCGGTGGCTCACGCCTATAATCCCAGCACTTTGGGAGGCTGAGGCAGGCCTGAGGTCAAGAGTTCAAGACCAGCCTGTTCAGCAAGGTGAAACCCTGTCTTTACTAGAAATACAAAAGTTAGCCGGGCGTGTTGGTGCATGCCTGTAATCCCAGCCACTTGGCAGGCTAAGACAGGAGAATTGCTTGAACCTGGGAGGTGGGGGTTGCAGTGAACCGAGACCGTGCCACTGCACTCCAGCCTGGGCGACAGAGCGAGATACTGTCTCAAAATATAATACGATGCAATGCCATACAATACGATATGACATGATACAATACAATACATCTGGTGTTAACACTCCTCAGATCAACTGCCCACGGCTCCCCATGGCCCTTGAAGTCAAGGCCAGAGCCCTGGCCATGGCGCTGGGCCCTCAGGGTCTGGCCCCTGACCCCCTCCTCGCACACGGTGCTCCACCACACTGGCCTCCAGCTGGCTCTGCTCCCTCCAGCCTCAGGGCATTGGTGTCTGCCATCCCCTCTGCCTGGAAGGCTACTGCCAGGCTCAGGTTGCCCATCATTTGCATTCACAGCACGGTGGAGATCGTCTTCCGTTCCACTGTATAGGCATGTGAGGGATTCTTTAATTAGTCCTCCAAGGACAGTGAGGGATCTGTCTTATGTTAGATCCTGGAGCCCGGCACAGGCCTGTCATTGACTATTTTGTCAAACAGGATGAAGGAGTGGAGGAAGGAGAGAGGAGAGGAAAGAGGGAGGGAGGGAAGGAGTGAATGAATGACTGACTCTCCTCCAGATAGGGATTTAGAGTGAGACTCAAACAGTGGGACAGGCAGAGGAGGGGACAGAGCTGCTTCCAGCTGTGCGACCTGGGACCAGTCCCTTCACCTCTTTGGGCCTTGGTTCCATCTCTATGTGCATTAGTGATACCACTGGGGGCGCACCATCATTCCCAATGTAGGAGAACACGGATGCATGTGGCCCTGTAATCAGGTCAAAGCACAGGCCAGAGTCCTTAGACATGTTGGGAGGGCCCTGTGTTCCTGCCAAGGCCCTGTTTGCTGGGAAAGGGGCCGATGTTGCAAAGACACATTAAACAGAGACAGGACATTGACTGGCATCTGCAAGCTGGGCGCAGCTCAGCGGTGGCGGAAGAAGCGCAGGGGAGGGAGGAAAACCCCAGCGTGGATCTTGGCCACACAGCCCGCTGGGTGCTCTGGCAGACGGAATGATGGGTGCTTTTACTTCCTCATTTTTAAAAAGTCCTTTTTATGTATATTGTAAAAGCAACAGATTCACAGAAAAAATATCTAAAAAATGAAGAGAAACAATTACGTTATTATATAATCTGTGGGACTTTTGCTGTACTTTTAGTTTTGATTTAAACTGAATCTGGGGGAAGGGGAAGGGATGTGACCTTTGCCCTGGGCTCAGCATCCATCGGCCAGGGTAAGAGCTTACCGGTTGCCCCTGGATTCCTGCCAGGAGACTGGTGGGAGCTGGGAGGAGGGAGGAAGGAACAGCTATGGCCTCCTCCTCCTGCCTGGTTCCTGTGCCCCTGAGGCCTGGGCAGAGCACAGCTGCAAGGCTGCCCTCAGTGAAGGCTGGTGTCATAACACCAGGTCTTATCCCACCATGCAAGGGGACTGTGTATAGACCACAGGACGGTGGAGGCCTGTCTCTGCTGCCCAGGGAGCCAAGCACCACTCCTGCCCCAAGGATGGTGTCACGGGAGGCCTCATCACAGTCTAACAGGAGGCTGCCCCAGCACCAAAGACACCTGGATCAGAGCCTGACTGTGTTGCTCACGTGCTGTGTGACCTTGGGCAAGACACTCCCCTCTCTGAGCCTCCATTTCCTCCTCAGTAAGAGAAGCTAAGAATAGCAACTTGTGGGGATTTGTGGTGATTCAGAGAGAGGCTGTGGGTGTGCGCAGAGCCTCGCCTGCCCATTCCCAGAGCCAGCACTGAGACGGCGCTGGGGAACAACACAGTGTGTCACGGTGCCCGTTACAGCAGACGTCACCCATCAGTGCTGGCTGACTCACGGACGTTGAGGAAGTACAGTGAGGGATCTGCCCTAGAACGCCGGAATCCCAGGCTCCCCTGAAAACCCCCCGGCCCCAGCCTAACCGGAGCTGGAGACTGTGCTAAGTGATCTCTCCCTGGTACAAAGAGCTTCCTGTGAATGAGATCATTCGCCACTGTCTCCATTTCACAGATGAGGAAACTGAGGCTTGGAGGCATCAAATCTCTTGCCCAAGTCCACCCAGGGGTTAGAGGCAGAGCTGGATTCAAACCCAGGCAATCCAGCTCCAGAGTTCATGGCCCAATTCGCCACTGGCTCCGCACATGAACTCCACGGCCACGGTGCTCGGAGAGTCCTTTTCTTGGCCAGGTTTTCCCCAGCTCCATCCCACACGGCCTGAGAAGAGGCTACAGGGACCGGGACACAGCCCTGGTCTTGCGGAGTGGGCAGCCCGGGGCAGGGCCTGCTGCTGAACCTTCAGGCAGCCACAGCCCAGGGTGACAAAGGTTTCTGCAGGTGAACCTGGGGACCCCGGCCTTGGATGGTGGGGACTCTCTAGGAAAACCCATGGGCTTCTTTGAAAAGACGTGTTTTAGGCCTCTCAGAGGGAAGTTTCTGGGATGAGGGAGTTACCACAGGAAAAAGGAATTCAGCAGTCACAGGGAACGGGCAGTCCCAGGCAGAGAGGCAGGGGTCAGAAGGCAAGGACAGCGAGCCGAGAACCTCAGTTAGGCCGCCCCGACCCAGCCTGCTGCTGTGGAGGACGTGCTGGGAGCCTCCCGGGCACCCTTTCCTGGGCCTTAGCACTGGTTTTGGAATCAGAAAAGCCAGGAACCCCAGACCAGGCTTTTAGATTTCCTGAGCCTGGTAATAATAATAGTAATGACGATAAGTGACATCGTCACATACGTATTTTCTATCATGCACCCAAAATCATTTTAAGCACGTTCCACATTTATTTATTTAGAGATGGGGTCGTGCTGTGTCACCCAGGCTGGAGTACAGTGGTGCAATCATAACTCACTGCAGCCTCAACCTCCTGGGCTCAAGTGATCCTCCTGCCTCAGCCTCCCAAAAAGCTAAGATTACTGGGGCACCACTATCACGCTCAGCTATCTCACACAATATATATTAACTCATTTAATCCTCATAACCATCCCGGGATAAAGTTATTATTGTCATGCCCATTTTACATATGATGGAACTGTGGTTCAGGGGAGTTAAGTGATTTACCAAAGGACACACAGCGGGTAAGAAGCAAAACTAGGATTTGAACCCAAGCCTCGACTCCAGAGTCTATTTTTTTTTTTTTTTTTGATAGAGGCTCTTGCTCTGTTGCCCAGGCTGGAGTGCAATGGCACGATCATAGCTCATTGCAGCCAGCCTCCTGGGCTCAAGGGATCCTCCTGCCTCAGCCTCCTGAGTAGCCAAGACTACAGGCACCCACAACTATGCCTGCCAACTTTTATTTTATTTTATTTTATTTTGTAGAGACAAGGTATCACTGTATTGTCCAGGCTGGTCTCAAACTCCTGGCCTCAAGCGATCGTCCGGTCTCCAGAGTCTACATTCTCAGCCAGCGTGTGATGCCAACCCATTCTCGTCAACACCATCACAGCCTGGGAACAGTGGCCAACATTTTCTGGCCTTACGTTTTTAAGATTTTTGTTTTAGATTGGTTTTACTTTTTTGGTTTGAAATTGCTTTACCTTCCCCCTCTGCGTTTTAGAACATGCTTTCTTTCTTGACACTGAGATTACTGCTATGCTCCAGTTCTTACTGGCTGAGATTTGCTGAGAGCAACACTGGGCCAGGTTCTGTGCTGAGCAGCCTCATGTCACACCCACTCTAGGAGGTAGGTCTTGTTGTCCCCGTTTTCCAGATGGGGAAACTGAGGTTCAGAAATAATTCATTTGCTCAAGGACACAGAGCGAGTGGTGGGAGGGTGGGGATTTTTAACTCAGGTGTGCCTGGCTCCAGTGCCCAAGTTCTCAGCCCATGCAGTTTCCCAATGATAGCCTTGATCCTAGCAACCGCCGGAGGGATGGCTATTGGATAAAGGACCAGAGAGGGTGGCCACAGGCTCTAGGCCACACAGCGC
This sequence comes from Sapajus apella, assembly GCF_009761245.1. NCBI lineage: Eukaryota > Metazoa > Chordata > Mammalia > Primates > Cebidae > Sapajus > Sapajus apella. Next base: position 5,267,770 of record NW_022436973.1, on the reverse strand, counting down.
ATTGATAGTGTTGGTGGCAGGGGCAGGACCAGGGCAGGGATGTCCTGATTCCTACTCCGGTGCTCTTTGTGCCCTTCCAGGGCTCACGACCCACATCCCAGAGTGCAGCTCACCTGTGCAGGCCACGGCAGCGAAGACCCAGCACTGGCCGTACTTGACGCGCTGGCAGCCGTGGTTCCTCCAGCGCCGCAGGATGGCCACGCTTCCGATCCAGAACATGGGGCTGACGCCATCGCCGTAGCTGTTGTCCCAGCGTCCCAACAGCACACCCTGGTCATCGTTGCAATTGACCTACGACCAGTAGGGCAGCAATGGGGACCGAGCCTGGGATGGGGTGACGGCTGTGCCGCCCAGGTGAGCCTGAGTACAGCAGGGGGTGAGAGGTGGGGAGGGGAGCTCCAGTGTGAGGAAAGAGCAGGTGCAAAGGGGCCACGGTGTGTGGCAGACCGCGGTGTGCGGCAGACGGTGGGGGCTGGAGCTAGGGGACAGCAGGGAGATGGGGAAGGAGGAGGTGGGGCAGGTTCAAGGTCTTGAACACAATGCTGGGATGTGACTCTGTCTGTTCTGTGAGGACAGGATGGTTCGGGAGTGACACAGTGTGATCTAAGCTTTACAAAGACCCCCTTGTGTCCCCCACCCCAGATTATGTGTTCCCCTGAACTCCCATTACCTCGAGAATATAATCAGCCTCCTGACCACGATCCACGAGGCCGTCTGGTCTTGCCCCTGCCCTCCTCTGCGGCTTCCCCTGCACCCGCCGGCCCTGCTCACTCCGCTCCAGGCACACTGGAGGCCCCTCCTTCCTCAAACCCGCCAAAGTCGCTCCCTCTGCAGGGCCTTTGCACAGTTGTGCCCTCTGCCTGGGTTGCCCTTCTCCTGGGTACCACCTTAGGGAGCCCCCCAGCCCCTCCCTGAGCCTGGGCCCTGCGGTCCGACGCTCTCACACCCCAGGTTCCTTCGGAGCGTGCACCATCATTAATGACTGCCTGCTCGTTCACGGGGGATTTTGGTTAGTGTCAGTCCCCTCCCCACTATCCCCTGAAACACAGTCTCCATGAAGTTAGAGGCCACACAGGACTTGTTCTCGACTTCTCCCCAGTGCCTAGGACACAGGTGGTACTTGATAAATATTTGCTGGAGAAATGAGTAAATTAATTGCTCATAGCATCACCCTCATCTGTGAAAATCCTGTCTTTCCAAAATAAGGTCTCTTCCTTGAGACTTACCCATCTCCTGGGTACCCCCACCGCCCCCAGCACAGTGGATGGCCTGTGTCTGCACTGTGGGGGAGGGGCTTGTGGGAGCCCCCTGTGGGCCCTGCCACTCACTCACCATGCCGCTCACCACCCGGCCTATGTAGATGGGGCTGCTGCGGCGGGAGCAGTCGCGGCCAGCGTCTTTCATAAACTTGGGGTTGACATCCAGAAGCATCAGGCAGATGTCCAGGATCCCATCTTCAAACTGTGTTAGAGGAAACAAGAGGAGAAACAGGGAGCTGGAAAGCCACCTCCTCCAGGGAGCCTTCCTTGAAGCTTTCAGCAGCTGTTTCCTGCTCTGTCCCACACAGCAGACTGGGAGGCTCCAGCTGAGTCTCCCAAATCTCCCTGGTGGCAGCTTCTCATGGCCCAGGAGGGAATGGAGTGGGACAATGACTGGGTGAGCTGTGAATGTGTGACAAGGGGGTGACAGTCTTCATCAAGGGCCTGGATGGGGAGATCTGGGAATCCGGAGCAGAGCCCATGGAGTGGGCAGCCCAATGTCTCCGGGGCCCCTGGGGACACTCTGCCTGGGCTCACTGCACCAGGGCCCTTGCACGTGCTATTTCCTCTGCTCGGAATGCTCTTCCTGCCACTTTCTGCAGGGCTCACACCTTCTCATCCTTGCCATTCAAATGTCATCTTTCTCAAAAGCAGGACACCTTCTTGTCACCTTCCATTGGACCACCCGCCTTCAGGGGCCCTTCTGTCTGCTCTCTTCCCCCCTTCTCTGTGGTCCTTTCCTGGTCCAGATCTCCCTCCAAGCTGCACAGTAGCCTTCTGTGGTGTGAACCATCTGTGGCTCCCTATTGCCATCAGCCTGATGTTCGGGGCTGTTCACACTCTGGACACTGCTGGCTTCTCCAGCCTCATCTCTTGGGACTCCTTCACACACAAGGTATGCCCCAAGCTACAACCTACCTCTCAGGCACGACATAAACTTTCCCACCTCTGAGCTCTTGCATAGTTCCTTTGGCCTAGTATACCATGCACACACCTCCTTGCTTGGCAAACTCCTACTTGTTCCTCAAAGCCCAGCTCAAATGTTCCCTACTTCAAGAAGACACCCCCCCGACACCCATAGGCTATTATTCCTTCCCTTCTCTGGGTCTTGTCTTCCTGGACTGTGATCACCTCCAGAAGCTTTGCAAGGGCCATGTCCCACGGCCCAGCACAAGCCCGGATACAAAACAGGACCTTGGGAAATATAGGAAGAATTTGGCTTTGTTCTCTTTCTCAAGAGAGAATAAAAAGCCTGGAAAGATAATAGCCAATTCACTTTCTGATGTATTTTATGCATCACGGTCATACTACCGTTTCATTTACATCCCACAGCAGGCTACAGGGTTGCTGGGCAGAGAGTTTTGCAATTATCATCACAATATTCAGGTGAGAAAACTTTGGTCAGAGCCTGAGATTATACAGGGAAGACTTCCCTATGGTTTCAGGGCAGGATCCTCTAGCCCTGAACATTGAACCTGATGCGGAGGCTGCTGGGGGAAGCCTCAGGGTGAACCCCACCCCAGGAGGCCAGTACCTCCTAACACACCAGGAGGCTGAGTGGCCAGGGGTGCAATGGTTCTTGCTTCGTGAGTTTTTCCAGCAGAGTCTCAAGAATTTTTACAGGTCACTGGATGATAAATGAAATACATCATCACCGGTTTAGAGAACCAGCCCAGGCTGGCCGGCTGGAGAGGGAGAAACCATGTGAAACAGAGATGAGCCATCAGCTGAGGCCGGCCATGCCCAGCCCAGACAGCATGCATGGCTGACCCATAGATTTGTGAGAAATAATAAGTGATTGTTGTTTTTAGCCCCTAAATTTCAGGCTTATTTGTTGTGGGAAGTAGAAAAGTTCCTTTTTTAAAGTTTCCTTTCTTGTTAAAGAATAAATCATGAGTGTGCTGATAACTCTTTGTTAAGCCCCATCCTATGTAACTGTTAAACATGCCATGCTTACATGCACGTAGTACACTCTATGTGCTTGTAATTTTACCAAGATATCTGTGCTGGACATGCTCACAGGCATGTCCCAGCTCTCCATGGCTTTTACCTGTTTAGAAAAGTTTTAAGTCGTTAGCCAATCGGGTTCTAGTTTAAATTGTGAGGTCTGGCTCCAGCCAACGGAGATCAGACACAGCAGTAAGGACAAATCTAAATGCATAAGGGATAAATGTATCTGTTTTCCTTTGTTCATTGTACTCTCGTGGCAAGATGGCTAATGACAGTACCGGTCCTACAGTCCGGGAAATAAAAATTGCATTGCTAAAAGATCCTTTGTCTCAGTGCTGATTTTTCTTTGCGGCGCCAAACATCTATTTCCCACATTTGTTATGCAGCAGTAGCTAACAGATACAACCAGATTGGCAGTTTGCAGAGTATGGTTACTGGACAAGCAACATCAGCATCAACTGGGAGCTTGTTTGAAAAGCAAATTCTCAGCTCCCACCCAGTGTTTTAACACCCTCCCGGTGATCCTGAGAACCACTGATCTGGGTGAGGGTTTAACGCCCCTTCTTAGCACATGCCTAGCACATAGTGAGTGCCCTCGAGTGCTGCCTATTATTTCAATACTTGACCTTTACTGTTCCCTCTTCCCCCTCCCAGGATACCAACCAACTTCACAGCTCCCAAAGGCTCTCCTAGTTCTTTCCCCACCTTAAATCCAGGGCCGCCGCCTGTGCTGTGTGACCTCGGGCCAGCCTTGGCCCTCTCTGAACCTTCAGCCATTTCAGGGCCTTTGCATCCACGACAGCATGAGGTGGGTGACTCTGACTCACTCCCACCTGTGCAACTTTGGCTGCCCCCAGACACACAGGACCTGAGATGGTTGGGAGAGACAGGGTGTGGGCTTACCTGCCCAAAGTTCCAAGGTACACTCTTGATGAACTTGGCCGAGCCCTGGTAGATGAAGCCCTGCTGGGTGAGGACGTACTCCTGTCGCTCCTCTTCCGAGTCCAGGTACACAGCGTCCACTGCAGGCAGGTAGAGTGGGGTCTCAGCTCTGGGTCTGGTGAGGCCCAAGGTCCCTGCAAACCTGATGGTCAAGTATGCCAACTCCCTGGGTCAAGCCAGGGTCTCAGGGATCCATCCTTCTTTTAATTAGAAAAAGTAACCACTAATGAATAATCCCGCATCAATGAGGTAATGTGCTATCGGTTAGTGACAACTAAGGCTGCCATTTCTCTGACACTCAGCACGTGCCAGGACCTGTGATAAATGTGTTATTACATTTAATCTCCAGAAGAGTCTGATGAGGAAGGGATCCTCGAAAGCCTCATTTTAAAGATGGGAAAACTAAGGCTCAGGAATATTTTATAGCTGGCAAAACTGAGACTAGAGATGGAGGAGCACTGGGCCAGGAGTCAGGAAACTCCTGATCCTCATTTGCTGTGTGACCCTGGGCAAGCTACTTCGCCTTCTCTGCCCACCTTAACACCTCACTGTGTTAGCACAAAATGCAGATCTGAAAGGTGCTTTGGAAACTAAAGTCCTGAGTAGCATGAGGGAAGAGCCTGATTCAAGGTAAAGAGAGCTCAGTAGCAGAGGGGACGGCCAAGAAAGGGTTCCTGCAGCTCAGCAGAGGTGGGGTCCTGTCCGGCTTGAGGGAGTCACAGAGGGCTCCCTGGAGGAGGTGACATCTGAATGTCATCTTGAAAAATGATTAAGGTTTAGAGACTTGGAACCTGGAGGGTGGCATTCTAAGCAGAGGACCAGAAAGCACAAAGCCTTGGCTGCTGGAAAATGCAGGGCATTTAGTTGTCTGTGGCCAGTGAGGGGAGAAGAGGGGCTGAGGAAGTTGGGGCCAGATGGTAGGGGCCCAAAGGTCAGACTGGCTTTACTGACTTCTTCACCAATGAAGAAGCTGAGGGCAAGAAGGAGCACTCTGGAGCTCCATTATGACTTTGGTGAGCCCTGGGCCCTCTTGGCTTCATGCATTCCTTCCTCCATTAGAAAAAAAGTAACTGAATTTTATGACTGCCTTGGTTAATGACAGCGATCTCAATATTACATATTAGAAACTATTGTTCAACTTAAATGTTCATTTTTTTCTTGTGATTTTAAAATCAATTAAAACATGTTCACGGGCCCCTAAAACTTTCTCGGGCCCCAGGCACTGTGCCTTCTGGGTCTAATGGGGAAGCTGGCCCGGGAAGGGAGCAGCTGCCGGACCCTCTGACCCCTGGGCTTTGTCATGCCCATCTGCAGCGGCCAGCAGCGCACTTTCATCACAGTGAGGAGAAACGGGAAAGAGGCCAAATCTCTTGTGTATTCTGCTCTTTGGCTCTGGAAACTTCTATAAAAGTTAACCTTGAAGTCAATGAACTATAATGGCTCTGCAGCAGCCGGGGGATGTGGGATAAAGAGTGAAAGAGAAAGGAGAACCCACAGTGTTTCAACATTAGAATGAGTGTCAGCATTTGTTGACTTGTCCGCACCCCAGCTCGGGATGCCAAGACTGTGACGTCCCCAGCTCATGTCTCCATCCGGTAAAGGTGGGGGCCCTGGGGACGTGTAGCCTTGCACACAACTGGCACTCGATCATATTGGTCTTGGAGCTGAGGTACAGGAGGGTCCCATTTTCCAGGCAGACCTTTCCCACCCACCAGACCAATTTCCTCCCGCAGCAGCCTGAGTTCCTCCCACTCCGGTCCAACTTCCTGCTTCTGCATCACTAGCTCCATGGCTCCCGCCCTGGGATGTGGGTCACTTTAGTCACTGTGCCACTTGGCTGACCGCCACTCCAACCCGCTGGGTGAGGCCAAGTAGGAGGAAGGGAGCCATCCCCCAGACACGCTCCCCATTCCCTGAACTCTGAAACCCTGTGGCATGGACAAGGGTGGGGACGTCGGCAAGTTCCTGTCTCGTTGGCAAAGCTGCCAACTAGTTGCGACCCTCTGCAGATGGACTGAAATTCAAACCAAGCCTACGGTGGGGTCTAGAAAGGCTACTTCTGTCCCAAGAAATTATTTCATTGGCCACAGGGTATGAAGCAAGGGTGCTCATTGACACACCATCCCTGCGCGTGATGAACCTCTGGGCACAACCTCGTGGCCATCAGTGGGGGCTAGACCATCCACGTGGGCAAGACACAGGGCACTCGAGGCCCTTAGAAAGAATGAGCAGATGTGGCCGGGCGCGGTGGCTCACACCTGTAATCCCAGCACTTTGGGAGGTTGAGGCGGGCGGATCACCTGAGGCCAGGAATTCGAGACCAGCCTGGCCAGCATGGCGAAACTCTGTCTCTACTAAAAATTAGCGGGGCATGTTGGCGCATGCATGTAGTCCCAGCTCCTTGGGAGGCTGAGGCAGCATAATCACTTGAACCTGGGAGGTAGAGGTTGCAGTGAGCCAAGATCTTGCCAGTGCACTCCAGCCTGGGTGACAGAGTAAGCCTCGGTCTCAAAAGAAAAGAAAAGAAAAGGAATGAATGAGCAGATGTGTGCAGACCAATGTGGAGAGATCCTCACGCTGTCTCTCGAGGGGAGGAAACCAAGATGTAGGCTGATGTCCACAGCGGGGTCCTTTTATGTTTGAGATAGAGACACAGAGATACCTGTAAAATATGGCAATTTCTCCAGGCACATACAGACTGACCTAAGGAGGTGAGTCCCCACAAAATGTCTAACAATGGTGTCCCCCAAGGAGGAGGGGTCAAGGTGGGGGCCATTTCTCTGTAGGCTTGAAGCTCTCCCCTCCCCTCCCTTCCCCATTCCTCTCTTCCCCTCCTCTCCCCTCCCATTTTATTGAGACAGAGTCTTTCTCTGTCGCCTAAGCTGGAGTGCAGTGGCACAATCCCAACCAACTGCAGCCTCGACTTCCTGGGCTCAAGCAATCCTCCCACCTTAGCCTCCTGAGCAGTTGGGACTACAGGTTGTCATCGTGTCCAGTTAATTTTTGTATTTTTTATAGAGATGGTGGGTTTTTGCCATGTTGGCCAGGCTGGTCTTGAACTCCTGGGCTCAAGTGATTCCCCCGCCTCAGCCTCCCAAAGTGCTGGGGTTACAGGCGTGAGCCACTGCGCCTGGCCTTGAAGCTTTTCTAAAGAGAATGCTGTCAGGGCTTACTACTATTGGAAATAAAAATCAAAATATGGAAAGGAGAAAAATTGAAAAGCTTTCTGCTCAAATATAAAGTGCCTCAAAATAGAGAAGGAAAAAAAAATAAAGCAGTGGCCCAGCAGGAAGGCGGCTGTCTAACAGCCAGGAGCCAGGCTCCCTGCCCTTTTGAGGAGGGACACCGATTCCCAGGAGGGTCCTGGCCCACGAGGTTTCTCTCCCTGCTTTGTTTCATTAGAGCAGGAAGGAAACAGACCATTAGAACCGACTGCCTTGCTAGTTAGATGGGAAAATCGAGGCCTGGGGAGGTGACTGACAACCCCTGGCTCCTCCCCCTGGCTCAAGTCAGTTTCCGCTGTTTCAAACTCTCCCCTCTCACTTTCTAGTTTTGTCCAAGGTTGTCCACTTATTTATTGAAAGAGGTTCCAAAGACCACTTAACTTCTCCAAGCCTGCGTTTCCTGTGTGTGAAGTGGGGACGCTGACATCTCCCCGTTGGGATTGTTGAGAGGCCCAACAAAATGGTGCGTAAGGAGGCAGCTGGGCAGTCAAACTGCTCCTACTCACCCCCCGCACCCCAGCCCGCCCTCCAACCTCACCTCCCCGTTTCCCT
>NW_022436973.1:5177406-5259443 GCF_009761245.1 Sapajus apella | reverse complement strand
GCAGTGGTGTCATCATGGCTCACTGTTGCCTCGGTCTCCTGGACACAAGTGATCCCCCCACCTCAACCTCCCAATTAGCGGGGACCACTGGCGTGCACTACCACACCCAGCTACTTTTAAATTTTTTTTGTAGAGATAGAGTCTTGCTTTGTTGCCCAGGCTGGTCTTAAACTCCTGGCTCCCTCAAGTGATCCTCCCTCCTCAGCCTCCCAAAGCGCCGAGATTCCAGGCATAAATCACTACGCCCGGCCTCATTTTGTTTCTATAAACAGGGATAGCAGGAGTCCTCATGTCTTGAGGGTTTTGTGAGGCTGGGGCACAGCGGGCCTCACTCAGTCCCCTTTATGTGTGTCTCTTACCCCTGTTCTTCCCGGCTCCAGTGGCCTTCACGGGTGGGTCCAGCCCTGCCCACCCCAACGCTGTGAGCAGGGGGAGCGTGGCTCACCTGGGCACCAGGCGTTGAAGAGCAGGGTGAAGTGGCCCAGGACGAAGCTGGAGCCCTGGTAGCCGGTGGCGGCCTCCAGGCTGAGGCGATACAGGCCGATGGGGGCGTCGGCGGGGGCGGTGAGCTGCAGCGAGAGGGCGCAGTCCTGCCGGTCCACCACGGCGGCCGTCCAGCCACCCTCCTCTGCAGCGTCTTGCAGTGGAAACCGGGCCTTGGTCCCGGCCTCTTTGCTGGGTGCTGGGCCTGGGGGAGGAGACGCAGTAGCCATGAGCTAGGGGTGGGCAGGGCTGGCATGGCACCCACCTGGGGTCCCCCGGCTTGGGCTCCAGGCCTAGTTCTGCCACTAACCACTGAAATAACTTTGGCAAGAAGTTTTGTCTCTCTGAGCCTCCGTTTCCTCATCTGTAAAGGGGACTCAGAACCCCAGCCTTTCAAAATGGTTCTGTGGGAATGCATAAAAAGCCACAGGCACACAGCATGTCCTCAACTAGAGAGCTTCCTCCTAAGACAGGGCCACGCAGCCCGGAGCCAAGTCTCAACTCCACTGCTCTGCCATGACATGACTCTGACAAGCCCATCCCTCTCGCTGGGGTCACCTGGCCCATTTGTGTAGCATAGACAAGGATTAGGCAAGATGCCCTGGGGCCTTCTTTTCCTGCCTAAACCCTCTACCCTTTCTTTTTTTTCCTTTTTTTTTTTTTTTTTTTTGAGATGGAGTTTTGCTCCTGTCGCCCAGGCTGGAGTGCAGTGGTGTGATCTTGGCTCACTGCAACCTCCACCTCCTGGGTTCAAGCGATTCTCCTGCCTCACCCTCCAAAGCAGCTAGGACTATAGGTACACGCCACTATGCACAGCTAATTTTTGTATTTTTAGTAGAGACGGGGTTTCTCCATATTGGTCAGGCTGGTCTTGAACTCCCGACCTCAGGTGATCCGCCCGCCTTGGCCTCCCACAGTGCTGGGATTACAGGGTGAGCCACTGTGTCTGGCCACATCCTGCTTTTTCTTTCAGAGAAGGAAGCCCAGTTGCTGAGCAGGAAGGGACCTCCGTCCACTGAGAACCCCCTGCTGTCAGGCCGTGAAGGGTGCTGGCTGGCCCACACAGCCTCTAGGTGTCTATGACCCCAAGCCCCCCAACTGCTGTTCCCTGCATCTCCATAGGCAGCTCCGAGATGCCGATCAGAACCACCCCTCACCTTCCTACAGCCTTTGACACTTTATGAAGCATCCGCTTCCTTTGAGACCCCTTGCCCAGGTGAGAAAACTGGGGCTGAGAGAGAAGGGGCCTCCCAAGGATACCCTAGGACTTTGTGGCCAAGGTTGCATCTGAAGGGGTCTGTCGCTCTTGGTGGTCTTCTACGGTGCCTCTCCTTCCCAAAAAGGATGCTCCCTGGCCGAGTTCTCAAAGGTACAGTGATGTGCATGCTGAAACGCAGCTGCTTTTCCAGGTGGGGGGAGGGCCCCACCCCTGCAGGCAAGTCTGAGTCATGGGCAGGGCGAGGAGGGGCTGGCCACTTTCTGGACATGGGCGGTGGAGGGGAGACAGAGGACATTCTCTGCCTGGCTGGGCGGGTGCCCGGGAGAGTTTATTTTTATTCTTCCATCTCCCTCCCTGCAGCTCTGCCCACCACTGCTGGCATTATTGGGGCCTGCTCACCCAGGAGCTCCCTCCCAGCCCCCAGCCCCCTCCTCCCTGCTGGCCAGCCCCACTCACACCCAGCTCAAATGTAACCATGAACTAACAGGAACGATACAGGCCTCTGGGGCCCTGCCCAAGTGCCAGGAGCCAACTGGAAGCCTTTGAATGTTCCCTAACTTCCAGAGCTGGCGTCTGGGGAGGAGCCGTGCAGGTTTGGGGTCCCAGACCCACCCTGGATCTGGCTCCCTGACTCTGCCCCTGAGCACCGTGTGACCTGGGCCACATCACCAGGCCTCTCTGATCTGTTTTCTCACCCAGGAAGAAAACGGGCTTAGGCCACATGCCTGGGAGGGTCCAGTCTCAGGTTTGAAACTGACTCTGTGACGAACAAGTTACTAGCTTCTCTATGCCACAGTTTATTCATCTGTAAAATGGGCCAGCGGCAGTTGTCTCCCTATAAGGTTGCTGTGAAGCTTAAAGAGGACAGGTATGCAAAGCATCCCACAAGGCGCCTGGTGTATAGTAAGTGCTAGGGAAATCATAGTTAGTCCTGTTCAGTTTTCATGAACACCTCCCAGCTCTGTGTAGAGCGTTCTGTGAGAGTTCATAGAAAGCATTCTGAGCAGTGACCAGCTCACGGTAATTATGCAGGAAACGTGAGCTATCGTCAGTGTCATTAAAAGGGGCCACTAAACATCTGAATTCTCAGGCCAAACAGCAGATGGTGAGGACTGGAGTGGAATGTAGAGATTGTCTAGTTCCACTGAAGAACTTCACAGATATGGAAACTGAGGCTGAGAGGGGTGGCGCTGGGGTGACCATGGAGCGCCGTTTGCTCAGGACAGCCTCAGTTTATGCCAGCGGTCCCAGCATAATTCTTAAGGGCGCTCCTTTCAATCTCAGAACTGTCCTGGCTCGGAGGCTCAATGATCCGGTCTCTGTGGCAACAGGCCTGGGCCAGGTCCCATCGCCACTGTTGCTGTCGACATGTCACCCTTGGGGACAAGTCAGGAAACGCACTTTCCTTTTTCTCTATCTTGGGGCAGCCATGCACACACACTCACCCCTTTTTTCCCGGGTCCCTGGGGGGCAGGAGAAGGCCAGGTTGTCCCTCAGTCCGCCCGCCGCTCACGCTCACGTAAGCTGGTTTCACAAATTCCTTGGCTGTGGTTCCACACCATCCTCTCTGGGGGACCAGGGGCTCCATGAGGACCACTCTGGGCCCAAATGACCACAGGGACCCTAGGGTCCTGGCCACTGTCCCAGACCATGGTGGCTGGGCTGGGATGGGGTGTGTGAGCAGAACCTTCCAGAGTAAAGCCTTCTATCAGCCACATAAGGGTTCCTTTCACTCCTCCAGGCTGACCTCACTTCCACTGCCACCTCCACACCCCCTCAAACCCCGACCCCGCCTTGGAGGGAAGCAGAGCTTTATCGCTCTAACAAGGATGGCATTTGTCTAGTGTGGTCCGGACCCCATAACAGAGTCTGTCGGGTCTCTAACTGTCTGGGTGAAAACACAACATCTGGGAATGTGTGGGATCAGGCCACACACTCCATTCGCTGAGTGACCTTCGCCAGCTCTCCTGTGTCTCTGGGCCTCAGTTTCCCATGACAAGCTAGAATGTTCCCGCACAGCAGCAGAGTCACCTGGCCAGGCCTTGAGCCGGGCGCTGACCCAGGTCAGGCCTGGAGCTGGTGTGGGGAGCTGGTTTCCTGGTATTGTCCCTCAGGCTTCCCCAGGCCCTGGGAATTGCATGGTTGCTTGGACAGGGAAGCTGTGCGCACTCAGAGTCCTGGGCTCTCCGCAGCTGCCTACAGGGGCTGCGGAAGTGACCAGGGCAGGTTGGTTATGGGCTGAGATAAGTCGGTGGGGACTGGAGGACGGAGATTAGCTTGCTGGGGTGGGAAGGTCAGCTACCCTTCACCCAACCCCAACTCAGGGCCCTAATGAGCTAACACTATGCCGCCCAGACAATTAGAGATGGACAGGAAGAAAGGCGCCTGGAGAGGGAAAGAAGAGAAAAGCAGGCGGCCCTATCCTTAGCAAACGAACGCAGGAGCAGAAAACCGAATCCCACGCGTTCTCGTTGTAAGTGGGAGCGAAGGGACGAGAACACGTGGACTCAGACAGGGGAGGGTAACAATACACACTGGGGCCTCTTTGACGGTGGGGGTTGGGAGGGGGGAGAGGAGCAGAGAAAATAACACTTGGGTACTAGATTTAGTATCTAGGTGATGAAATAATCTGTACGGCAAACCCCGTGACACAGGTTTACCTGTATAACAAGCCTGCACGTGTACCCGTGAACCTGCAATGAGTTTAAAAAAAAGAAAGAAAAATACATAAAAAAGAAAGTAGAAATCACAGACCGCCCAAGCCAGCGGCTCATCGACCGTGCCGTCTCACAGAGGAGCACACGGGGCCCCCGCAGGCACTGGTGGTAAATGTGCGCCCTGCAGGGACAAAGGGATGCAGCGCCTCACTCTGTGGTTGGGGTCTGAAGCCTTCTGTGTCCCTAACTCGCTGTGTGACGGACCCTCCTGAGCCAGTCACTTGACCTCTCATAGCCTCGGCTTTCCCACCTGCAAAATGCAGTCCTTTATACTTCTAAGCTGCGAGGATTCGAGGCGAGCATGTGTTCAGCGGGTGCTCCACGGATGTCGTGATTTTCACTATCCCAAGCCTGACTCTTCTCAGGTCACCAGACCCAGCCCTTAACTGCCATGTACTCGAACTTTCCACTTCGTAGAGGGGGAAACTGAGGCTGGAAGACCAAAGACTTGCTGGGGGCTCCTTGGCTCTGTTAGCAAGGGCCCTACAGGGGCCAGTGTGCTTGTGGGGGATCTCCTGGGAAGTGGGTGTGCCTCTACCAGGAGGACGGGGCAGGGAGGAGAGGCATGGAGGGGAAATCCAAGGCTAGCCTGCAGTCCCCGTGATAAGCCTTATCAACGGCCTTCTAGGTCAACGCAGGCCCCAGCCAAGGAATGCTTGCTGCCATCTCTGCCCTCAGAGACTTCAGAAAGCACTGGCCTTTCCCACCCTGAGTCCTAGCCAGATGGCCCCTCACTGACCTCAAGGGAGTGGCTCCCACCAGATCCCAGCCCAACTGATTTGGCATTTGAGGCCATTTTCCCAGGAAAGGTCAACAAAGAAAATGGGCACCACACATCTGGGGATGAGACGGCTGGGGTCTCTGCGTCCCTTTACCTATCCCTGGGGCCCCAGTACAAAGATAAGCAACAGCTGCAAACAACCACAGGCCCTCCCCCATAGCAGACACTTAACAACCTTCCAACATGAGGGCTTTCGGATGATGAAACTCAGGCTTAGAGAAGTTAAGTAATCTGCCTAAGGTCACACTGCAGGTGGGCAGCCCAGCCTGCACTGGAATCCAGGTCTCTCTGTCCAGCCCCAGAGATTGAGGCAGCCTCCTAATGCCTGGAGAGTGAACTGCTGGGACACAGAACTGCCCACATAGAAGGCTGAAGCCAGCTGGGCTCTTTCTCTGCCACCCAGGCCTGATTTGGGCCTAATCCCAGTGCCTGGCTGGGTTGCATGGATTTCAGGCAGCAGAGAGATTAGAAAGTTGTTTCGATATTGGAAAGGGCAGACAGGATCTTTTTCCTTTTTCTTTTAAGGTGGTGTCTTGCTGTGTTGTCCAGGCTGGATTCAAAGTCCTGGACTCAAATGATCCTCTCACCTCAGCCTCCCGGATAGCCAGGATTACAGGCATGCACCACGATGCCTGGCTTGTGAATGGGATCTTAATCAACTTTCCGGGTCGAAGGCTGACCTGCAGCACTGGTGATAAGAGGCTTTCAGAAGCTCAGGGGGCCAGAGGCACAGGCTTGCTCACAAAGCTGGTAGTCCACTGTGACATCTGCTCTCTTTCTGGGCCTCAGTTCCTTCATCTCTAAAATGGGGCTAGTGACAGGTGGCAATCTCCCAGGGAACAAAGAGGGGTAAAGTCATTTGTCCTGTTCTCTGTCAGGGGTCTGGGGCGTGTCGGGGTGGAGAGAGAGGAGGCGGCAATGGTGGTGGTGGAGTGTGGTTGCAGGTACTCACCAGTCACGACACTGAAGGTGAGACTGTCTACACTGGCCTCATAGTTGCGGCCCTCAAAGTGCAGGGTCAGCCGGAAGGGCTGGCCCCGTCGCACCACCAGCTTCTCCCGGCACAGGTCGGCCGTGTGGTGGTCTCGGCCATTGGACTCCAGCTCCAGATCGCACCTCTCCAAGATCAGCTCTACAGAAACAGAAGGAGAGGCATGAGCCTCGGGAGCATAGCTGTGAGCCCCAGCGAGAACCCGCCCTCCCTGGACATGGGGGCCTTGTGCCCTCTTACTCCCCACGAAGCACGGCCATTCTCCCTGCTGACCTCTCTCCACAGCCCTTGTCACACAGGGGCTGGGGAGGGCCCAATCTCCCTAACCCTTTTTTGTTCTTTTTAATTTAATTGAGACAAGGTCTTGCTTTGTTGCCCAGGCTGGAGTGCAGTGGTATGATCACTCACTGTAGCCTTGAATTCCTGGGCCCAGGGGATCCTCCCACCTCAGCCTCTTGAGTAGCTGAGAGGACAGATGAGCACCACTAATTTTTTCATTTATCAATGAGCTGGGACTATAGGTGCATGCCCAGCTAATTTTTTCATTTTTGGTTTTGCCATGTTGCCCAGGCTGGTCTTAAACTCTTGGGCCAGGCGATGCTCCTGCCTTGACCTACCAAAGTGCAGACATGAGCCACAGTGCCCAGCTTTCCCTTAATCTTTTAATCACAAGGTTGTGACCCCCTGTGGCACTTCCTAGCTGTGTAATCTCCAGCAGCCATGGGGAACGGCAGTATCTACCTCCCAGGGCTGGTGTGAGATGAAATGAATTAATGTATGTAAACCAATACAGTGTCTGCTGTGTAATAAATATTCTATAAACACGAGCTATTCTATTGCTATCAGAGGGTTCTTCTGGTTTAAACAGGGGCAGTATTTGGTATAGGTCAATTACACGGGCTTTGCCTTTAGATCCAACTTTCAATTTACAGGAAATACACAGGGCTGAGGAACAAGCTAAACACAGAACCAGGGTGCAATTGAAAAACTTCATACACTGGGAAACTATTGACAAAGGATCCAGTTTCTTTAACAAAAGGTTGTACGAAAAATGAAAAAAAAAAAAAAAAAAAGAACCATTAAAGAGAGATCCTATAAAGAGAAACTTAAACCCATTGTGATGTATTGATCTTACTTGGATCTTGGTTTCAAAAAAGTATTTTAAAAGATGTATTACATGTATAAGACAACTGGGAATTTAAATACGGACGGCATAATGGTGATATCAAAGAATTTTTGTTAATTTGAGAGTCCTTACCCTTTAAAGACATACAGTGAAACATTTACAGATGACATGTAGTGGTGTCTGAGATTTGCTTGCAAATAATAGAGGATGTGGGCAGGGGCAGGAGAAGCCACGGTGGTCAGGACTGGGTGATGAGGATGTAGGAATTGATTAAACAATTCTCCACAATGAAACATTTTTAACATGATAGGAGCTTTGGAGACTTCCAGAGGTAGGTTTTAGTTCTGCTGTGCTGCTGTGTGAGCCTAGGTAGGTGTCTCCCCGTCTCTGTGCTTCCTCCTCTGAAGTCTCAAGGGGCTGTTGTGAGTCTAGAAGAGGTGTTGGGGAACCCCTTCCCCAAGCCCCAGCCCAAAACGGAAGCTTGATATGTGAAAGTTCCATTTACAGTTTCAGATGGAGCTGAGGACAAGGGCAAGATCAGGGTGACAGATGGGTGGGAGTCTGGGGGAAAAACAAATCTCAAAAACCTTGCCAAGCTCAAGGTCAAGACTGGGAAGATCTTAAGGTGGACGGAGTGGACAAGACAGACTCTTCTAGTTGTGGTCCAACTGAGGCCCGGGGGCAGGAATTTGTTCAAAGTCACCCCGCAAGTTGGTCCTTGCCGTGGGACAGCCCAGGTCTCCTGCCCGCCATCGACCGTTCCAAAAATGAGATGCAAAGTGCCTTGTGTGTGAATTATCTCAACTTAAATCCCAGAATGGCTCCCTTACATAGATGCCATCATGATTCCCATTTTGTAGGCAAAGACGCCAGGTGGCCCCAGGTCCCAGGACGAGTGGCTCCTTTGGGACTGGAATCCAGAGCTGTGGGATTCTGTAGGATTCTGCCCAGGGAACCACCTCACTACAGCCCCGAGTTTGTTCCCCAGCCCCTCTTGTGACCCTCCCCCACCACGTCCTGTGTTGTTCTCAAAGCTGAGGGCAGATAGCTCTGTGCCACTGAAGTATCAGGGATGTCGGTCCCCTGGAACCGCAACAGGAGAGACCTCTGTGGCCAGAAGGAAGAACTTCCTGCTGGCCTGCTGGGGCAAGGAAATGCTGTTTTTGGAAACTTCAGTCCCAGGGAGCTTGAGCAGGAAAGAGGCCATTGTTGTCCCCGTGGAAGACCCTGGAGATATGGCCAGTCCCTGGGCTGCGGGAGACATTTTCTCAGTCTGTTCTCTGAAGAAGGGTTCCCAGAAATCATGTCTAGCTCCAAAGGTGCAGAAACACTGGGGTCTGGAATTGTAGGATTTATAGGATTTCTGCACGAAGAAAGGGTCTAGGTCTTCTATCGGAAGTGGCCCCTGTGACATGAGGCTGGGGGCTTGTCATAACTGGCTTCTCCAGGATCTCCCAGCACCGCTGAGTCCTGCTTTTGAGCTTGGGGGTGAGAAGATGCATTGAGGACAAGCGGCCACCGAGGTGACACATCACAGTGTGTTGGGAGCTGGGTGGCTGAGACCACATGGCAGGGTCAGGCGGGTCCACAGTTCCTGCTACCCACGCCTGCTCCACCGGCCCCATGTCCCTGTCCCACACCCCTTCCTGGGGGAGGCAGTGGGTGCAGAAGCCATCCCCGGATGAACTTAACCCAAGAGCCAGCTGGGATTCTGGGTCCAGCAGTGAATCCTCCGTGGTAGAAATCCCTCCCACTGGGAGCTACGGCAGTGCTGCCTCTGTGTGTGTGTGTGTGTGTAGTTGTGTGTGTGTGTGTGTGTGTCACAGAGGGGGGTTACTGGTATGAAATTAATTCAGCCTCTGTTCCACCCCTCTCAGCCCTCACGGATGCACCAAAGGCTGACACTATTGTCCTTATTTTATAGGTGAGACTCAACAAGTGGCCAGGGGTGTAGGGTTGCAGAACTTGAGAGCAGGAAGAGCAAGCCTGGTTTCCAAAGGCTCTCCCATAGGATGCTGAAAGCTCCTCTCCGGCCTCTGGAGCCAAGGACTCAGCCAGGCTTGGCTGGTACACCACTGGGGTGGCGTGCACACCCCTTCCGGCTGGCAGGGACCTCCCTGACCTAAGTGTTCTGAGGCCAGGCCCACACCCCCTGTTCAGCTCCAGGCACACATCAGGGAGCCAGCCCCCACTGACTGATGGAGAACACATGCCAGTGATCCACCAGGGCAGCACTTTACAGTTTGCAACACCCCTTCCCGGTCCATTGCTCCATCTGATCTAGGGAGGCAAGGGTTTACGATTATGCACTGCGGATGGGGAAACTGAGGCTCCAACCAGCCTTGAGGCGCCTCCCCACCCGGCCCAGTCTGCCTGTTGCTCTCCAAATCAGGACTTAGGGATTCATATCTCCCACCGGGTCTTGACCCCCAATTCCCCGTGGGGCCCCTGAGACCTGGGTGGTAGCCCCGGGACCCCTGAGCGGCGGCGGCACTGACTCTAGTACTCACCCTCGGCCATGGTTGGGCGGGGGCGGTGGCTCCTTCCACTGGCGGCGGGACCCTCCAAGTGCAACCCCTGGCTGCGGACACTGCCGAGGCGGAGCGCGCGCCAACTTATAGCCCGCCGTGGGGCGGGCCGGGGGCGGGGCGGTGCGCGGGGCCGCGCGGGAAGGCGGCGACCTGGGAGGCCACCCATTACCCAGTCCCGGGCCCATGCCGCCGGCGCTGGGGCGCACCCCGGGGACCGGAGCGCGAGGGAGGGACGGCGGCTGGGCGAGGGCGCCCCCTGGGGGAGCGGACAGGCACACACCACTAGCCCAGGACACAGACACACCTGGACCCACAGAGTCAGACCTTGGAGAACACACACCTGGACACACACACTCAGATACAGACACATGCAGCACCCTCAGAAACACACAACGGAACCGGGTGCACAGGCGCACCTGGACACACAGGCGTGGACTCTCAGGTCAGATCTGGGATCAAGGACACCTCCACCACCAACATACACACACGCGCGCGCACACACACACACACACACTCAGATACACATACACAGGGAGTGGATGCAGACACACAGAGACGGGGCTGTGGAGTTACACACAGACACAACTACAGAAGACATGCCTGGACACAAAGACACAGTGACATGGACACAAAATCAGATTCAAATTGTAGGGACACACCAGGACATAGACACAGCCTGACACATAGCCGGGTAAGCCTTGACTGCAAGCCATACACAGCTGTGGACACAGATGGGCAGGTGTCTAGAGGCAACTGGCGCACACAAAGACCGCCACACACCAACTGCTACTGTCAGATGTGGACGCAAAATCAGAGAGGGCGTGCACAGACACACAAAGGTGTGGTTACCCAGAGGTGGACACACATGCCAGCATGGACTCAGGTACAGACATGCAGACGCACCTGCAAAAATGAGACACCCATATCCTTCCCTGAAGCAAACCCAGATAATCTTCCTATCTCACCCATCCTTGTATCTGTCTAAGCCATCCATCCACCCATCCATCCACCTATCCATCCACTCACCCATGCGACACCTACCCCCCACTATCCATCCAATTCATCCTTTCATCCATCCCTCCTCTGCCTTTTCTTCCCTCTCTCCCTCAATCTATCCATCCACCGAGCTTTCTTGAGGGCCCACTGTGTGCCAGAAAGGAGCAAGGCCAACCTTCCAGGGACTCAGCCTAGGACTCCTTGAACCTGGCAACCAGGGGGCCCATCTCTCATCCTGGTATCTCTGGTCCCCTGGTCTCTTGCGCTTCCCAATGCACTGCGAGGCCTGAGCAGAAGGGTTCCTGGAGAGACAGAGGGGCTCCCCCAGCACTTTTTCTGGAACAAGCTCCACATCTATTGATGAATTTGGACGACAAAAGCAGCCTCCACCTCCATTCCTAGATGACACCTGGCGCAGGGAAAAACCCGGGTTGCTTTGGTGGATATTTGTCCCTGGGTCAGACGGGCTCTGGCTGGAGTCTCAGTGAACAAAACCACAGACACCGTGTTGGGTCCAGCCGAGCCGTAATCGCTCCATTTTACAGATGTTGTCGCAGAAGCTGTTCCTCGCAGCCAGTGAAAGCTCAGAGGAAAGAGCAGGGTGAGGAGAATCCCCTGACCCAGAGGGAAGTCGATCAAGAGGCCAGGGCTCAAATTCCCACTCTGCCCCTGACCAGCTGTGTGGCCATGGGCAGGGTTTTGGCTCTCCAGGCCTCAGTTTCCTCCTCTGCAAAATAGGGGCAAGAATCTCTCCCTCACAGGCCTGAGTAAGACTCAATCTAAATGACCGAGATTGCGTGTCTTGTACATGGTGAGCATGCAGTAACTGGGGTCCCTGAGGCTTGGCATCGAAATAGCCAGTGTCTCAGAACCTAGCTATTTTGGGACCCCAAGGAGAGACAGGAGGTGCAGGGACAGTCAGGTCCGTGGAAGGAAGGCTGTGTTTCCACGGGTGTCAGCCCTGTTCCAAATGAAAGAATGGGTTTGGCCTTTTCCACCAGGTACTTTTTCTTTTAAAAACCCTCAGCCTGGGAGCTCCCTAGAGGACAGGGAGCCACCTAAGTATTTTATTTTTATTTCTTTGAGACAGGGTCTCACTCTGTCACCAAGTTGGAGAACAGTGGCGCCATCCTGGCTCACTGCACCTCTATGCCTCAGGCTCAAGCGATTCTTCCACCTCAGCTCCCCTGAGGCGCTGGGACTACAGAAGTGCACCACCATGCCTGGTTAATACTTCCGATTTTTGTAGAGATAGGGCTCTCACTATGTTGCCCAGGCTGAACTCCTGAGCTCGAGTGATCACATGCATTGGCCTCCCAAAGTGCTGGGATTATAGTTATGAAACATCATGCCCGGCCCACCCAAGATTTTTAAACTCTTCTTGACCACAGTGTCCAGCATGGTGCCTGGCTCACCGCCAGACCCCAGAAATGTCTGAGTTGAGAAATAGTCAATTCCATCAGCAGCAGCGGCCCCATCCTGAACGTCTCTATTCCCTCTTCCCGTAGGCCTGGGCTGACTTCATCACACAGAGTGGGTGTGTCATGCCGCCCTGGGTTTACATTTTGGCCTCACTGTGTAGCCATGTACACTACACAGCAAGTCACCCAACCTCTGTGCCTCAGTTTCCTCATTTGTAAAATGGGGACAGTAATGGTACCTACTGCACAGAGTGTCATGAGGACTGAGTGAGCTAATTTATGGAGAGTTTTTACACAGCAGCCAGCAAACAGTCGGCTCTCAGTGGATGCTGGCTGTGAGAAGGATCCCATTAGGTGATATTCCTGGAGCTTAGCATAGAATTCCAGGCCTGTCCCCGACCCAGCCAGCTGCCTCCACTTCCTCTTCCACATTCCACACAACTATGGCCACCTGAGTGACGTATGGCCTTGAGCGACCCCAGGATGGGGCCAGCTGGAGTCAGGACTGGCTTCTGGGAAGGTAGCAGCCAGAGGCCAGACCCCAGGCTGGGCCCAGAGACCTGGATTCCAGTCCCAGTGACCAGGCACCCTTACCCCACTCTGGGCTTCAGTTTTCCCATCTGTTCAAAGGGACTGGGAAACTGTGCCCTGTCTTAAAGGATTCAAAACTCCACCGAGTCCCAGAGAGGCTGATCATGGGCTCAAGATCCACAGTCAGGGCCCTTTGGCATCCATCCAGGGGAAGTGCTGTGCAATGAGCAGACACCTGAACAGGAGGGCTCTGAGGTCACTCTTGGCTGTGTGACCCTGGGCAAGTTACTAGACCTCTCTGAGCCCCAGTTTTCTTCTCTATAAAACAGGTATAGTAAGAGTCCCTGTCACTGGGGATTAGAGATCATGTTTCTACAGTGCTGATCACATAGTAAGTACTCAATAAAGTCACCCAAGCTTTATGATGATGTCACCAAGAGTCAGGACTCTCTCCAAAAAAAGGAGGTTCCCATATGTGGGTGAAGCGGATTGCAGTCATTGTAGAATATTTGGCAGGTGTTGCTCAGAAAAACTCTGTCTCCCAAACAAGTCTTGTTCCCACAGTCACTGATGCCTAGAATCCCAGCGTCAGAGAGATTCAGCCCCTTCCACAAGGATTTTCAGGCCTCAAGGTGGTGACAAAGGTGAATATTTAGAAACTCTGGAATAACCCATTACCAGCCAGACATTCCACTTAAACCTCACAATATGATTCTTATCATTTGTTAAATGAGGAACCCAGGGCTCAGAATGGTGAAATGCGTCACCCAAGCCCACATGGTCAGGAAGTGGGAAAGCAGGGCCTGTGCCTGCTCCCCTGAGGTTCAGAGGTCAGCCCTGTCACCCCACGCCCTCCAGAGCAGTGCGCAGGGGCATGGGCCATGTCCAGCCCTAGGGCTTTCGGCAAGTGAGGCCTCCGAGGACTGCACCTCTGCTCCTAAAGCATGGTGCGTGGCGTGCACTGGACGCTTAATACATGTTTATGGCCTGAGAGGGAGGGATGAGTTACCGACAATTGGAAGAAGAATAGAAGGAAGGAAGGAAATACAGAAAAAAGATTAAAGTTCAGAAAGGCTGGAGAAACTGGCTAAGGTCACACAGCATGCCCAGGCTCCCAGGCCATGGCTCAGCTCAGCCACTTCTTAGGGACAAGGTACCTCCAGGCAAGAGACAGACCTGGACAGCTGATGGGAGAGGGAGGGAGGGACAGAGGGCAGGGGGGGCGGGAATCTGCGGGGGCCTCTGGAGGCTTTTCTACCAGCTACTGACTCACGGGATGAGCAGCGTCTGGCATGAGGGAGCATGAGGAGGGTGGGGCAGACTCCCCTGAGGTGGGATGGGGTGGGGTAGAGGTGTTAGGATGGGACTCAGGGAAAATGTCAGGGGGCAGGCCTGACCTTTCAAGCTCTTCGAGAAAGTGGCCTGTCTGGGGCGGGATCTGGGTGTTCCAGGCTGTGGGGGACAGAGAGCAGGGCATCTGCATAGGGAGGGAGGATTTTTCCAGTGTGTCCACTTTGCAGATGGAGAAACTGACCTGGTCATCTTGTACTCAGCTCTGACCCCACAATGTATTCCCCTCCAAGTGCAGTCCATGCCCCTTCCACTAGCTCTGCAGCCGGCATGGGGTCCCAGCCTGTTGAGCTTGATGGACAGCAGGCAGGCAGGCGCTCTTATTCTTCTCTGAAGCGTCGGTTTCCGTTTCTGTAAAAGTGGGAATCACATCCCAGGCCTCACAAGGCACTGAAGGCCCTGCAGGGCGGACCCAACTTACCCTTCAATCACATCTTCCACATTCATCCCTTCCAGCCTCACTAGACATGGTACTTGACACCAAATACACCCTGCAAACACCCGCCTCCAGGCCTTTGCTCCAGCTGTGCCCTCTACCCAGGATGGCCTTCCCCTTCACCTATCAAAGTTTAACCCAGGCGTTAAGCCCCATCCTCCTGAAACCCACCCAGAGACTTCCTTCTTGCTTCCTTGGCCCCACACCCACAGGACACAGTCACAGCCTGCCTTGTGTCAGTTCTGTTGTTTGTGTATCTTTGTCTCCCTCTACCCACCTGGCTCTTAGTAGCTGCTCAATAAAGGTTTGTGGAATGAATTCATGACCTGCACCAGGGGTTCTAAGGAGGAGAGAGAGAGAACTTGTTCAAGCCCAAGCCAGATTCTTGGGGTTAGCCTGGGAGCTCTGTTTGAAAGGATTTGTGATGCCAGTTGCCCCTGGTAGGACCAGGAGCCAGGGTGAGGTGCTGGGGCCTCTCTCAGCCCTTGCTGTCTGTACCCAAGATGAGAGATCTGGGCCTGATTTATCCTTCAGTCATATCTTCTGCAATCCCTGGACAGCCCCTGGGAGGAAGAAAAAAAGACAGACCTCAGATGTGTGGGTAGCAGAGTAGGAATACCCACTGCTGGGCTTCAGAGGGGGCCACAGCAAGTCAGGGCAGAGTCAGGGTGGGGCTTCCAAACACTACAGAAGGAAGTGGGCCGGGCGCGGTGGCTCAAGCCTGTAATCCCAGCACTTTGGGAGGCTGAGGCAGGCAGATCATGAGGTTAGGAGATCAAGACCATCCTGCCCAACATGGTGAAACCCCGTCTCTACTAAAAATACAAAAATTAGCTGGGCATGGTGGCGCGTGCCTGTAATCCCAGCTACTTGGCAGGTTGAGGCAGGAGAATGGCTTGAACCCGGGAGGTGGAGGTTGCAGTGAGCTGAGATGGCACCACTGCACTCCAGCTTGGGTGACAGTGCGAGATTCCATCTCAAAAAAAATAAATAAATAAAGCAAGAAAAATAAAACATTCTAAAATTGGATAGTGGTGATGTTTGCACAAATCTGTAAATACACTAAAAAAGGTATTGAATTGCACACTTAAATGCATGACTTTTATGGTATGTGAAATATATCTCAATAACATGGTTTTCAAAAATGTTTGAATAATTTAAAATAAAAAAGCCAGGAATAAAGCTCTGAAAGTCTTTGCAAATATTGTCTCATTCTCAAATTTAAAAAACCCTAAGAGAAATGGCACATGTATGTGCCCAGGGAGCTGTGTATGGGAGGGGTCTTTCCAGCACTGTCTGTTGTGGCAAAAACCCATCACAACCTAAGTGCCCAGGGGATGGATAAAGAAGCCGTGCCTGGGAGTATTACTCAGCAGTCGAAAAAGAGAAGACAGTCTTGTGTGTGTGGACATGAAAAGAATTCCAAGTCATAATGCAGAGTGAAGAAAGTGCATTGCGGGACGTTGCATGAGGTGCGATTCCACAAGACTGTCCAATTTCTATGGGAACAGATAAGTAAAGATACATACAGTATCCAAATGCAAGCATACAGAAGGTTTTGAAAAATCCGCTCCAAATTTCTGGCAGTGGTGGGAGAGGATATTGGGGGCCATAACTGGGGGACAGACGGTGATATTTAATTCTCACCTTTAATGGTGAGAAAATTTTTCCATGAAGAAATCATGTTATGTATCACTTAGGTAATTACAGATTAATTTTACAAAGGAAAGAATAACCTGTGTTACATTTAGAATTGAGCTTTTACTAAAAAGGAAATACTCCAAAATAAAGAAATTCTGGTGAAGTAGATAGAAAAAAATACAGTCAGTGATAAAAGACAAAGTACATGTGTCCCCCTCCAAATCCACATTTAACCCCTAAAATACTTTTGTTGATATTGGCACAGTCTTACAGAACCAAACCCACAAACAAGCAAATGAATAAAGAAGAAATTCAAGATGAGAATTGAATCACATTTACAAAACGTAATTCTGAGGACTGTACACCGAGTTTCTGTTTACCTCACAAACTGTTTATGTCTTAAAGTGCTCCTGCAGCACCACCCTGGAAAGTGCTCGAAAAATCTTCTACTTTGTGTCAATGAAGGTTCAGAGAGTTGCAGTGTGTTGTCCAAGATCACACAGCTCAGAAAGGGTGAAGCAGGGGTGCCCAGAGTGCTGGCTAGAATATCACGCAAGGGAAATTCAGCCTGAGTCCTGGGTGCCTGGCCAAGCTCCCATGGCCATGTGGGGCTGCTGGCGACTCGGAGGGATGAGGCGCCTGGATCCTACCGCGTTCCCCTACATCCCTCCCTCGAGGCTGAGTCATTGGCTGTGTCTGCCTGGCACACCCGGTTCAGTCAATAAGAGTCAAACACACTTTCATTCATGGAAATAAATGACCCTTTGGGGGCAGTGGCGGAGCTCGTTTGACTCAACTGAACACATTTGGCTAAACTGACCGCTTGTTTCTCCTGCCTGTTTGATGAGCCGCTTGAGTGACATCTGCCTGAACTGAATGCTTGTAGGTTTGAAGGAACATTCAGCTTGACCCAGTTAGTTTAAATCTGATCTTTGCATCTGCAAAGGGGCTGCAGTCATGTTGAGCCAGCAAAACAGGAGACGGGAGGTTTGGCCTCAGTCCTGGAAGGGCAGGGCTCAGTCTCCAGAATAATAAACCTCACACGCACGTACGGGCATCTCTAGTTGGCGGTGTCCTCTTTGTAGGCACAGCAAGTCCTTTCTTTTGCCTCTGGCTGACAGCTCTGTTCCATAGGCTTGATGATGCTGTCAAACTGTCAATCAAGCGGCCCCACCCAACTCCAGTTAAGCAGGGATCTGGGACCCAAACTCAGCCAATCAGACTCTCTTCTGGGACTTTGACACAAGTTCTAAATAATGGTTGAAATTTTCTGGTTCACGTCTAGAACTACGTCAGCTCTCATTTTTTCTAAAGTTGGGGCTTTTTTAAGCTGTTTATTTCATTTTTTAAAGTCATATTTATGGAGTTACAGTTTACATACAATAGAATTCACCCGTGTTGTATTGCATACAGTGCAATTCACTCATATCACGCAATACAGTTCCTTGAGCCAACAAACACATGTAGTCATGTTACTGCACCACAGTCATGATATAGAACATTTCCGTCAGCCTCCGAATTCCCCTGATGCGCTTTTGCAGGCAGCGCTCTCCCCCTGCCCTCCACCCCTGGCAACTACTGCTCTGGTTACTCCGTCTATGGTTGTGTCTTTCCAGATGTCACTGGAATGGAATCACACAGCCTACAGCCTTGTGCCTGGCGTCCTTCACTTACCGTAATGCGTTTGATTCATCCCTGTTGTGGCAGGTACTAGCAGTTCATTCCTTTTTATTACTGAGAACTATTCTGTTGCATGAATATACCACAATTTATTTGTACAGTAAGCAGTTGAAGGGCCTTGGGGTTGTTCTGGGCGGTTATGAATGGAGCTGCCATATATGTACAGTTACAGCTCCTTGTGTGGACAGATGTCTTCACTTCTCTTGGGCAAATACCTGTGAGCCATCCCCACATCCTTCCAGTTAATTTTTTGGATGTGGTTAAGCTGCCTTGAGTCTCTTTTCATTCATGCAACCCAGCAGCTGAATGGGACAGTGACATTTCTCTTGCCCCACTCTCCCAGTGACTCTGTGGGGTTTACAGATTATTGACTTCATTTTACCAAGGAAATGGAGGCTCGGAGAGCCTAAATAACCTGCCCAGACCACATATCAGGGAGTCGAATCTAAATCAAAGTCACAAAGGAAGACACAGCCCCGCTTTCTAATTTTCTAGTCACCTTGGTGGGAGGGAAACCTTCACAAGGAAGGTTCTAACAAGTGTTTATTGACTGATGGGTGATGAAGTAAACACCTCACTCCCTTTCTCTGGGCCTAAGTTTCCCATTTGTAAAATGACATGTTTGGACCAAATAATGAATTTCTGATGGCCCTAGCATCCATGATGTTCACACGTGGTGACTGTGAAAGTGGAGTCATCACGGCCTTCTTTCGGATAAAGAATTCCAGGGAAATTGAGCTGGTTGGGGAAGGGGAGCCTAGCACTTACCCCCCATCAGTCCCCACAGGTGGCCTCCTGAGCTTGCACCTGGGGCTGGTTGATCCCTAGAAGAGCAATTTGCACTTCCTGCCTTTCTGGCCTAAAAAAAAAAAAAAAAAAGAAAGAAAGAAAAAGAAAAAAAAACCTGTCACCTTGGATTAACATTACCCCTTTTGCTAAGAATCTTCTAAGGGGTGCAGCCCCTCTCTTCGCCAATATTTTCAGAATGTCCAGGTTTCTAAACAAGACCTGACAGGGTGGTTTCTTTTTTAAGCTTTTTAAAATAAAACAAATCACCCTGTGCATGGTCCTGGAAGCTCTTAGATTAACCCTGTGGTTTCCTAAGCGGCAGGCAGCTGTGGGCACAGAGAGGTAGGCGGAGGGGAGCCAGACTCACCTGCTTCCCAGGTCACCTCTCTTCCCAGTGTTCACAGGACAGTACCAGGCCCATCAGGAAGCTCAGAGGCAGAGCGACTGAGGGATTCAAGGCCCGACAACTCCTAGCTGTACAACCCACTGAAAATTTCTTCATGGCTCTGACCTGTTTCCACACCCCGATAATGGGGGTAAGGACAGGACCAAGCTCACAGAGTAGTTAAGGATAAATGAGTTATCGCATCGTTTAGCATTTGGCGCAGGGAAAAGCTGCACAGATACTGGCTGTTTTTACCACTCTTATAATTACTTCCAAGGGCTTTGAGGACCTCGATTCCATCTGCCCCCTGCAAGTCAGCTCTCAGGGTAGGTGAGCGAGAATGGTTACTGTTTACTACCTGTGTGCCAGGCTCTGTTTGAAGAAGCTTTATGCATGTGATTGCCTTTTTTTTGGGGGGGGGGATGGCAGAGTCTTTTGCTCTGCCGCCCAGGCTGGAGAGCAGTGGCACGATCTCAGCTCGCTGCAACCTCCACCTCCTGGGTTCAAGCAATTCTCCTGCCTCAACCTCTGAGTAGCTAAGATTACAGGCATGAGCCACCATGCCCAGCTAATTTTTGTATTTTTTATGGAGACAGGGTTTCACCATGTTGGCCAGGCTGGTCTGGAACTCCTAATGTCAGGCGATCCGCCCACCTTGGCCTCC
Source organism: Sapajus apella (assembly GCF_009761245.1). Classification (NCBI taxonomy): domain Eukaryota; kingdom Metazoa; phylum Chordata; class Mammalia; order Primates; family Cebidae; genus Sapajus; species Sapajus apella. Next base: position 5,239,702 of record NW_022436973.1, on the reverse strand, counting down.
CAACATGCTGGGGTTCCAGGCTTGAGCCGCCACGCCCAGCTATGATTGCCTTTTGGTTGGTTGGTGGTTTTTGGCTGCATCTGGCCACACAAGGACCGTAAGTTAATCCTTCTCCCAGGTAGTTCTATGTCTAGATGGTGAATGGCTCCATCACCCAATTTCCAGATGTAAAGAGGAGGGCTCAGAGAGAGCAAGGAGCACACCTATGGTCACTGGAGGAACCTCTGGAGCTGAGGTGCGCCCTGTGGTCTGTCAGGGTGGATTTGCACTGGGTCTGATTCCTTCCCTGTGGGTCCTGGTCCCATGCCCTGGCACAGACTATAGATGGGGAAAGTGAGGCACTTGCCCAGGACCAGACCTGTCTTTTTGCAAAATACCAGCATTAGCTAGGGAGGGAGTACAGATGAGAGGAGCGGCAGGAGGAGGCGGGTGGTACCACGTCCAGGCGGGAGGACCCTGATCACGTCCGCTCTGTGCATACTGTTTCGTGTGCTTTTTTATCCTTCACTGCTTAACCCCAGGATCACGTCTCAACGACAGCTGCCACATCAACGGCTGCTTGGCCATCATTTGCCAAGGGCTTATATGTGCAGGGGCCCTGAAATTTACATCATCTTCCATTTACTAAGCAGCCCTGACTTTAAATGCCATCTATGTGCTGAAGGCACCCACATTTGCATCTTTAGCCCTGTCCTCACTCTTAAATCCCAGATCCAGGTTTCCAATCGCCTCCTCAAAATTCCTGATCTGCCTCACCCCATATTCACTACCCCGCTGTATCCGCATCTCAGCGGACGCAGATACCATCATTCCCTATGCCCAGTCACCAGGGACAGCCTTGACTCTTCTCTCTCACACCCCAAATCCTAGTTTCCCTGCCTTTACAATATTTCTAGAATTGGGCCACTTCTCATGACCTCTGCCTCTGCTACCATCATTCTGGTCCAAGCCACCAGTTTCTTTCACCTGGACTAGGTCTCCCTTTTTTTTCCCTTGCTCCCCACTTCCAATCTGTATTCCACACAGCAGCCAGAAGGATTCTTTAAAACTTAAGTTAGGGTCGGGCGCAGTGGTTCATGCCTGTAGTCTCAGCACTTTGGGAGGCTGAGGCCAGTGGATCAAGAGGTCAGGAGTTCGAGGCCAGCCTGATCAACATAGTGAAACCCCATCTCTACTACAAATACAAAAATTAGCTGGGCATGGTGGTGGGCACCTGTAATCCCAGCTACTCAGGAGGCTGAGGCAAGAGACTCACTTGGACCTGGGAGGCAGAGTTTTCAGTGAGCCAAGATTGCGCCACTGCACTTCAGCCTGGGTGGCAGAGTGAGACTCCATCTCAAAACGAAACAGAACAGAACAGAACTTAAGTCAGTTCCTGCAACTCCTCTGCTCAAGAGCCTGCAGTGACTCCCTGCTTCACTCTGATTAAAGCCAAAGTTCTCATCAAGTCCCCAAGACCTCCACCCTCTTATCCCCTTGTTCCTGGCCTTTCTGTCTGACCACTCCCTGCTCGGTCACCCTGGCCCACTGGCCTCCTTGCCATCCTTCAGCTTGCCAGGCGCATCCTCTGTTTAGAACTTTTGCACTGGTCGTTCCCTTGGCCTGGCATGCTCTTCTTTGATTTGGTGGCCTGGGCATAGTGCAGTGCCTGAGAATTCCGTGCTGCATCCACATGGCAGGCTGTGGAGAGTGTGGAGGGACCTTGATGATGAGGGGTCAGAGATTTGGCCCACGCGGATTAGATGCCGTGTGACCTGGAGGTTGCTTAACTATGTCTCAATTTCCTCTTTAGCCAAATTCACTCCAAGCAAGCTGATAGCGTCACTGGGTCCCTGACTCATTGTAGCTTGTGAGGAGAAAGAGATCACGCCCTCAAAAGCTGTCTGGTTAAACCCTGCCATTGTAGAGCTAGAAACACTGAGGCCAGAGAGGACTCCTATTGTCCAAAGACCCATAAATAGAGACAGAGCTGTGGGGTTCTGAGAGATTAATTTACTTGTTTAATAATTTATTGAACATTTATTGAGTACCTACTGAATGCTTAATTGTGAAGGAGACAGTTTCTGCAGGCTAGGAGCTCTCAGCTCCATGGACAAAGCAGATTACAAGGTGCTCACTATGCAAATAGTAATTCCTGGCCTGGCATGATGGCCAATGCCTGTAATCCCAACACTTTGGGAGGCCAAGGCAGGAGGATTGCTTGAGCCCAGGAGTTCAAATCCAGCTTGGGCAACATAGTGAGACTTCGTCTTTACAAAAATAAAAATATAAAATATTAGCCAGGCATGGTGGCCTGTGCCTGCAGACCTAGCTACTTGAGGGAGGCTGAGGCAGGAGGATCACTTGAGCCCAGGAAGCTGAGATTGCAATGAGCCATGATCATGCCATTGCATACCAGTCTGGGCAACAGAGTGAGACCCCTGTCTCAAAACAAAGAAACAAACAAACAAAAACAAGAACAACAAGTAATTTTCATAACCTGTGTTCAGGGTTGTGGTGGAAGAAGGTTTGGGACCTGAGAGAACCCCAGATAAAAAAGGGATTCTCTCTGTGTGGCAGATCAGGGCAGTCTCCATGGAGAAGGTGACACAATGTGGGTTTTGCGGTATGAATATGAGTTAGGCAGATAAGGCAAAGAGGAGCATTTCACACTGATAGATTTTGGATGTTGTCCCCTCTCGATCTCATGTTGAATTGTAATCCCCAGTGTTGGAGGTGGGGTCTGGTGGGAGGTGATGGGATCATGAAAGTGGATTTCTCTACAGCCATAAAAAAGAATGAGTTCATGTCCTTTGCAGGTACATGGATGAAACTGGAAAACATCTTCCTCAGCAAACTAACACAGGAACAGAAAAACAAACACCGCCTGTTCTCACTCATAAGTGGGAGTTGAGCACGTGGACACAGCGGGGAGAACATCACACCTGGAGCCTGTTGGGAGGTTGGGGGCAAGGGAAGGAGAGCATTAGGACAAATACCTAATGCATGCAGGGCTTAAAACCTAGATGACGGGTTGATGGGTGCAGGAAATCACCATGGCACACGTACACCTACGTAACAAACCTGCACATTCAGCACATGTATCCCAGAACTTAAAGTTAAAAAAAAAAAATGGAAAAGAAACAAACAAAGTGGATTTCTTATGAATGATTTAGCATCATGCCCTTGGCACTGTCCTTGTGACAGTGGGTTCTAACAAGATCTGGCTGTTTAAAAGTGTGTGGCATCTTCCCCCGCCCCCCGCACCTGCTCCCACTATGTGATATGCTTGCTCCCACTTCGCCTTCACCTTCTACCACGAGTGAAAGCTGCCTGAGGCCTCCCTAGAAGCCAAGCAGATGTCGGCACCATGCTTGTATGGCCTGCAGAACCCTGAGCCAATTAAACCTCTTTTCTTTATAAATTACCCAGCTTCAGACATTCCTTTACAGCAACATAAGAACAGCCTAACAAGCATGCAAAGAGGCTTGTGTGTGCACACAGGGATAAAGTTACAGAAGTGTGGAAGAGTGTGGAGAATTCACAGGAAGAAGGAGTCAAACAGTATGGTCAGGGTTGTGGGGTACTTGGAAGGAATGTCAAGGCTAGAGAGGTTAGTGGGCCTCGGACACAAAGGTCTTTGTAGACCAGGCTCAGTTTAGGCCACAGAGAGCCATGGGAAAGTTTAAAGCAGGGAAGTGGCACATACTGGGAAGATAGTGGTGGAATTATTCACGATGGAATTTTAGGTCTTTTTTTTTTTTTTTTTTTTTTTTTGAGATGGAGTCTTGCTTTGTTGCCTGGGCTGGAGTGCAATGGTGCAATCTTGGCTCACTGCAACCTCCGTCTTCTGGGTTTGAACGATTCTCCTGCTTCAGCTTCCTGAATAGCTGGGACTATAGGTGTGCGGCACCATGCCTGGCTAATTTTTAAAATATTTTTAGTAGAGATGGAGTTTCACTATATTTGCCAGACTGGTCTTGAACTCCTGACTTCATGTGATCCACCCACCTTGACCTCCCAAAGTGCTGGGATTACAGGCGTGAGCCACCGTGCCTGGCCAGAATTTTAGATCTTCAATTTAGTGATCATCATCATCCCGGGCCCTTTTTAAAAGAAGAGCAGATTGCTCTTTCCAGAAAGGAAAATGGCCCCCACTGTTCATCAGGGGCAGAAGCATTTGCCCCCACCCTGGTTCCTGTAGGTAGGGCTGAGCCTGAGGCTGGGGGTATGTTTGGAGATCCTGTGAGGTGAGCTGTTCCCAGTAGGACCAGTTCCCAGTCCTCTGACTTCCCTTTCTCTGCTCCTCCCCTTCGGGCCTGCCCTACAGTCTCTGAATATCGTGGTTGACATGGAAACTCTCTTGTTACACGTTCCTTTTCTAGTTGTGTGACCCTGGCTGTGTCCTTCTTCTCTGCAGCTTTGGTCTCCCCATCTGGCTAGCGGGTGCAATAAACGGAGTGACGGTTGGCACTGACTGTCAAGCACGCGGTGACCTCCTCCCATTCTCCCACAGGCCCTGAGGAAGAAGAGGGCCTGCCGCTTTCAGTGCCGTGCCCACCGGCAGAAAGTGTGAGGCAGGAGCTGATTGTGGAGACCAAGGATCATAATGTGCCTCACTAGCCTGTGTGGTTCTAGATGGCACAGAACCAACTGGGACTCTCATTTTTCTCATTCTGGTCCCTACTCCCCTTTGTGTGACCTAAGACACCTTAACAGCTGTGTAAGCGAAAGCGGTACATACAAATCACCCACTGAGAGACATCATGATACCAAGGGGCAGCCCCAGAGGACAGACCAACCCTCCTCTCGATCCCTAAAAAGCCTCTGTCTGACTGAGCCCAGCTGGCAACAGTGATGTCAGGTCTGGCTTGGTAGATCAAAGCAGCAATGGCCCCAGGGCCTGATGGGTGCATGGGAGGGGCAGGGCTGAGTTGTTGATCTAGCTCTTGGAGATCCTTGAGCATGAAGTCACTCTGGCACAGCCTCAGCAAGCACTCAAGGCTGGCTCTTGGGAAAGGTCACATGGCTTTGGTATTTGGCCAGTTTTAGATGGGGAGAAGCACTACTATGTTAGAGTCTAGATTATCTTAGAAACCTACTTCTACCCGTGTGCTCCTGAAGAAAGACTGTGAAATCTCTCAGGCAACAAATGGAGGTCAACTTGGTCACCAGGCATGGCTTGGTCCCCACTCTGGACCCAGCTCTGTGCCAGGCCTTGGGGGAGATGAAGACATCAGGCAGGCATGTTTTCTTTCTGTGGCTTTAACAGAACATCAGAACATCTGTGGTTTTACCCTAATTAATAGTAATACATGCTCACTGTTTAGAATTTATAAAATACAGAACAGCCAAAAGATGAAGTTCAAGTCAGTCCAAATATCACCAACACCAACAAAAAGAACAAATGTTAACATTTTGTCTTATCTCGTTCAGTGTTGCTATGCCATATTTAAGTGTACGTGTACATATAAACTCATGTAATTACGTATGGAATTTCTAAAAATGTAATCACTCAATCATCCGGGAAATATCTGTCGAAGGTTCACCCTGTGCCAAGCACGTGGCAGGCAGTGGACAAGAGGATGCGATTCCTACTGTCATGAGTTGCCCCTGAGCACTCTTCTGTCCCTTGGCTTTTCTCAGCGTGTGCCTAACATTTTCAAATCACATGTATTTCTACAACATGCTTATTGGTTATCTAGGATTTCATCACATGGACGAAGCCTCATTTATCAAGCTTGCTTTTGTTGCACGTGTAGTCTGCTTCCCACTTTTTCACCACTGCAAACAGTGCCGTCCCTGTAGCCTTGGGCTCATAAGGTGGATTGGCTTATTCCATATCCATTTCAACCTCCTCTTACATTCCCTCCTCAACTGCAGGGGCTGGAAGAGTGAAGATTGCATTTCCCAACTCCCTTGCGGCTAGGGTTTACAGACCAATTAAGTAGTTCTCATTAAATGTACTTGTGTGATTTTGAAAGCAAAAGTGAGACAGAGGTCATCTTCCTTCTATTGCTGGTTATGAAGGCATTGAGACCTCCCACAGCTGTGTCTACAGTACCTGGTCACTAACTCTTGGGTGTTGACAAGTGGTGATGGGGCATCAGCCACATCTGATGCCTGGAGTGAAGCTAAGGTGACAAATTCCTGAAGACAATAGTTTCCAAGCTTCTTGTTGGTGGCAGAGGCAGCAGCTTTCCTGGCCAGGCCAGTTTGGTGGTGACGTCCTAAGAATCATTCCTGGAAGCCCAGGTCCCTTGCTTCAGAGCTTTCCATGATTTTGCAAGAACACAACTTCTTGCATTAAATCTCCTTCTGTTTAAAGTAGTGAATGTGGTTTCTGTGTCCTGCAACTTAACTCTGGGTGATATAAGCGACATCTTTGAGTCTGTTGGCAACTATTTCCTTAGACTAAACCTCTAACCATGGGACGTATAAGTCAAGGATTCACTTTTTTTTTGTTTAAATAGTTTTACTGAGGCATAATGAACATACCATCTTTAAAGTGTATAATTTGATGGGTTTTAGTGTATTCAGAAATTTGTAGATCTATCATCATCATCTAATTTTATAAGATTTTCTACACCCCACAAGGAAATTTCATACCCATGAGGAATCGCCCCTTACCCCTCTCCCCCGTCCCATCCAACCGTGAGCCTTTTTCCTATCTTTATAGATTTACTTACTCCGGACATTTCATATAAATCAAATTATACAACAGTCGTCTTTTGTGGCTGGCTTCTTTCATTTGGCATAATGTTTTCAAGGTTCATCCGGGTCATGTCACATATCAGAATTGTATTTCTTTTTATTGCTGGATAATGTTCCATTATATGAATATATCACATTTTATCCATCCATTCATCAGCCGATGGACATTTGGGTAGTCTCCACTTTTATTTTATTTTTAGAGACAGGGTTTTGTTCTGTAGCCCAGGCTGGAGTACAGTGGCACAATCACGGCTCACTGCGGTTTCAACCTCCTGGGCAAAAGCGATCCTTCCACCTTAGCCTCCTGAGTAGCTGGGACTACAGATGCGTGCTACCACACTTGGCTGATTTTATCAGATTTTATTTTATTGTAGAGACAAGGTCTCACTATGTTGCCTAATCTGATCTCAAGCTCCTGGGCTCAAGCGATCCTCCTGCCTCAGCTCCTCAAAATGTTAGGATTACAGTCATAAGCTACTGAGCCTGGCTTGTTTCGACTTTTAAACTCTTGTGAATAATAATACTGTGAACATTTATGTACATGTTTTTGTGTGGATGTATATTTTAATTTCTCTTGGGGAGGCTTGTGTCAGTGAATGTCGGGGGGTTGGTGGGGGGCCGAGCAGGCTCTAGTGGTACTTGGGAAGGAGAAGGCAGGGGGAATGGAGGCTAACTGTAACATTCAAAATGAGTGATGGTAACATTGCAATTGGATCGTGCCTGCATTTCTTCTGGAAAACAAGACTTGCATGCAAAGGCAGCACCAAACAAATCTAGAATGATGAGGCTCAACAAGTAGTCTAACGAGATGGTTTCAGGCCCAAGTGATGTAATTGGAGGAATTTAGAGGCAGAATCCTTCCTTTGAAGCTTTTCTATGTTGTTGTGCTGAGAATGCTTCATGGTCAACTGGAGCGTGTACATGGAGTTTTGATATTGCTGCCTGCCTTTGGCCAGCAGAACAATTTAGCCCTCCAAGAGCTCACTCAGGTGAAAAGTCAGAATTTGCTCAGACAGACATTCTGACACATGTGTCATCAAGCTTGGAGCTTCCTCCCCCAACGCTGATTTATTACAATCTCTGGCTCTGTTCACATGTAGATGGGAGATGTCTGGCAAAGTCAGAGAAGCCTGTTATGAGTTTTGTCTCCAAATCCAAGGATTGATATTTTTGCCAGATTGGACTGCTTCTGTTTGAAAAAGAGGCCAGGCACGGTGGCTCACGCCTGTAATCCCAGCACTCTGGGAGGCCGAGGCAAGCAGTTCACCTTAGGTCAAGAGTTCAAGACCAGCCTGGCCAACATGGCAAAGCCTGTCTCTACTAAAAATACAAAAAAATTAGCTGGGAGTTGTGGCACACGCCTGTAGTCCCAGCTACTCGGGAGGCTGAGGCATGAGAACCGCTTGAATGCGGGAGGTGGAGGATGCAGTGAGCCGAGGCTGCGCCACTGTACTCCAGCCTAGGTGACAGAGCGAGACTCCATCTCAATAAAAAATAAAAATAAAAAAAGAATGAAAAGAAAAAGAAAGGATGGTGGTGGGAGTGATTGCTGGGCATCTCCTGGTACTCATTTTCCTCTTCTTCTCTAATAAAAGAATTTTTAGCAGAGAAAAAAAGTTTCTCTTGGATATATATACCTAGAAGTGGAATTGCTGGAACACATGGTAACTCAACGTTTCGCTTTTTCAGGGACTACCAAACTGCCTTCCAAAGTTGCTGCCTGATTTCCCATTCCCACTAGCAATGAATTTCCAATTTTTCCATATCCTCACCAACACTTAATATTGTCTCTCATTTTTGATAGAGCCAGTCTAGTGGTTAAGAAGTCATATATCACGGTTTTGATAGGCATTTCCCTAAAGACTGAAGAGGATGAACTTCTTTTCATGTGCTTACTGCCCATTTGCATATCTTCTTTGGAGAAATGTCTCTTCAAATCCTTTGCCCGTTTTTAGGTTATTTGACTTATTATTATTTATTTATTTATTTTGAGACGGAGTCTCACTCTGTCGTCCAGGCTGAAGTCCAGTGGCACGTACTCGGCTCACTGCAACTTCTACCTCCCAGGCTCAAGCGATTCTCGTGCCTCAGCCTCCTGAGTAGCTGGGACTACAGGCACCAGCCACCACGTCCAGGTAATTTTTGTATTTTTGGTAGAGATGGGGTTTCACCATGTTGGCCAGGTTGGTCTCCAACTCCTGACCTCAAGTGATTCGCCTGCTGTGGCGTCCCAAAGTGCTGGGATTACAGGTGTAAGCCACTGTGTGGCCCCGACGTTTTTATATAAATATAAATAATAATTTATATGAGTTGCAAAACTTCCCTATATGCTCTGGATGTAAATCCCTTCATAAGATATGTAATTTTCCTTTAAAAAATTATGTGGGTCTTCTCTCCACTTTATTGGTAATATTATTTGCAGCAGAAAACCTTTTAATTGTGATGAAGTTCAGTCATTTTTTTCTTTAGGCATTTGTGCCTTTCGTGTTACATCTAAGAAGACTTCGATTAACCCAAGGTCACGAGAATTTATTCCTGTGTTTTTTTTCTACGAGTTTTATATTTTTAACTTACATTTAGGTCTATGATCCATTTTGAGTTGATTTTTGTGTATGGTGTGGATATGAATATCTAGCTGTCCCAGCATCATTTGTTGAAAGACTATTCTTTCCCCTGTTGAATGAATGGTCTTGGCACCCCTGATGAAAGTCAGTTGGCCATAAGCAAAAGGGTTTATCTCTGGATGCTCAATTTTACTCCCTTAATCTATATGTCTATCCTTAGGTTGGTACCAAACTGTCTGATTACCTGAGCATTGTAGTAAGTTTATTTGGGGTCTCTTGCAATTCCATATGAATTTTAGGATCATCTTGTCAATTTCTTCAAAAAAAAAAAGTCAGCCGGAATTTTGACAGAGATTGCATTAAATCTTTAGGTGAATTCGGAGAGTATTACCATCTTAACTATGTTAAGTCCTTTGATCCATGAACATGGAGTGTGTTTCCATGTATTTAGATCTTTCATTTCTTTCAACAGTATTTGGCAGTTTTATGTATACAAGTCTTGTATGCTTTTTGTTAAAATTTATACCTAAAAACTGATTCTTGTTGATGCTATTGTAAATCAAATTGTTTTCTTAATTTAATTTTAGATTGTTCATTGCTAGTGTATAGAAATACAATTTCTTTTCGTCTATCGATTTTACATATAGGTTCTACAACCTTGCTGAAATTGTTTATTAGTTTTAGTAATTTTCTAGTTGATTTCTTACCATTTTCTTGTATTTAAAAGACTGTATCATCTGCAAATATAGTTTTACTTCCTTCCCATCTGGATGCCTTTTATTTCATATTCTTAACTCATTGCTCTGGTTAGAACCTCCGGTACAATGTTGAATAGAAGTGGCAAGAATGGGCATTGCTGTCTTGTTCTGATCTTTGGGAGGGAAACATCTAGTCTTTTTCCAGTAAGTATGATGTTAGCTGTAGGTTTTTCACAGGTGGACTTTATCAGATTAAGGGCACCTGTTTTTTTTATTTGAAGGCTTTTTTTTGGTGTGTGAATCGTGTTTCTTTGAGATACCAATCATTCTTTCTTGGCTACTCCCTTAGCCACATAATTCCAATGACAAGCTGGGTCACTGTGAAGGCATAGCCTTCAGACATGACTAAAATTCTCCAGGTGATGAATAATCAGCAGAAAGGGAGAGGAGAAGGTAGGGGGATGGAGGGAGGAGGAAAGGGGGAATGCACATCCTCCTCCTTGATCTAGCTAAAATAGTCCTGCTTGTGCAACTGAATGTAGAACTGGCCTTTGGGGATTATAATTAAAATGTGGGTCCCTGGCTGGGCATGATGGCTCACACCTGTAATCCTTTGGAAGGCTGAGGCAGGCGGATCACCTGAGATCAGGAGTTGGAGACCAGCCTGGCCAACATGGCAAAACCCCATCTCTACTAAAAATGTAAAAATTAGCTGGGTGTGGTAGTGTGTGTCTGTAATCCTAGCCACTCTGGAGGCTGAGGTAGGAGAATCGTTTGAACCCAGGAGGCGGAGGTTGCAGTGAGCCATGATTGCACCACTGCACTCCCAACTGGGAGACAGAATGAGACTCCATCTCAAAAAATAAAAAAAATGGGTCGCTTTATGTACTTTCAACTAAATTAGTGGTTCTCAACCCTCAGTCCAAAGCATCCCCCCACTTTATTAACTTTTTAATTGAGGTATAGCATTGTGACAGTTGATTTTATGTATCAATTTGGCTAGGCCATGATATTTTTAAAGATGAAATGAGTATTTAAATCAGCAGTCTTGAATAAAGCAGATCACGAAAGGAAAGCAGCAGACGCAGTGAAGCTGTCATGTCTGCAGTGTGGTTGGGCCTTCATGGCAAAGGACTGAATTCTGCCCACAGATGGCCTTCAGATTTGAACTGCAATGTCAGCTCTGTTTTGGGTCTCCAGCCTGCCCACTCAGACTGCCCGCTTACCCTGCAGATTTGGTACTTTGCCAGCCTCCACAGTTGTGTAAGCCAATTCCTCAAAATAAAAGAAATTTTGGCTGGGTGCGGTAGCTAACGCCTGTAATCCCAGCACTTTGGGAGGCCGAGGTGGGCAGATCATGAGGTCAGGGGTTCAGCACCAGCCTGGCCAATATGGTGAGACCCTGTCTCTACTAAAAATACAAAAATTAGCCAGGTGTGGGTGGCAGGCGCCTGTAGTCCCAGCTACTCAGGAGGCTGAGGCAGGAGAATCACTTGAACCTGGGAGGTAGAGGTTGCAGTGAGCCAAGATTACGCTACTGACTCCAGCCTGGGTGACACAGCAAGACTCCATCTCATAAATAAATAAATAAATAAATAAATCTCTCCCCTCCCCTCCCCTCCTCTCTTCTTTTCTCTTTTCTCTTTCTCTTCTCTTTTCTCTGTCTCTCTCTCCCTGCCAACACACTCCTATTGGTTCTGTTTTCTGTCTCTCTGGAGAACCCTAATACAAGCCTATGTACAGAATCCTGCACATCACTGTACAACTTGATACATTTCACAACCTCAAAGCATAGGATCAAGAAACAGGACCATGACCATCACCCCAGAAGTTTCCCCTGTGCTTCCATCCACCTGCATAATCACTGTCCTGCCTTCTAACAGCACAGAGGAGTTGTGCTGATTTTAGAACTTTCCGTAAGTGGCGTCACTCAGCATGCACTCTTTTGCGGCTGGCTTCTCCCACTCAATTGCATGCTTGTGTGAGGGCCAGCTGTGCTGCTGAGTGGAGCTGTGAGTGGCTGATTCTTCCTGCTGCGGGTGTTCCATTGTGCGGCTCGCCTCAGTTTCAGCATCCATTCAGCTTTGAGATATTCACGTTGCTTCCGGTTTGGAACTATTACAAATGGTGCTGCCATAAACGCCCTTGCACGTGTCTATTGTTTTCCTCAGGGTCTCACTCTGTCACCCAGGCTAGAGTGGAGTGGTGCCATCAGAGCTCATTGCAGCCTCCACTCTTCTGGGCTCCAGCAATCCTCCCAACTCAGCCTCCCAGGTAGCTGGGACTAGAGGTACATACCACTATATTTGGCTAATTTTTGTATTTTTTTGGTAGAAACAAGGTTTCGCCATGTTGCCCAGGCTGTCTCAAACTCCTGGGCTCAAGCAATCTACCCGCCTCAGCCTCCCAACGTGTTGGGATTATAGATGTGAGCCCCTGTGCCTGGCCACATACCTTTTGATGAACACGTGAACACATTCTAGCTGGGTTTAAACCCACAAGTGTGATTGCCCAAGACCCCTTTCTCTATCAAATATTTTATGTTTTCTTTCATTTACATGTTCTGGAATGAAATTTATGGATGATAATACACACACATCAATACAATGTCTGTACTATAAAGGAGACATAAAGGAAAGAAACTTGTGATGAAATAATGTGTGTTTCAATATGTTCTTGTATTTCAATATGTTCTCTGGCATAATGAAGATGCCAAAACCCTGTATGCCCATAATTAGTAAGTCTGGATTCCAGAGACATAAGCAGACCAGATGCTGTGACACAAAAGAAGTTCAGAAAAACGAAAGGGCAGGAGGTGAGGGTGAAGATTAAAATAAAACCTGCTGTTAGGGCAAGACATAACAGACTTGACTTATTTGTATGTGATAACAGAAAGAAAGACTTTAATTGGAGTAAGGAGGACACCCCAAGACACACTGCAGCCTGTCAGTGGGGGGAATAGGGAGGCGAACTTCTCAGTCCAGTGATAAAGAATTCCCGGCTGGGCACGGTGGCTCACACCTGTAATCACAGCACTTTGGGAGACCGAGGCGGGCAGATCACCTGAGGTCAGGAGTTCGAGACCAGCCTGACCAACATGGAGAAGCCCTGTCTCTACTAAAAAAACAGAATTAGCTAGGCATAGTATCATATGCCTGTAATCTCAGCTACTTGGGAAGCTGAGGCAGGAGAATCTCTTGAACCTGGGAGGCGGGGGTTGCGGTGAGCCAAGATCATGCCACTGCACTCCAGTCTGGGCCACAAGAGTGAAACTCTGTCTCAAAAAAAAAAAAAAAAAAATTCCCATGTTAGGACACAGGCCAGGGTAGCTGTGTGGTCACCCAGAAAACGCATCTTTCTTGAAAATCTCACCAACAATTGAGGGGTGCATTCTGCCTTCAGATCCCTCATGAGGCAGAGGCAATAAGCAAATAGATCACAAAAGGACCTTTAATCCAAAATGCTATGGAGGATCCATGTGGGGCACCTATGGAAGCAGTTTCTGAGCAAGATTGGAAAACAACTGGGACCCCCAAATAAACCATTTCGAATGTATCCTTTTCTCGGCAGAGATTCAAAATGATCATCCTTATCGTCATTTTGTGAGAGTCAGTGAGAATTTTTGCATCCCTACCAATTTACCAATACTTGGCTCTAAGACTGTAAAAAAGAGTCACATGTCTCCTCCATTATAAGTATTTGCAGAGGGTTTTGCTGTTTTTGCCGTAACTGCACTCATGCCCTGGAACGCTTTTCCTTTAGGTATGTGGCTGGTGATGATCTAACACATTGACTAGACAGGCTGCAAGGAATGAGAATGGTATTCATTGACTCACCTTTTATGTGTCCTTGTCCTTCCATTTATGTGTCCTTGTCAATAACAACCTTTTTCTAAGTTATTGAGTTTGTCACGTAACTTCTTGTAGAAACCTTTCAGTGCTGCGATGTACTAAAGCCTGGCCTGTTTGTAGTTGTCATAGGTTTGCATCTGGCGGACATTTGAAAGCTATGAAGAATGTGAGGCAAATTTCTGTTACTGTCCTGTGCATTGCAGGGTGCCCAGCACTCCTGAATATTGCCCTATAAATGTCACTAGGGCCCCCAGTGCAAAAACGGCCCCATGGATGAGTAAAATGTCCTCTAGAGAACTACTGATTTAAATCCACTCCATCTCAATCTTAATGTCCTCGCTCCACACCTAGTTGTTGGCATTTGAGTCCAATTTCGGGGATTGACAGTCACTCTTATTATACCGTTTTTAAATATTTTAGAGACAGGATCTTGCTTTGTCACCCAGGCTGGAGTGCAGTGGCACATTCATAGCACACTGCAGCCTCTATCGCTGGGGGTCAAGCCATCCTTCTACCTCAGCCTCCTGAGTAGCTGGGACTACAGGTGTGTGCCACCATGCCCAGCTAAATGTTTTGGTGTGTTCTTTGTAGAGACAGGGTTTCTCTATGTTATCCAGGGTGGTCTTAAGCTTCTGGCCTTAAGTGAGCCTCCCACTCAGGCTCTCAAATTGCTAGGATTATAGGCACAAGCCACCGTACCCAGCCACTCTTAATTATATTCTATTTTCTGATATTCAGCCCATTGGTCCTGCTGGTCAGGGTCTTTGGACAGGCTGGTTCTGATATCCAATGCCTTATTGTCCCCTCTTAGCTATGCTGTACTGGGCCATCTTTCCACCTTAAAATGATCTACAGACCTGTTGAACAGGATGGGGCTGGGGACAGAGCCCTGTGACATTCCACTGTGGACCTTTTTTAAGGGCAATAGCAAGCTGATCATTGATATCTTCTGGCTTCAGGTTATTTGTCAACCTCGTAGGGATACGGCCCAGATTCCATCAATTCGTACTTCCAATGCTTACATGTTAGAACTCCATGCAGGTGGAGAGAGTGCAACTCAGAAGAGAGAAGCGACTTGCCCCAGGCTCACTCGGCAAGTCTGTGTCAGAGCAGGGCCAAAGCAAACTGCCTAAGGCTGGCCCATTCCAGGGCTTGGGAGATTTAAATTCCTCCGATGGCTACTCAGCAGCCCGGAGTGGACCATGCCTGATCTGGCCTAAAAAGGGGTGGAATCCGAGGGCTTGCCCCAGCCAAGCACGCAGTGTCCATTAGCCTATTTTGGCATTGGGTCTGACTCTGGAGAATGGGCAGGAAGCCAGTGCTCTGCAGAGAGGGTGGGTTGAGCGGACCCATCCGATTAGAGGCTTCAGCAGCTGCCCACTCTGGCTTCTGGGACAAAGTGATGGACAGATCCCCCAGATGGTCTGTGCTTCAAACCTAAGAACATAATCTCTATCTTCTGGGCCTCAGTTCTCCTACCTGTAAAGTGGGAGCAATCCCTCCTCCCTTGCTTACTGCCCAGAGGTATTGTAAGGAGCCAGCAAAGAGGACTAGACTGTTTAGGCCTTCTAGAACATTCCAAAGACATTGACCTTTGCTCTGAGAGAGATGGGAGCCACTGAAGGAGTTTGAACAGAGGAGAGAAGCCATCTGCCTTAGGTTTTAACAGGATGTTCTGGATGCTATGTGAGGGACAGATCCTGTTACAGGGAAGCTTGGAGCTGCTGGACGAGTAAGGAGACTATTGAAATAATCCAGGCAAGAGACGATGGTGGAGGTAGGGAGCTGGTGAGAAAGGATCACATTCTGGATATATCTTGAAAGTAGAGCCAACAGAACTCACTAACAGATTGAGTGTGAGTGAGAGGGGTGTCAAGGATGATTTCAAGGGTTTTGGCCTCAGTAGGAGGGAGTTGTCATTGCCCAGGACGGGAAGGAAGGCGGGCGGAGGTGCTGGTTTAGTGGGGTGAAAGCAGAACTTTAGTTCAAGCCATGCGAAGTTTGAGTTGCCTCCAACATCCAAGCGAGAATGTCATTATTAAATAAATAAGCCTGGCTACCTCTGGAGGAGCACGTGACTTCAACAGCATGGACTCGGCTTTCTAAGAAACGGCAGCTTGATCAGACATGAATGTCAGCGCTCGAGTGCCCGCCCCTGGCCCCTGTGTTCTCTGTCTGCTCAGCTTCTTAATATACTCACCACATCTCCCATGTCTCCCCTGGTGCCTCAGTTCCAGCTCTACTCGATGGGTAGTTGATTTTTCTCTGAGACACTCTGGGTCAACCTGGAAATCCCAAAAGCAAACTCTGAATACTTGAGGCAGCCTGTATTTAAAATCAGAACAACCCATCTCTTTAGCCCAGGAGTTTGAGGCTGCAGTGAGCTATGACTGCACCACTGAACTCTAGCCTGGGCCACAGAGCAAGATCTCATCTCTTAAAAAAAAGAAAAGAAAAGAAAAAAAATCAGGGTTGGGCATGGTGGCTCACGCCTGTAATCCCAGCACTTTGGAAGGCCGAGGTGGGTGGATCACCTGAGGTCAGGAGTTCAAGACCAGCCTGACCAACATGGTGAAACCCCGTCTCTACTAAACACAAAAAATAAGCAGAGTGTCGTGGTGCAAGCCTGTAATCCCAGCTACTTGGGAGGCTGAGGCAGGAGAATTGCTTGAACTCAGGAGGCAGAGTTGCAGTGAGCTGAGATTGTGCCATTGCACTCCAGCCTGGGCAACAAGGGCTAAACTCTGTCTCAAAAAAAGAAAAAAAAAAGAAAAAATCAGTTCATCCTAAACATGCCCCACCCCGCGATATGTAAAAATCTACCCAAGGTGTTTCTATGCACTGCAGTGACAGATGTACAGATATGTGTATTTCCTGTAAGTGGATTATGATGTACACAGAAGAGCTCTAGAACCCATCTCTGCCACTAACAGGTGAGGAATTATGAGTGAGTCAGTCTTTGAGCCTACGTCCTCATCTGTAAAATGGGAAGGGAAGTGATCTTCAGAGCGCAGTTCAGGACCACGTCTTCTGGCCATTGACTCAATTGGGCTCCTGAGCTGGTCTTCTGGGTTCAGCCAGAATCACTGATTGTTCTGGAAGCAACTCTTGGAGACCAGATGGTTCTGGGCCCTAGTCTCCAAGAAGAGGAAACTTAAGGCTTAGAAATGGGCGGTGGCTTTCCTGTGTCACACAGCAATGCAGGTCTGAACTGGGCTGGGACCTAGCCTCTCCTGAGCTCGGTTTAGGAGATCACCCTCACCTCGCCTCCTTACTAGATGTACAGACTCCCAGGGCCTCTGAATTTAAATCACCCCACTTCTTAGCCAAAGACACATTCCCTCCGCCCCACCCCGTGTTCCGCTTTTCCAGGAAGCCCCCTCTCTTCTCTGTCCTCCCTGCCCAGACATTCTCTCTTCTGTACTGCTGCCACCCGTTTGGCCTCACCCAGGCCCCCATGAATTCAACTTTCACAGAAAAGTCTAGACTTCTGGCCTCTATGGGTCCATGGACCCCAGTATAAACTTTATAGAGCATTTACTGTGTGCCAGATACTGTTACAAGTGATCAATCACTTACCAATCCTCTTAGCAACCTTGAGGCAATGACACTATTATTAGCCCATTTTACAAATGAGTAAACTAAGTCCCAGAAAGGTCAAAAGGCAGAGCTGGGATTTTAAGAAGCGGCGATGAGGCCCGTAAGCACCATGCTCTGGTGTCCAGAAATCTTGCCCTGATCAATTTCTATGGTCACTGCTCCAGGGAGCCCCCTCAGCTCTAACCACTGCCTGTCCCTGGTCTGACAGAGCCAGGCCTTGGGGGTAGCCTCCAGGGAAGATACCTCCAGGCTAAAAAGCAGGAAAGGCTAAAGTGGGGCTAGGTCAGCGTCAGAGAGGGAGACGGGCCAGGCCGGGCTAGCCCTCAGTACCATCCACCCCTAGTTGAGCTTGGCTCTGCCAGGGGCTGGGCCAAGCGCGGCAGGCCAAGGAGGAGACACCCCCAGGGAAGGCCAGGCCCTGAAAACAAGCCTCTTCCCTCTGCCAGCTCAGCCTGCCCAGCTCCACTGGAGGCCTCGGTGGCAAAGCCACCATTCCTAAGGCCAAGCCTGGGCTTGTTAGGACATTCAGGCCCCAGAGCCTGAGGCCCCCACCCCTGCCCTGAGCTCCAGCCTTTTCTTCTGAAAAGAGACTTCTGTTCTCTCCCTGAGCACATATTTTGACCCTTCATTTTCTGCAGAGGCAAGAAACAGGGAGAGGAGCCCGGATGTCTAAGCTGTCCATTTAACAACTGGGGAAACTGAGGCATCCAGCAGGGAAGTGGCTTACTAAGATTAGTCTGCTGGGAAAGTGGTGGGCCTGGGACTAGAACTCAGATCTAACTCACTCTCAAGTCTAGCCCTCCACCGCACTGCAGAGCCTCAAAGAGAAGGAGAGGAGAGGCTTGGGAGAAGCCAGGGTGTGCTGGGGACACCCCCAAAGAGGAGTGTGTCAGCCGGATGCTCCTGTGGTGCCAGGGTCCACACTTTCCTGGTAACAAGAGGGTTCGGACAGAGCCCCTCAGGACTAAAACCATTTCCTTAGAAAAGGGCAGAACCAAAAACAAGCGAAAAATAAAAACACAATCAAACCCACAATAAGCAGTCATATTCATCACTCCCTGACATGGAGCAGCAAACTTAGATGGAAGATCTGGAGGTGGCTTGGTGTCTCCATCCATCTGTCCGTCCGTCCGTCCGTCCGTCCATCTATCCATCCATCTATTCATCAAACATTTGTTTGCCCACCTAATGTATTCCAAGCCCCATGCTGGATGATTGGGATTCAGCTTTTCACAAACCAGTCTCAATTCTTCTGGAAACACGCAAGACAAGAGGCAATTATTAATATGCACAAATGTGGCCAGTTCCATGTTGTTGGGTCAAGAACAGGAGATGTAGGTGCCGAAAGAGGGCACCAAACCCAACCTAGAAAAGAACATGATCAGGGAAGGCTTCCAGGAGGAGGTGATGTTGGAGCTATCCTTTAAACAATATGTAGGAGTTATGCCAGGTAGGCAAGTGGGAACAGCAGGTGCCAAGGCCTGGTAAAGCAAGACAGTGAAGACTTTTTAAGGAAATGCTGGGAAGCCAGTTATCCTGGAGGCTTGGGAAGAGACGAAGCAGGGGCCAACCCACGTGGATCTTCTGAGACTACCCCAAGCCCCGACGTTTAGGTTTCTTCTCTGACAAGTGTCAGGAGGAGGCTATGGAGATGCTGGGGGGCTGGGCCAAGAACACGAGACAGAGACTGGGAAGCTGGAGGCCAGGCAGATTATCTGGAATTTTCCAGAATAAGACCTCCAAGTTCCTGGCATGTCCATAACTCAGGGCCAGGGTGGTTGCTTTTCTGAACCTGCACTTCCCATTTGAGGCTCAACAGGTGGTGGAATCCTAGATGCTTAGAGTTAGAACATGGTGATGATGGCGATGACCACTTATCCCTGGCTGAGCCCCCAACAGGGGCCTGGCCTGGATCAGATTTCTCACACATACTGGTTCTAATTCTTGCCACACCGTTTGCTGTGGAGGCCACGGAGGCTGATGGAGTTTCACCCAGGATCCTACAGTTGCTCAGAAGTAGAGTTGGGATCAATCCAGGGGTATCTGACTCGAGCTTCAGCCAGGTGTGAAATGAGTCCTCACCGGGAGGGGCCGTTGCAGGTGGGACCCCGAAGCAGGCCCTGAGACAGGATTCGTGTGAAAGTGGCTAATTAGGGAGTGACCCCAGGAAACACCAGAGCCAAGCGGGATGGTGGATAGGGAAGGGAAGGACGCTGGTACAGGAGTGCCAGCAAGGTGAGTCCTCATGCAGAGCAGAGGCAGAAGGGAGCTGGAGTCTCCATTGCCCCTGTCCTGGCTGGTGGTGGGTGGTGGCTGCACTCCCAAGGGAATGAGGGGAGGCAGCAGTTTTTGGGCACTTCCAGCTCGCCCCGTGCCCAGGCAAAGGGACTGCTGGCAGCTAGGGCAGCCATGATGGAGACACAGGTGCAGCCTGCTGGGGCTAAGTGTGCATCAGGAACTGGTGTGCCGGAGGACAGAAAGGGATCCCTAGGATCTAAGGTGCCAAGAGGAGCTGAGCAGCCATCCCAAGACCTGGCCAGTGTCTGTGGTCACCTCGTGGTCTGCAAAATGCTTCTGCACTGTTCCGCCTCCACAGCTTTGCACATGCCGTGCACATTCATTCAACAAAGAGTCCTCGAGGCCCTACTATGGAGCCCCTGCAAGCTAGGCTGAGGAACAGGGCGGTGAACAGAACACCCTGGCTTGGTCTTTCCCCTTATGGAGCTCAGGGGCTGGCTGGGAAGCAGACATCAGGCCACCACTGCAAAAAGATGTGAGCTCTGCCGGGAAACAGGGAGGTTCTCTGAGAACAGAAAAACTTGATGTAAATGGAGGGCATCAAGGAGAGCTTCCCTGAGGAAGGGACATCTGAGCTGAGATCTCGTGGAGGAAGAGACACAACCAGACAGTGGGAACAGCCAGCCACCCAGGGCTTCCCTGGCAAGGGTCTGTCTCAGTCCCAGGAGCTCCTGGGGGAGGCCAGTCCTGTTCAGGAGAATCGTACAAGCTGATTCCCTTCACTGAGCCTCAGTTTCCTCATCTATGCAAGGGTGCAGAAGAAGCTTGGGCTTCCAGCTCTGACTTCAGTTCAAAGTATCCACTGAGAAGCGGGTACAGCAGCTGTCTCAGAACTCTCAGTGACCTCTGGCCCTGTGACCCCAGTGCCTTCCTTCCTGTGCCCTCTGTGGTCAGGCTGTGATCTCTGGGGCTTCTCAGCCTGGTCCCCAGGGTCCCCGCGTATGATG
This sequence comes from Sapajus apella, assembly GCF_009761245.1. Lineage (NCBI taxonomy): Eukaryota > Metazoa > Chordata > Mammalia > Primates > Cebidae > Sapajus > Sapajus apella. The sequence goes on along the minus strand of NW_022436973.1, from coordinate 5,219,051 downwards.
CCTGGGTTGCAAAACAACTGCCCAGTTCCCCAGAAAGCTGCTTGAGAAATGCTAACCCTCAGGGGAAGCTGACATGGTGTCAGTGCCTTCAGAAACTATTCCGGAAACTGCTCCATCTCTGGAGAAAGCCCAGCCTGCGTGACAGCAAGACTGGCTGCTAGACTCAGAGCTGGCAGCGCCTTGGTGTGCGCCCCTGGGCAGCCTGTAGCCTCACAGTGTCACAGCTTATCCTTTGGGAGCCTGCAAGCCTTCCATGCGTGTTCACGCATTCAACAAATATTTACTGAGTACCTGCTATGTGCCAGGCAATGTTCTAAATACTAGGGGAGACAGCTGTAAACCAAAAACCAACAAAAGAACAAAACCCCAAAATTAAATACCTGCCCTTGTGGAGCTTACATTCTGCTAAGGGAGTCCTTAAACAGACAAACCAATGTATGGATACATAATAATGGGCGGGGATAAGTATTTGCAGGAAAATACGGAGGACTAGAACTGCTAAATAAGACAGTGAGGTCAAGGAAGTCTTCTCTCAAGGTAAAGGCCTAATGGAAGTGAGAGAGGAAACTATGTGGACATCTGGGGAATGGGTATGCCAAGGGTCAAGGCCAAGGGAAGAGTAAGTGCAAAGATCCCGGGGCAGGAATGCACTTGATGTGTGAGGAATGGCAAGACGGCTGGTGTGGCTGGAGTCCGGTGATGGAGAGCGAGAGTGCATTGGACATTGGAGTTACAAACCTGAGCGCATTTTGTCAGTGTGTTTGTATATGTGTGTGTGCGTGTGAGACACAGAGAGAGAGGTGTGTGTGTGTGTGAGACACAGAGAGAGAGAGAGAGAGACGGACAGAGAGACAGAAACAGAGAGACAGGAGACACAGAGAGACCTGGAGACTCATCATTTCCTTTCTTTCTTCCACCACCCTCTCCATCTTGGCATCATCATGATTAAGAGACAGGAAAACACAGATGATTAAATGATTTAAACGTACAAGTAAAATAACACCTCAGTGAGCACATTATGCAAATCTATTTAATTAACATCCTAAATGAGGTGAAGCCACCGGGCGAGGAGCTAATTTCCCTGGGGGCTCCAGCTCCATACTTGCCCTCCCTCAATGCCAGAAACTTCTCTTGGTGGAAGGAAAGGGGATAGGCAGGGGCTCACAAGAGGGCGTGCTGTGTGCTGGGACTTGGGCTCAGAGGGGCTTTACCCTAATTTCCTTTCCACCTACCAGTTGTCTGTCAGACGCAGGCACAGTTACCACCCCGTTTTGGAAGAGAAAACTGAGGCTTGGTGAGGAGTAGAGATTAGAACCCAAATCTCCTTAGAGCTCTTTGCTAAAAAATTTCAACTTGCCCCTTGGAGAGGTTTGAGCTTCTAGAAGGGACTGTAGCTTCCTTACGTCTTGAAGGCAGGAATTACCTGCAAACCTTTTGTGTAAAGGGCCAGATGGCAGGCTTTGTGGGCCACTGTGTCTTTGCAGTTTAAAATTCATTGATAGATAATCTGTCAATGAACAGGCATGGCTGTGTTGTAATAAAACTTTATTTACAAAAACAGATCCCAGGCCAGTCCACAGGCTGGAGTTTGCTGATTGCTCTAAGGGATCTGATTGAATCAGAGCTTCCCCTGTGTAAAGCAGTTAACCATGGAAAGCGGTGGGACTCTAGGCAAGTCTCTGCTCCCTCTGACTCTGTTTCTTCACCTGGACAATGAAGGATGGTCTGGGTGAGGTCCAGTGATGACAGCGGGGTAAAGCAGCTCATGGGAAGGGAGAAGCTACTCTGAACTTTGGGTGGGGCAGGCCCTGGAGAGACACCATTTGGCTACTATCACTGCATCACAACTTCGTGGTGTAAAACACGCAGGATCCTGTGGGTCAGGAAAGCAGGCATAGCACAAGGAGAAACAGATTGTCCTGATACGTGATATCAGCTGGGAACACTTGAAGGGTGACTCAATGGCTGGAGGCCGGAATCGTCTGGAAGCATCTGCACTTGCAGGTCTGGCAATGGATGCTGGCTGTCAGCTGGGAGTTCAGCTGGGCTGTTGCCAGAGCACCTCCACGTGGCCCCTCTGAGGGGTCTCTCTGCGTGGACTGTTTGGGCTTCCCCACAGCATGGCGGCTGGGCTCCAAGAGAGTTAGGTGGAAATGCATTTTTATGACCTAGCCGTGGAAGTCACATGTTGTCACTTCTGTCACACTCTATTGTCAAGGCAATCACAAAGGGGAACGTAGATGCCCACAGGTCAACAGAAGGAGAGTCAAGGTCACAGTGTAAGGAAACCATATGGGACGGGTGATGTTGTGGCCATTTAGGGCCAATACAGTCTACCCCATGCCCACGGTGTGAGGCCCCCAGTGGGGTCTGGGCCTAGAACCTTGCTTCACTGGTTCAAGGCCGCATCAGCCCTGTTACTGGGAGCCCAAGCTAGTCAGACCCCTCCCTCCAGATCCATTTAAGCCTTTTCTAGTCAAAACCAGCCCATGCTCAATCCTGAGTCTCCTTCCAAAGTAACCCTGAGCCATTCCTGCAGCAGGACTGTATTCACAGTCAGAGTTGAGGCTTTTTTTTTTTTTTTTTGAGACAGAGACTCACTCTGTCGCCAGGCTAGAGTGCTGTGGTGCGATCTCAGCTCACTGCAATCTCTGCCTCCCGGGTCCAAGTAATTCTCCTGCCTTGGTCTCCTGAGTAGCTAGGATGACAGGGGTGGGCCACCACGCCCAGCCAATTTTTATGTTTTTAGTAGAGATGGGGTTTCACCATGTTGGCCAGGATGGTCTCAATCTCCTGACCTCGTGATCTGCCCGCCTCAGCCTCCCAAAGTGCTGTGATTACAGGCATGAGCCACAACGTCCGGCCTTTAAGCCCTTTTTCTTACAAACAATGAAGAAACAAAAGCAAACAGCTCCCACACCCACATCAGCCCTGGTGACCCCAGCATTTGTGGGAGAGTCTGCCAAGCAGATGGGGAAACATTGAGACAAAACCAGCTGGGAAATGCCTCCCAAGCCAGAGGATGTGATTGCGTGTGGAGGGCTGGAGGGTAGAGCTGCGGTCCTGGCATGGACCCCCAGAGCAGAGGCCTTCAGAGAGCAGCTGGGTGGAATGGGCCCCTGCCAGAGGCTGGGGTGCAGCAGGGTCACACGGCTGCCGCAGGTGACTGCCAAGTGGAAGGAATCACTGAGGTCAGGGTTGGTGAGGCTCTGCGGGCAGATGTGAGAGCCTGAGCAGCCCCAGTCACTTAACAACGTTAACACCTGGCTCATTCTCGACTTCCACCTCCTCCACCATCTGATCCTCTCCCCAGCAATGAGAGTGAGTTGGAGGAGGACCCCAGGACTCAGAGACAAGGAGGAGCTTGCTGGGGTCTCACAATAAGCCAGAGGCTGAGCTGGGACTTGAACCCACGGCCCTGCCTCTTCCACTGAGGCAGTCCAGCAAAGGCCTCTGGGGGTTTCAGAATCCCTTGTATGTAAATGGGTCTAGGCTGGGCACAGTGACTCTTGCCTGTAATCCCAGCACTTTGGGAGGCTAAGGTGGACAGATCACCTGAGGTCAGGAGTTCAAGATCAGCCTGGTCAACATGGCGAAACCCCATCTCTACTAAAAAACTAAAAATAAAATTAGTCGGGAGTGGTTGTGCATGCCTGTAATCCCAGCTACTCACGAGGCTGAGGCAGACGAATCACTTGAACCCAGGAGGTGGAGGTTGCAGTGAACTGAGATTGTGCCACTGCACTGCACTCCAGCCTGGGCAACAGAGCAAGACTACGTCTCAAGAAGAAAAAAAAGGGTCTAATTATTAGTAATCATGCCACCTCCCACTCCTGGCACTCATATGCCAGGGCTTCATCTCACACAACCCCGAAACAGTGCTGGAGGGTAGGACTCCCCTGTCACCCCCATTTCCAGAGGGGGATATGTGACTTAGAGATGAATGGTGGACTTGGGACAAGACCCCAAGCCTGGCAGTTGCGCTCCAGGGCACGTTTTGTGGGTGGGAAGCGGCCCTCCCTGAGAGTGCTGGCATGCTGGCACACTCCCAGCCCTGTTCAAGCCCTTCAAGGCTTCCTGACCCAGGCCATTGGCAATCAGAACTCCCAGAGGCCCTGGCTGAATCCAGCTATGTTGTCAGGAGTTCCTGGCAAGTGTGGAGGCAGGTGGGCCCCACAGACATCCCAACCCCAGTCATCCTAGTGGCTGCAGCCAGGATAATTGTCCCAATTTTTGGGGGAAGATGGGGAAATAGAGTCTCACTCTATCGCCCAGGATGGAGTGCAGTGGTACGATCTCAGCTCACTGCAACCTCTGCCTCCCAGGTTTAAGCGATTCTCATGCATCAGCCTCGCGAGTAGCTGGGACTACAGGCATGTGCCACCATGCCTGGCTAATTTTTGTATTTTTAGTAGAGATGTGGTTTTGCCATGTTGGCCAGGCTGGTCTCAAACTCCTGGCCTCAAGTGATCCACCCGCGTTGGCCTCCCAAAGTGCTGGGATTACAGGCTTGAGCCACTGCACCAGGTCAATTGTCCCCATTTTACAGACAGGCAAACTGAGGCCCAGAAAGGAAACCAGGCCACCCTTTCCAGAGGGGTTGCAGCAAGGAGCAGAAGCTGCAGCTGGACTCTAGCTCCTTCCCCAGGGTGAGCTGGATGTGTGGGAACCATGGAGGGGCATGGACCAGTGATCAGCTCCCTCCCAGAGGAGGGAGACCTCAGCCCATCAGACAGTCCCATGACTCAACCCCACATCTCACCGGCCCTGACGCTGCGCTGGCCTGGGACTTCCTGGCCCCAGCCTTGTTGCTCAGTGGTGTGGAGGACACCAGATCTACCCTTCCTCTCCCCTATGCCCTGGGAGAAACTGTTCTTAATGAAACACACCAGATGGGCGGGGTGACCACGTAATTTATTGGCCAAACCAGAACACTTTGGAGAGCTGCTAACAATGATGTGGGCATTGTTGGCATTAACCAGGACTGGCCAGGACAAGCGAGGATGTCTGGTCACTCTGCCGGCCAGTCATTGCCTACCTCCGAGTACTGGATGCACCACTGTCAGTCGCTCAGGCATCAGCCACATTCTGGGGGCAGGTATATTTCTGAGAACTCCTCAAGTCATGGGACACCCCTAGGGGGGTTCGAGTCTACATGTAGGACATTCTTTGAAATGAGACTGCTGAGTTTGCATCCTAGTTCTACCACTTAAGGGCTGTACGAGCTCAGACCCTCCTAATCCCTCTGACCCCGAGTTTCCTGATCTATAGAACCAATTGACCCCCATAGAACTGTTGGGGGGCTAAAATGAGAAAACGTAGGTAAATGACCCACAATGCAGGCACAGCGTATATGCTCAGTAAATAAGAGGTCAGTATTCTTTTGTGTTAGTTTAACATTATTAATTAACTATGCTGAAAAAGGCAGACCTCCAGCTCTCAGATGTGGTCCGGCCCTGGGGTTATTCACAGTGTTGGGGGAATGAAGCCCAGGTGAAGGGAGTGAGCGCTGGGCGTGAAGGACACACGGAGGGTTGTGGGGTTCAGAGATGTAGGAGAGGCTTGGGTAGGGGCATTAGGGTGGGCTTCCTGGAGGAGGTGGCCTCTGGGCAGGGTCATAGTCATGTCAAGATTAAGGTCATAAGAAACACCTGTTTTTAAAGAGCTTATCCTGCTCCCTTTTCTCAGTAAAACTGCAAAATAAAAGTTCGCTGAAGTTCAGCTTTTTATCTTCATGACATCTTCAATGGTCTCTTTGAGATGTCAAATGTCAAAGTCTTGCCCCCGAAAAATTCATTGAGTTCACATTAAATCTGCTTATTATTTCCAGGCAAGGAACAGAAGCCCTAGAGCTTGCTCAAGCATGAATGGAGGATGGAAGAGGAGGCCTAGGGGCAGGGTGGTGACCAGGGGAACCCTAGAGAGCAGGGCAGCCTGACCTGGTGGTGGATGTAAGGGTCTGAGCCCAGAGCCAGGGCCGTTGCTGCCTCGGGGCCTCTTCCGTCTGGCTCTGGGCCTGGGCGCTTTAGTTCTTCCTCAGTGGGGACTACCTTTCTGTTTTCTGCCGGCATAGCTGGACACAGCGGCCCTCCGCACACGCTCCCTCCAGACCCACCGAGCATCTGATTCCCAAAGCCAAATCCCAGAAAAAAACAAAAAAGCATCTTATTGGTTAGCTTGAGTCATGTGTCTACCGCCTCGACCAATCAGCCTACGACCAGGGGCTGGTGGCAAGGCAGAAACAGAACTGATGGCTGGAGGTTGTTGGATGTTCACTGTGGACAGGTAATACTTTGACATGTAAAAAAGGGAGAAGGCTTTTCCTGGAGGAGGGCACACAGCATGGGCAAAGGCTTTGTGGTGGGGAATCGGGTGCTTAGTGTGGAGAACACTGAGTGGCTGATTCCTATTAGCCTTCCTGTGGCTGCTTGAAGGGCGACTCCCTCAGCCACATCCCTGTCCCTGTGCCTGGAGCTACACACGTGGCCCAGAGAGGGCAGTCCGGTGAATCAGCAGCAGAACCCGAACTCAGACCCCTGCTTCCTTTTCCCAGCCCGGGCTTCAGTGTCTAAGGCGTAGTCGGGAGTCGGGGGAGAGGAACAGGGAGAATGAAATCAAGAAATAACAGGCTTCACAGGAGCGGTAATGACATTTTAACTTGAAAATTGCAGGGAGATGGGGGCTGCGGGGGCGTATGCAAATTTCATGCAGATGAGATGCAAATGAGCCTGCCTGCTCTTGCCTGGCACACCTGGATGTGGCTCAGTGACAAATCCTAATGGGCACTGCGTGGCTGTGTGATTGATTAGCAAGGCCAGCTGGGATGACAACTGCACTCCTCTCCTGGGAGTTGGGGGAGAGGTGAGACTGTTTCTAGGCAGACCTGAATGCCCTCTGATGAGGGAGCCTGAGGCATGGCTCTATCTAGTTCAAGGATAACAAATTTGGGGCACATCTACTGCTTATATCCCTACCGGCACCCATGGCAGACATCATTAATCAACCATAGAATTCTTTCTAACCAGGTGCTGTAGGCAGCCCCTACTAATCGAAAAGATTTGGCATTCATCCATTTATTCATTTATCTGACAAATTTTGTTAAATTTCTTCCCTGTGCCAAGCATACACTGAACAGGTAGACTCCATTTCTGCTCTCATGAAACTCACATTTTAGTAGGAGATATAAGCATTAAATAAAGTATTGCAAAATGGCACGCTGTGAAGGAGAAATACCCGGTTTTTAGCAAAAGAGGATTTTGACCGCTTCGGAGTGGTCAGGAAAGGTTGAACCTCTTGCTAGTATCTGAAGGATAAGGAGGGCTTAGCTAGTTGAAAAGGTTGAGGCCCTGAGATGAGAAAGAGCTCGTAGCAGACACTGTCAATGACTCTGATCACTTCTTGTTGCTGTGCTTCCCTCCTCTGGCGTGTGTGTGTGTGTGTGTGTGTGTGTGTGTTTTAAACAGCTTATATTGAGATATAGCCCACCTACCATGCAATTCACCCATTTCAAGTGTACAATTCAACGGTTGTAGTATATTCACAGATGTGTGTAACCATCATCACAGCCAATTTTGGAACATTTTTATCATCTCAAAAAGAAATCCTGTACCCTGGAGGGATCACTGCCATATCCTCCCACCTCCCCTATCCCCAGCCCTAAGCCACCACTAATTTACCTTCTCTATATATAGATTTACCTATTCTGGACATTTCTATAAATGGAGACATATAATATGTAGTGTCACATAACTACACACTCTTTTCATTTAGCATAATGTTTATAAAGTCATCTATATTATTATATGTATCAGCACTTCTTTCCTTTAAACACTTTTTTTTATTGTGGTAAAACATTTATCTTTTTTTTTTTTTGAGATGGAGTCTCACTCTGTCACTTGGGCTAGAGTGTAGTGGCGCGATCTCGGCTTGCTGCAATCTCTGCCTCCCAGGTTCAAATGATTCTCCTGCCTCAGCCTCCCAAGTAGCTGGGATTACAGGCACCTGCCTCTACACCCAGCTAATTTTTTTTTTTTTTTTTTACTTTTTAGTAGAGACAGGATTTCACCATGTTGGCCAGGCTGGTCTTGAACTCCTGACCTTGTGATCCGCCTGCCTCGGCCTCCCAAAGTGCTGGGATTACAGGTTTGAGCCACTGCGCCCTGCCATGTTTACCATTTCAGTGACATTCATTACATTTGCAATGTATACCCATCACCACTATCTCTTTTCAAAACTTTTCATCACTCCAAAGAGAAGCTCTCTAGCCATTAGGCAATAACTCCCCATTCCCACCTCCTCTCAGCCACTGGTAACCTCTAATCTACTTTATGTCTCTATGAATTTGCCTATTCTAGATATTTCATATAATGGACTCACACAATATTGGTCCTTTTGTGTCTGGCATATTTCACCTAACGTAATCTTTTCAGGGCGCATCCATGTTGTAGTGTGTATCAGAACTTCATTTTTTATGTGGCAGAATAATATTCCATTGCATGTGTTTGCGTGTGTGTGTGTGTGTGTGTGTGTGTGTGTGTCTATATATAGTGTGTATGTTATATATACATTATATGTAACAATATGATTATACAAAACAAATCTGATTATATGTGTATTTTTGTTTATTCATTCATCTGTTATTGGAGACTTGGGTTATTTCCATTTTTGTGCTATTGTGAATAATACTGCAGTAAACATTGGCATACAAATAACTCTTTGAGTTTCTGTTTTCAAATCTTTTGGGTATATAACTAGGAATGGAATTGCTGGGTCATTCTATGTTTAACTTTTTGAGGAAGTTCCAAACTGTTTTACACAGGAGGTACACCGTTTTACATTCCCACTAACAATGTATAAGGGTTTTCATATCTTCATGTCCTTACCAACATTTGTTATTTTCTGCATTTAAAAAACTATAGCCATCCTAGTAGCTATGAGATGGTATCTCACTGTGATTTTGGTTTGAACTTCCCTAATGACTAGTGATGTATGTTTTCATGTGCTTCATGGCCATCTGTGCGTCTTCTTTGGAGAAATATCTATCCAAGTTCTTTACCTATTTGTTAATTGGGTTGTATTTATTTTTGTTGTGGTTGTAGAAATTCTTTACATATTCTGGATATTAAACTCTTATCAAATATACAATTTGCAAACATTTTCTCCCATTCTATATATCTTTTCACTTTCTTGATAATTTCCTTTGATGCACTAAACATTCTAATTTTGATGAAGTCTAGTTTACCCATGTTTACTTACATTGATTGTACTTTTGGTGTCATATCTAAGTATCTATTGGCAAATCCAAACTCATTAAGATTTACCCCCATGTTTTTCTCTATGAGTTCTATCGTTTTAGCTCTTATATTTAGGTAGTTGATCTATTTTTAGTTAATTTTTATATATGGTGTGAAGCAGGGGACCAACTTTATTCTTTTACATTTGGAAATCCAGTTGTCTCAGCATAATTTGTTGAAGAGACTATTCTTTCTTCATTGAATGGACTTGGGACCCATGTCAAAAGTCAACTGGCCATAGATGTATGGGATTATTTTGGGTTTCAAAATTCTATTCCTTTGTCCATAAATTTATCCTTATGGTAGTATCACACTGCTTTGATTACTATACCTTTGCAATAAGTTTTGAAATGGAAAACTCTGAGTCTTCCAACTTTGGCCTTCTTTTCCAAGCCGTTTTGGTCATTTGGGCCCTATTGCAATCTGTTTTAAATTTGAGAATTGGCTTGTTATTTCTAGACAAAAAAACAGTTGGAATTTTGATAGGATTACACTGAACCCATATATTGCTTTGGTGGTATTGACATCTTAACAATCCTATCCATGAATATGGTGTGTCTTTCCATTTATTTAAGTCTTCTTTAATTTCTTTCAGTAATGTTTTGTACGTTTCAATGTATAAATCTTTCATCTCCTTGGTTAAATTTATCACTGTGTATTTTATTCTTTTAGTGCTGTTGTAAATGAAATTGCTTTTTTAATTTCCCTTTTGAATTGTTTGTTGCTGGTATATAAAAACACAGCTGATTTTTGTGTGTTGATCTTGTAACCTGCAATTTTGCTGAATTTATTAGCTGTAGTAGCTTTCATGTGGAATCTTTAGGATTTTTGAGATATAAAATAATGAGATCTGATCTTGGAAATATACAAATAGTTTTACTTGCACTTTTCCATTTGGATACATTTTTTCCTATTTTTCTTGTCTAATTGTGCTGTCTAGAACTTACAGTAAAATACTGAATAGCAGTGCTGCAAGTGAGCATTCTTGTCTTGCTCCTAACTTCAGAGATAAAGCTTTTAGTCTTTCACCATTGAGTTTGATGTTGGTTGTGGGTTTTTCATAAATGCCTTTTATCATGTTGAGTAAGTACACTTTTATTCCTATTTTTCTGAGTGTTTCTTTTATCATGAAAAGCTATTGGATTTTGTTAAATGCCTTTTCTGCATCAATTGAGATGGTCATGTGGTTTATTTTCCTCCATTCAATTATTTTGGCATATTACATTGATTGATTTTCTTTTATGTTTAGCTATCTTTGCACTTCTAGAATAAGCCCCACTTAGTCATGCTGTATAATCCTTTTAAGATGCTGTCACGTTTGGTTTGCTAGCATTTTGTTGAGGATTTTTGCATTTATATTCATAAGGTATATTTATAAGGTTAGTAATTTTCTTTGTGATGTCTGTATTTGGCTTTGATATCAGGATAAGAGTGGCTTCCTAGAATAAGTGAAGTAACTTCATTCCTTTTTAATGGCTAAATAATATTCCATTATGTGTATATACCATATTTTAAAAATGATTAATAGCTGATCAACATTTGGGTTGTCTCTCCCTTTTGACTACCAGGAATAATTCTCAAAAAGCATTCATGTATACATTTTTGTGTGGATATGTTTTCATTTCTCTTGGGATTTCCTAGGAATGGAATTATTTGGTCATATGATAACTTGATGTTTAACAGTTTGAGGAACTGGCAAATTGCTTGCCAAAACAGTTGCACCATTTTACATTGCCACCAGTAGTGTATGAGGGTTCTGATTCCTCCACATCTTCACCAACACTTGTTATATGTCTTTTCATCATAGCCATCTTTGTGGATGTGAAACAGTGTCTCCTTGTGGTTTTGATTTGCATTTCCCTGATGACCAGTCATGCTGAACATCTCATCATGTGCTTACTGGCCATCTGTACATCTTCTTTGGAGAAAAGCCTATTCAGATCCTTTGTTCATTTTAAAATTTATTATTAGTAGTGTTATTATTTAGTTGTGAGAGCTTTTTACATATTATTGATACAGAATATTATTTTTTATGGGCCCATGCTTAAAACTCTCTTCCAAGTTCTGCCCTGGAGCTACCAGACCCTGCTTTGTGCCACATGACTCTACAGAAAGCCTGAAGCGCCTTGGAGGTGTAAAATATCCTCCAGAGTTCCCCCAGGCAGTCACGCAGAGGCTGGGACTTGGTCTGAAATTGCACCTTGGCTTCCCTCCCTTCCCTATTCTGCTTTCCTTCCTGGTTTCTTTTGTGATCGCCTCTTCAATGAATCACCTGTACCTGAATCCTCACCACTGGGTCCACTTCTGGGAAACTTGACCTAAGAAAGAACTTGGAATGGCTGAGGAACTGAAAGCAAGTTAGTGCTTCTGGAACTCAGAAGACATGGAGATTGAGATGAAGCTGAAGTGGAGGGCAGAGGCTGACAACACAGGGTTGTAGATCACAGGAAGGTTGGGTTTTTATCTGGAGAGCTGTGGGGTGCTACCGTTCAAGGCTAAGCAGGGCGGTCATTATTTTACATTTTGAAAGACCCCTCTAGTTTCTGGGTGGATAACAGATGAAGGGGATCCAAGCGACTGCAGGAAGACCATTGAGGACCTTGTTATGGTTGTCTGGGGCTAGAGACTGGAGGCTGGGATGAGGGTGAGGAGGTTGGAGGGGGAGAGAAGTAGAAGATAACAGATCAGGAGAGCGGATTTATGGGTTAAGGGGAGGTTCGAGGACAACTCGCAAGTTTCCAGCCTGGGTGCCTGGATGGACGGTCAGTGCACAGAGAGGGAAGCAGGACTGGGAGGGCAGATCAGCGGTTCCACGTACAAAACACCACCAGTTTTCCTTCCCTGGTCTGACCGAATGCCTCCATTTCACAGATGGGGAAAGGAGGTCCTAAGGAAGTGCATGGTTACCCAGAGTTCCCCAGCATGCCTCAGACAGAGGGGAATGGGGTCCCCAGAGTCCTGCTGCCTATCCAGAGCACTTACCCTGCAGGGGGCTCTGGCTCTGGCCTCAGAGAGCTATTTTCAGCTGGAGTTTGGGACCAGGCAAATTTGTCCTGGGCTGGAAGCCAATTCACAACCCCTGGAGAGCAGAACATCTCTGCTTTATGAGGTCAGACTATATTCTGACCCCAACCAGCCACCCTGTCTGGGTCTAGAGTGGGAAACAAGAGGGCACAGGGGTGTGAGGGGCCTACCTCAGAGTGGCTGACCTAACACAGACTCATCCGCAATCCTGGGGTTGGCATCGATTCAAAACCAGGTCCATACCCTGCACCTTCCCCTTCTCGGCCCCTTTCCTGGCTGTGTGACTTTGGGCAACTCATTGCCCCTCTCCAGGCCTTAGTCTTCCAATCTGTAAAATGGGGACATCTCAGGGTATGACTTCTGTGACCTAAAGGGTTGTAGTAAATATCAGCTGGGAAATAGACGGACAAAAAAGTGCTTTGCGAACTGTAAAGTGCCTAGGCTTCCATTTGGGCTCAGTCCTATCTCTGCCTCGCATACTGCCCAGCAGTGAAAAGTCTTTTCAGATCTTTGTTCCTTCACAAGATGGCTGCTCCTCTGGAAAGGAAGAAGGCTTGGTGCGGAATGCAAGGATCCAGAGATCTTATTTTCCTGACCCAGCAGGCTTGACAAGGACAGATGGGAAAACTGAGGGGCACCCATCTACTCAGAGCCACTAGGCTGTTAAGCCTGGATTCAAAAGCAGGGCTCTGCAAGATGAGAAAGAGCCTCATCCATCCAATCCCTCCATTGGAAAGTTGGATAAACTGAGCACCAGAGAGAGGAAGCAACCTGCCCGGGGTGACCAGGCCATCAGCAGCAGGGCAGAGTGGCACCTAAGGTGCCAGACTTCCAGGCTATGACCCTCCTTCCCCTTGCCTGCCAGTGTTCCCATTACAGTGGGATGTTCACAGTCACATCACTGGCTGACTTGGGGTTCCTTGAAAGCCCATCTTCTTCCATCAGAGCAGACCTCAAACTTTGTTGAGAAATCCCAAGGAGAGGCACTGGCCACTGCCTCTTCAGAGCAGCCTCTCAGAGGCTGAGGCTTTGCTGATTCAAAGCTATGTCGTCACTTGTAGGGAGTCTCTGGGGGAGGCCATGCCATGCCCCTACTGTGGGCAGGTTTGGGCAAAGCCAATAAACTAGGCCCAGGTCAAGTCCAGCTCTGCTCCTCACTGTGGCACTGGGCAAGGTACCTCCAAACCTCTCTGAGTTTCAGTTTCCTCCTCAGTAAAATAGGGTGGAGTCAGTCCTCATGGTGCTGTAAAGCTTTTAAAGGAGTTAGCTCAAAGCTAGGCACAAAGAAAATGCAAAAGAAATGTTAGCTGTTATTATGCGTTATTCTTATATTTTGTTACTCATTATGATATTTCATTTCTGCATTCCCTTCTCCCCCAGGGGACGCTGTGAGGGGAGAGATTGTTGGGGTACAGTTCTTTCTGCAGACAGAGGGATGTACCAGGTAACCTTGGGGACTCCTCCCACCAAGGATTCCTAGATTACCCATGCCCCCTTTGCTCCCCTTCCTTCCAGCAGTAGCTGGGGTCTCTCACAAGTCAGTTTCCATCCTGGCACCCCAGGTTCCCTGGCTCCCTGCCTGTGGTCCCCACTGGCTGGATGCTGTTGCTATGGCAACAGCATTTTTAAGCACCTTCAGCCCTCTCTGAGGCGACAGGCATGGATGGAGATGGGCTGATCCAATGCCTCATGCATCCTTGGGCCTGTCTGGATGGAAGGCAGGGAGTGGAATGCAAGAATCACACCTGGCTGTGGGTGGGGGCGGCTCAGGCCCCAGCCCTGGGTGTTCCCGAAGTGCACCCCCATCTCGCTGAGTCACAAAGGAGGAGCCCTTGGCTACAAATGCAGATTCCAGCCACCTGCCAGCCCCAAGGGTGCTGTAATGTCTGGGGTAGAGTTCCCTAGGAAGCGGCCTTTTGATGGGCTCTGCTCCTGGCTCCGGGCAGGCCCTAGACCACACCTGCAGAAATCTTGAGTCTTGGAAGATTCCTGAAGCCATTTTAGGTACTGAGTGTGAGACTCTTGGCTGGGACAACTCCTGAGAAGCCCTATTTGTCCCCCTCTGCCTGCCCCAGGCCTGCCTCTCTGCCCTTCACAGCCTCATTGTGGGGACATGTGCCCCCAGCCTCTTCCTGGAGCCAGGAAAAGTCAGGGCTAGGTGACCAAGAGGCCACTTCAGTAATGCAGCCTGCTGCAGAGATGGGCAAACACTTTCAGCTTAATGACACTCCAGAGAGATGCTGGCAGGGGCCACTCTGGGCAGTGTGAAGGTTGGGGCTTCTGGATGCTCCATCTAAGATCCAACAGATAGGCCCCTTCCCACGGTCTGCAGTCATTGGGACCCAGCCACCCACAGAACCCCAATGGCACTGGGCCACAGAGGCTGTGCCTCTTTAGGTGGCCATTGGACAGGGAGGGGGACAGAAGACACAGTCCAGGGAGGCTTGGTGGAGAGGTGAGAAAGGCAAGGGATTCTCTATGGAGGACAAGGACAGGATTCTATGGGGTTCCTTGAACTTGGGAATGAAGGCCCATGCCTGGTGAAGGAGCCTCGTGAGACAGGGAGCACAGAAGACAGGCCCTGCCCTTCTGAGCACAAGAACCGGCCCCCGGCTCCACGAGGCGACTCTCTTTGCCCAGGCCAGTGGAGCTAGCTGTGCCTGCCGTCTACGAGTGCCAGCTCCTGAGGGCTGGCAGATAAATGCCTCGGGTGCCTCACCCCTCTGGGGGTGCGCCAGGACTCCATGCTGTCTTTCGGAGATGTCCAGCAAGATCCAGGTGGGGCACAGCGGTCATACCTGTAATCCCAGCACTGTGGGAGGCTGAATCCAGAGGGTCGCTTGAGCTTGAGACCAGCCTGCCTGGGCAACATAGCAAGGCCCCATCTCTACAAAAAACAAATAAACAGCTGAGCATGGGGGTGCGTGCCCGTAGTCCACCTACTCAGGAGGCTGAGGCGGGAGAATTGGTTGAACCCAGGAATTTGAGGCCATGATTGTACCTCTGCACGTCAGCCTGGACACCAGAGTGAGACCCTGTCTCTGGAAAAAAAAAAAAAAAAAAGCAATTTCAGCACTTTGGCAGGCCAAGGCAGGAGGACCGCTTGAGTCCAGGAGTTTGAGACCAGCCTGGGCAGTGTAGTGAGGCCTCACTTCTAAAAATAAAACAAAATGAATTTTTAAAAATGATTAAAAAAGAAAAAATTTACTTGACAACGTAGCTTCATTCTTTACTCCCTTCGCAGACTCACCTCCAACGCCCCCAGCAGCTGTTCCTGGATCAGCACCAAACGTACTGATCCTACTGAACCACTCCTGAGTCTCCCCAAGGATTCTGTATGAGGGCAACGCTGGCCTTCGTGCCCGAGGGGAGAGCTGTGTGTTTCTGAGTTGCAGGTGGGCGTCTGCCTGCCTTTGAGGGAGACTCTGGAGGGGTCTGTGCCCACAGGTCTTTCCATGGCAATGAGAGCCTGGAGGGATGGAGCCAATCACACACTTTATTGCACCCCAGTTCTGATGCCCACTCTTGCTATTCTGCATGGGCGAGGATCGGGTCTTCTGGGGGTTTTCTGGAGCCAGGGGCAGGTCAACAGTTCTCATCCTCCCAGCAGAGGCAGAATAGGGTAAAACTGGAGCTCCATGGCAGCGTCTCAATGGGACTAACCAGAGCTCCCGGCTACCCCTCCGGCTGGGCCCCATCCCAGCGCCCCTGGAGGCTGGTGCCACTGAAGGGGAGGGTCTCAGCTAGAGGGAGGCAGGGGGACTTGTCTGGGGTGAGTCCTCAAGGGATGTCTGTGAGTCTGTCCCTTCTGAGGAGAAGCTGCCCTCAGTGGGGTGAGGGAGCTGGCTCTGCCCGGGGGACTGCTGCCAGAAGGTGGTGGCAAGCAAAGGCTCTCGGGCAAGGTCAGGGAGCTCACGTGTGCCTTTGCCATCTTCAGCCTCTGCAGCTTGGCCAGCTTCCTGGGGTGGAGTGCCTGCCTGGAAAATTCTGTTCTGTTCCCCTCTGGGGGCCCCGGGAGGCCAATGGGACTTTGGCAAATGGTCCATGCCCAGTGAGTCTAATGGGGGAAGGTCCCACCTCGCCTTGGAAGTGACCTCTCCACTCAGACCCTGGCCCTTGGCTGCTGCCCCTCTTTGTTCTGGGCGCGCTGAGTGAGCAGTGGGAGCCTCTGGGCATGAGCAGTGGGTCAGTGCCTTCTCCAGGAGCATCCGGATCTCCTCATGCCTTAGCTGGGCCTCTTCCCACAGCTCCTGGCCCAGGCCCACCTGGCTCAGGGAAGCCACCTGCAACCCCACCGCCGCCAGCTTCTCAGCAGGGAACTCAGACGCCAGTCGCTGCAGGTAGCGGTGGAGGCGGCGCCGGTCCCTGGGACTGACCCTTGAGTCCTTGTCCAGCCTGAGCTGGGTCATCAGGTCCTGACAGTCCATGTGGAACCAGGTCATCTGGGGGGACAAGAAGAGAGGGAGGTGGGGGCTTAGGCTGGGAGTGGGACTGTGGGGGACTGAATTAATAAGTGCCCGATGTCAGGATCCCACTCAGCTTGGCCATGATCTTCACTGACCACGATGACCTTGGTTTCCCTCTCTTCCTGGAGTGCACACACCTGCCATCTGGAAACAGCCCCCAAGCACCCTTAGGATCATCAGATACCTTCTTTTTTGTTTTTTGTTTTTCTTTTGAGATGGAGTCTCATGCCATCACCCAGGCTGGAGTGCAGTGGTGCAATCTCGGCTCACTGCAACCTCCACCTCCCAGGTTCAAGTAATTCTTCTGTTTCAGCCTCCTGAGTAGCTGGGACTACAGGTGTATGCCACCACACCTGGCTAATTTTTGTATTTTTAATAGAGATGGGGTTTCACCTTGTTGGTGAGGCTGGTCTCGAACTCCTGACCTCAGGTGATCTGCCTGCCTCAGCCTCCCAAAGTGCAGGGATTACAGGCTTGAGCCACCATGCCCAACCCATCAGACACCTTCTAATAGACCTATGGGACAGCAGGGACTTAGCTCTCTCTGGGGCTCAGTTTCTTCTTCTGTAAAATGGGAGTTGCACTAGATGATCATGAAAAGCCTCTTGAGAGGTGAAATTCCTATCTGTGGTTGTATTAACCCCTGCGAGTTTTGTGAGGGAGAAGTCTGGCTAATGTTTATCGAGCACAACCTGTTTGCCAGGTTCTGTGTGTCTCATGTAGGATCACACTGAACTGCAGTATCAGCCCGTTTCACAGAGAAGAAAACTGAGGCTCAGAGACATGAACTCACTTGCCCTAGGTCACACACCAAGTCAGGGAGGAGCTGGGATTCCATCTCAGATCTGTCCTCCAAGAGCCTCCGTGGGCACAGGCAGGGGTGTGCCCTCACCGTCACACCATGAGACTGTGAGCCATGCCAGGCCCGCAGGCCCCCTCACTGCAGGCGAGCCTCTGCCCCATTTTGTGATTCTGTCTGTCCCCACTTCCCCCCACAAAATGTCTGCAGACTGCAAAGAAGCCAACACTTTCACAGCAGCTCGTGAAAAACATAATCTTTCTCTCCATTGATTTAGAACCCGACAGCGAGCTGTTAGGCTGTAGGGATTGGAGAACCATTTTCTCCGAAGAGACCATCTTTCCACGGATTAAAGGAACTTGTCTTTAGATAAATGGCTTCATATTCGTGCAAGCACACGGAGCTCATGGCCGGGAAAGAGCTCCATAAATCTCCGTTAGTGGCACCACTGTGTTATTATTATTTAGGACCCATGCTGCGGCTCACGCGTGCCCACCAGGGGCGGAGGCTGGTGCTGGGCTGTCCCATCGTCTGTCTGTTCAGGACTTGACCTTCCAGGCTAAGCTGGACAGTGATGGACAGCACCTCAGAAAGGATCTTGCCCAACCCCTTATGGAACAGATTGAAATTCAGGGCCAGAGAGAAAACAGGGCCAGCCCAGATGAAACAGCAAGAGTTGGACTCAAAGCTGAGGTTCCACCTCCCCTGTATGACTTCTGGGCCCAGCACAGACACCACCTCTGCACGGGCCATCCCCAGACTTCCAACTCTCCTAACTCCCTGCAGAGCCTCCCTGAGCCCCTGTGGGCCAAGCCTGTGCCGGGCACAGCGGATAGAGCCAGGACCGACTCGGACCCAGTCTCTGCCTCGGGAGCTTGCCTCGCAGGCACTGTGCAAGAGACAGGCACATGACGAGCACCAGGACAGCTTCAGATCAAAGTGAGCACCCAGACTTGATGAAACGGGGTGACGAGAGAGAACAGGAGCGCGTGGTCAGGAAGGGCCTCTGCAAGGGGGGATGTGTGAGCTGAGAGCGGAAGAAAGAAGAAACCAGCTGGTCAAGGGGAAGAGTGTTCCGGGCTGAGGGAACAGCACATGCAAAGGCCTCAGAGCTGGAGCACGTTTGGTTGATCCGGGAAGGCCGCTGGGGCTGAAATTGGCTCAAATCAGTGGGCAAGGCAAAGAAGCTTCCAGATGTCTGGAACCCTGGAGGCACCCCTCCTCCTAATGATAATATTGATGTTAATAATAATTCTGAATTTGAACAAAGCCCTGTGCCAAGGGTTACTTCCATTGAAATCTCTCACTACCTGGCAAGGCTGGCAGTAGAGCCAGATGGTCTGGGTTTGCATCTCTGCCCACTCAGATAGCTGTGTGACCCTGTGTGAGTGATCTGACCTCTCTGTTTCCTTATGTGGAAATGGGCATAATAGTAGTACCTGCCTCATAGGATGGGGTGACAATAAAACGATATGTGAAATGGCTAGAACGGGGCCTGGCTCCTCATAGGAACTACACGGCCATTAACTGTGGTCTCAGCAAGGAGCTGAGGCCTAGAGCGGGGAACACTGCACCTGAGGTCACAGAGCTCACGCAAGGACACGCATCCCCAGACTCCAAGGCTCGGAATCTGCCTGTGTTGTGCTCTTAACTGTACACAGCTGGAACTGGGGGAGCCCTTTGCTGCCACCACCGACATCTACCTCCCTTGCCTGCTGTCCCGGGAAGACAGAGAGCACCCTGTCCTTCAGCGCCCCAGGCGTGAGGTGACCGAGGTCCCTCCTGCTGCTCTCGGAAGCAGCCTGTGATTGCTGTGGCCTGCATGCCAGGCTGGACTGACAGCTGGGAGGCTGGGGTCAGCTCTTTCTCATACTCTGTCCTTGGTGGCCAGGGGCAGCCGAGGGCACCGGGCCTGGGCCAGCCATGGGGGTCCCCGTCCCCGCTGGACCACACTCTCCCAGGCTGCTCCTTTGTCCCCATAGACCTCAGTTTTCCCATCAAAAAAATAAAGAGAGATTTGGCTACATGAATTTAGGACGGGCGGCAGCTCCTAAATCAAATCCTGCTTCACCACTGCCCTCTTTGGGCAGTTTCCTCATCTGTAAAATGGGAACAAGATTGGTGCCTGCCATCAAAGAGGTGTGATGAGAATGAAGTCAGGTCAGGTGTGTGAGGTGCTCACAGGAGGGTCTGGCGTGATGAACACGCTCACGGCTGTGCGCTGCCCCCACCACAACCCCTCATCAGCAAGCCTGCTTGAAGAAGGGAACCTGCCATCATTCCCTCTCTCTTTAGGAAGCATGTAAGGCATGTCACAGGCACCACGGACACGCCTGTGTTCAAATCTCACCTCTTCCCTTCCCAGTGATTTTCTTCTGTTACGAGACTAGGGAATGAATCACGAAGAGCTTCAGACTGTGTCTAGGTATCCCTGTCCCCACCATACCCCCAGCCAGGGGATCGGGGTGTCTGTGCAGGTGGGTGGGGGGCTGTGTCGAGGTATCCCTGTCCCCTCCATGCCACCAGCCAGGGGATCAGTGGTGGTGGGGGGTGTCTGTGCAGGTGGGCTGGGGGCTATGTCTAGGTATCCAAGGGATGGGGGAGTGTCTATGCAGGTGGGTGGGGAGCTGTGTCTAGGTATCCCTGTCTCCACCATACCCCCAGCCAGGGGATCAGGGTGTCTGTGCAGGGGGGCCATGGGGCTCACCCTCTTGTAGAAGCGGTGCAGGTAGAGCAGCGTCTCGAGGTCCGTGCGTTGCCGCTCAGCCGCCATATAGAAGTGGGTCAGCTTAGCCTGGAAGGCCCGCTGGGTGGAGGCAAAGGCTGCCAGCTCTGGGAGCTCTGCTCCTCCTGCCTCCCCGGCTCCTCCAGCTGTGGCTCCCAGCTGAGCCGCCTGCTTTGACAGCTCCAGGCCTCGGCGGTACTGGGCCTGAGAAGGGAGGGGACCGGGCGTGCACTCAGCTCCGGCCTTGGCTGGGGCCTCCCTCAGAGGTCGGCAACCTCCCGCGTCCCTGCTGCCGAGCCAGGAGACTTTCTGAGCTTCAGTTTCCTGATCTGTAAAAGGGGGACCCTAATGGCACCCGCCTCATGGGGCTTAGCTGCTGGTGAGGATTTAACAAGAGCAGTTATCGGCCAGGCACGATGGCTCACACCTGTAATCCCAGCACTTTGGGAGGCCGAGGCTGGTGGATCACAAGGTCAGGAGTTCGAGACCAGCTAACCAACATGGTGAAACTCCATCTCTACTAAAAATACAAAAGTTAGTTGGGCGTGGTGGCAGGGGCCTATAATCCAGCTACTTGGGAAGCTGAGGCAGGAGAATTGCTTGAACCTGGGAGATAGAGGTTGCAGTGAGCAGAGATTGTACCACTGTCCTCCAGCCTTGGCGACAGAGCGAGATTCCATCTCAAAAAAAAAAAAAGAAAAAAAGAAAAAAAAAAAAAAGCAGTAATCATGCGTCTGGAAGTCTCCAGGCCCTCGCCGTGGCAGTTCACTTTGCCTAGCCAGGCTCTGCTGAGACGTCCCTCTGAAAAACTTCTCTGACTCCAAAGGCTCCTGCTCTGAGTCCCTACGTTCTCCCTTTCACATTTGCCCTTTCTGTGCGTGTTTCCCTGTTTGTCCCCGCCCCTGCCCCTGCTCCCCACTGGCCTGGGAATTCCTGAGCACTGATACGGGGCTGAATCACTGTGGCCCAGGGCTTGTTACATCACATCATGTTGACGCAGCTTCCCTACCCCCGACTCCTGGCTCTGTGAGGCTGAGTTATTAGGTTTAGGGTAAGGCCCTGGAAACTGCATTTTAAGAAACCCTTTGGGGGACTGGGAATATTGTCCGGCTTGGCCATCTGGCAAGGATCCTAGAAGAAATATAACGTCTCAGCTGAACTCTGCGAAATGAGCTGGTTCCCTCACTGTCTCTGCAACTTTTCCTGCTCTTCCCACCTCCACAGCTTGGCCCCGGCAGTGCCACCCCCTCAAATGCCCTCTCCACGTGCTGCAGTCCCGCTCCTCCGTTGCCTGGCACGCACTGCAGCCTGGAGGAAGAAGTTCTCAAACTCTGCGTGGGCTTTCTCCACTGTCTTCAAACTTCCATCCTTGGGGGTCAGCGTTTGCAGGCACCTGCCTCCTTCCTGCTCCATCCAGTCGCTGACCTGGGGCAGGAGAGGCAGATCTGGACATGAGGGGCTGCTAGGAGACCTCCCTTGTCCAGCTCCCGACATCCTGGGAGGCCGAGGTCTTCTGTCCTCACACATTCAGTGGCTAGGCCTGTGACCACTGGCTTGGACCGAAACTCTCCCAATTCTGGGCATGGGAAGGAATGACCTGGGGAGGGGAATGTGTCATGTTCTTCGCAGTGGGACCCGAGAGGGTATCTGGCCTGGCCAATGCCTGCATAGTGGCCCCTCAGTGCACACTGTTGTCTGAATGAAGTCACCGGGTGGTGAACATCAGGCTACTCTAACCAATCAGTGGTGCTAATCATAAAAGAGGTGGCCTCGGGGGTGAGGAGTCCCTGTTCGTGTGTGTGCGCACGCACGCCTGCAAACAGTGCCGGAGAAAAGGCTGCAGGCTGCAGAGGGCAGTTTATGGGACCGCTGGGAACTCACCGTGTGAACCTGGCAAGCCACTCCTCCTTTCGGGGCCTCAGTTTACTCAGTGGTAAAATGGGGTAGACATGAAGACTCAGTGAAAGACAGAGGGTATAAAATGGCCCTCGACGCCCTGTGTGGAAGTTCTGTTCTTATCCTGGGGTATCTTAAAGAGCCCATTCACTCATGATCTTCACAGACCCAATGTAGCAGGTACTAACACTATCCCCATTCAGCAAATGAAGACACTGAGGCACTGAAGAGCGAAACATCTTGTCCAGGGAGGGCCACACCACAAGCAAGTGCTCAGCCAGGAATGGGCCAGAGCTGTCTGATACAGGGACACGCCATGCCCCACAGCTCCCGGCAGAAAGGAGTGTATTGGTTCTTGGCACCGGCAGTCAGGTGAAGCCATGCCAGGTGCGGGTTCCAGAATCAGACCCCAGATATGCAACCACAGGCAGGTCTCCCAGCCTCAGTTTCCCCATCTGTGCAGTGGGTGAAATCCTAGCACCTTCCCCACATCACCGGTAAGAGATGAAGTTGGAAAGCAACGATGTTCACAACAGCTCTGGCCCAGGGCTTGGCAGGGAGTTGGCGCTCAATAAGTGCAGCTCTTGAAGTTAGGTCTTCACCCACTGAGCACTTATGGAGCACCATGTCATGTGGCATGCCCCAAGGATGCCTGCCTGGTGTCCTTTCTCCAGAGCAAAGCGTCTGGCTGGGGCTGGGCCTGGAGTCGGGGCTCTCCTGTGCAATGCGGCCAGGCAGAACCCCCACGCCCCAAGCCAGCCTCCCCTTTCACCTGGTGAATGGTGGCTTCCAGGTGGCCCAGGCGGATGCGGAGCTCCAGCTTCCCCAGGAGGCTGTTGGATGCGGTGACCAGAACGTGAAGCTGCTCGTCCACAAGGCTGTATAGGGCAGTGGCTGCAGCCAGACGGCTCCTGGGAGACGGCCGGAGGTGAGAAAAGACCCGTGCTGCCCTCTTCACCCCGCTGTACTCCCACCCCACACAGGCCTGCCCCCCCATCTCTGTGGCCCCAGCCTGGGTTTCCAGCTAACTTGCTGTGTGACCGTGGGCAGGTCCCTACACCTCTCTGGGCCTCAGCCTCGGCCCTCCATGGGACTAGGAGGACAAGAAGACACAGTAGGAAGTGAAATGACCCTCTCCCTTCCCCAGGAGAGTATGAAGCTGGCCAGACAGATCTGGGTTCAAAGCCCAGCTCTGCTGCCTTCTGGTAGGAGGCTCTGCGCAAATTTCTCAACCTTTCTGTGTCTCTGTTTTTTCTTTTGTGAGGTGGAGATAATCACAGAACCCACTTCATAGTATGGTTGTAAGGACTGAATAATTTAACGACCTGGCTCTCAACCCTAGCTGTACATTAGAATCTGCCCTGGAAGGTTTAACACATCTCAATGCCATGGGCCAGTGAAGTCGGACTCTGAGTTGAGCCAAGACACTGATGCTTTCTTTCCTTTTTTTTTTGTTTTTTCTTTTCTTTCTTTCCTTCTTTTTCTTCCGTCTCTCTCTCTTCCTCTCTTTCTCTGATGGAGTCTCACTCTGTTGCCCGGGTTGCAGTGCAGTGGCACAATCTCTGCTCACTGCAGTCTCAGCCTCCCGGGTCCTAGCAACTCTCCTGCCTCAGCCTCCCGGGTTCTAGCAATTCTCCTGCCTCAGCCTCCCGGGTTCTAGCAATTCTCCTGCCTCAGCCTCCCGGGTTCTAGCAATTCTCCTGCCTCAGCCTCCCGGGTAGCTGGGATTACAGGCACATGCCACCACACCTGGCTAATTTTTGTACTTTTAGCGGAGATGGGGTTTCACCATGTTGGCCAGGCTGGTCTTGAACTCCTGACCTCAAGTGGTCCACCTGCCTCAGCCTCCCAAAGCACTACAGGATTACAGGCGTGAACCACTGTGCCCGGCAGAGGCACTGATAGACCTCAGGTGGTTCCAGGGCAGCCAGGGCAGAGAACCAGCACTCCTGCATGCACAACACTTAACACAGCGCCCAGCGCACGATGTTTGTCAAGTCAGTGCTATTTCTATTGCCATGGTGGGAAGTTGCTGCAACACACCCACTGGCCCTGCCTCCATTTCACAGATGGGGAAAACTGACGTCAAGGGAGGGGAACCGACTCGCAGGTGGCGGTCTGAGTTGGAACCCCACCCACGGCTGTTTGTGCACATATTTTTTAAAAAGTGCTCAGAGCCACAAGTCACTAAGGAAGAAGTGTGGATGGGATTTCAGGTATGGGGATACTTGCGTGAAGGGAGGAATCTCAAACCCTGCCCTGCCCTCCTCTGCTCTAGAGGCTCTGCCTTCAGAGGGAAAATGGAAGAGAAGATGGAAGAAAAGCTTGCCTTCCCGGAGGGCACCTCGCTCTGCCTCAGCCTCCCCACCTGACTGCAGCTCCCCACAGGTCGCCACCCTTCCAGGGAAGAGCTGTGGGCCCAGGGTGCATGAACGGGATAGAAAATCTCTGCACGCCTGGAGAGGGAGGGATGGAAACGCCCAGAGCAGCAGGGACCCGCCGCAGAAACACCCAGAGCAGCACGTGTGGGACCACAGTGCCCCCTGGTGGAGTTGCTGGCAGCCGCGGGTCTATGTGGTGTGGGGTGGACAGGAGGGGCCTGGGCCGGGCAGGTGAAGGTGGAACAGGATGAGAAAGACAGTGCGAGCCCCCTCCAGGCACCGGGGGGCAGGGCGATGACCCCACACCCACTGCTGCTTGTGCTTCCATCTGTGTGAGCCTGCTCTCAAGTCTAGTGCAGCTCTGGGTGGTGTGTTCAAGATTCTGGGACCAGACCGCCTGGATTCAAGTCCGGGCCCCACCACATCCCAGCTGTGTGACCCTGGACTAGTCACTTACCCTCTCTGAGCCTCAGGTTCCTCCACTGCAAAATAAGGATAATACTTGCAGCTACTTTAGGAGTGAATTAAACAAGTTGGTATTTGTAAAGCCCTGAGAAAAATGCTGGACACATACAAAGGGTTATTTAGGTCTTGGTTCCATAAACAAAATGTTCTTAAAAGCTCACGAAGCCGGGTGCAATGGTTCGTGCCTGTAATCCCAGCACTTTGGGAGGCCAAGGTGGGTGGATCACCTGAGCTCAGGAGTTTGAGACCAGCCTGGCCAATGTGGTGAAACCTTGTCTCTACAAAAAATACAAAAATTGGCTGGGTGTGGTGGCAGGCGCCTGTAATCCCAGCTACTAGAGAGGCTGAGGCAGGAGAATCGCTTGACCTGGGAGGCAGAGGTAGCAGCAAGCTGAGATCGTGCCACTGCACTCCAGCCTGGGAAATAGAGTAAGACTCCGCCTCAAAAAAAAAAAAAAAAAAAAGCTCATGCGAACTTTGCCCTTGACTTTGAATATAAGTAGCTGTGTGCTAAGAGGGAGAAAATATTTGCAATTGCTGACCAATTTAATGACTGACTTTTCCCTATCCCCAAAATTGAAAAAAGCTGGAACTTTCTAGGAATGTCTGTAATTCATTCTGGCTCTGAGACCCCTGAGATACCATGAGGTTCTCATAGGTGTGTTTGAGCACCCTACTGGGGAGGGCAGGGCCAGGTAGGGGTTAAATACTCAGATGACCTGGCTTCAAATCCCTGACTGGCCGCTGCGTAGCTGCTATTTCCCTTGGCTGAGCCTCAGTTACCCATCAGACAAATAGACAATGTGGACCTCACAGAGTTCTTGCCAGAAATAAATGAGACAGGTCCTTGCAGGGCTTCAGCCTGGTGTTCGGGTCAGAGAAAGCACTTGGTCCAAAAGGGTGACCAGAAATGGGTAGGTGACATCAACCGATGCCCATCCCAGGCTCAAGATGGCTGGGGCTGAAGGAGGGGAAGCAGAGAAGGGACAAAGAAATTGCTGGGGCTCAGGGTGGGTTCCTCTGACCAGGCCTCAGCCTGGGATACAAGCCCTGCAGCTACTGCAAAACTGGGTACCCTCAGGGCTCAGCTATGTGTCCCCTAGATGGGGTGGCCCCAGCTCCAAGCTCCTGGGCCAGAAACAGGATGGGGTGGAGGAGGAAAGACCTGGATGTCTGTACCTGACATCAGGGCTGAAGTCCAGCCTGCTGGCATCACGCTGCAGCCTGGCCAGGGTGGCTCCACCTTCCCGCTGGAGGCCCAGTAGGCCTGGGTCCCTCAGCACAGCCTCCATCAGCTCCTTGGACTTGCTCAGGCACCTGGTGGCCTCCTGCCAGCATAGGGAGGTGCCCTGAGACCCCATCCCCACTCTCCCTCTGCAACCTTCCAAGGCTCCCCACACCCAGACCAAGTCCAACTCCCAGTTTGGCATTCAAGGTCCTCCAGAAAGTCTGTAGTTTCTATCTCAAAAACATCCCCTCTAGTCACGCCCCCTCTCATCACCATGGCAACCTCACTGGTCCACCCTCCAGCAAGCATCTCTTGCTGGGACGCCCATTCCAGCCTCTTCACTCATCTTCCTGCTGCCCTCCGACTCCCCCCCCAGTCTGTTCTCCAGATGAACAGATCTCAAAGTGAAAATCTGGTGACTCCTGGTTTAAAACTCTCCAGTGACTTCCCTGCAGGCTTAGAGTCTAATCCCAACCCAACTCTTCCTTGATCCAGCCCCTGCTGCATCTAGAAGCTCCCCCCGTGCTTCTCTGCCACTCATTCTGCTCCACACTGGGCTCCTTGCTACTCCTGAACACCCAGGTATAATACCACCCCAGGGCCTTTGCATGCGTTTGCTCCCTGCCTGGAGCACAGGCCCCCACAAAGGCAGGCTCCTTCTCAAACTTCAAGCCTCAACTTAGAAGCCAGCTCTTCAGAGAGGCCTCCTCCTTCCCCATTATTCCCAGTCTTACTTCCACAGGACTTGACACAATTTGGAATGACATACCCATTTATTTGCTTTTTTTTTTTTTTTTTTGAGACAGAGTCTCGCTCTATCACCCAGGCTGGAGTGCAGTGTCACAATCCCAGCTCATTGCAACCTCCGTCTTCCGGGTTCAAGCAATTCTCAGCCTCCCAAGTAGCTGGGACTATAGACACCCACCACCACGCCTGGCTAATTTTTGTATTTTTAGTAGATTCGGGATTTCACCATATTGGTCATATTGGTCAGGCTGGTCTCGAACTCCTGACCTTATGTGATCTGCCCATCTTGGCCTCCCAAAGTGCTGGGATTACAGGCGTGAGCCACCAAGCCCGGCCTTGTTTGCTTTTTAAACTACCACCTCTGCCACTGCACCAGGAACCTTGAGAGGGCAAAAGTCAGTTTGCCCCAGGCTGATCTCCGTGGGAGGGCACAAAGTGGGTGCCCCCCAAATATCAGTCAAGCGAATGATGAAAAACAGGGACAATAATGGCCTCCCCCTCGTCCCCAGGCTGTCCCCTTCTTGAAACCCTTGGTCCACTGAGTCTGGGGTATGGTTTGCTTCCCTGCCCACTGTGCTCCAGGCTCACCTGCATCCCCCCAGGGGGGTCAGCCTTCTCGAATTCCTCTATGGAAGCTTGTAGCAGGGAAGAGGCCTGGTGGAGCTCGGCAAGGAAAGGGTCCAGCTTCTGCAGGATAGAGGACCAGAGTGGAGGTGTCAGCCCAGGGCGGGCCGGAGGATGGCTCTTCCACCCCAGGAGTGCACAGGGGAGGTGGGAGGCAGTGGTTCTCAAACTTTAGATGCATCAGAAGCATCTGGAGAGCTGATTAAAACACAGACTTCTGGGCCAGGTGCAATGGCTCATGCCGCTAATCCCAGCAATTTGCGAGGCCAAGGCAGGTGGATCACCCGAGCTCAGGAGTTCTCAACCAGTCTGGGCAACACAGTGAAACCTCATCTCTATTACAATACAAAAAAATTATCCAGGCATGGTGGCATGCGCCTGTAGTCTCAGGTACTCGGGAGGCTGAGGCAGGAGAATTGCTTGAACCTGGGAGGCGGAGGTTGCAGTGAGTTGAGATCACGCCACTGCCCTCCAGCCTGGGTGAAACTGCAAGAGTCCATCTCAAAAGAAAAAAAAAAAAAACAGACTTTTGGGCCCTGCCTCTGAGTTTCTGCTTCTCCTCTGGGCCGGGGGGCGGGGCATGGTAGAATGTGCATTTCTAACATGTTTCCAGGTGTTGCTGATGCTGACGGCCTGGGGGACCACACTTTGAGAACCACTGGTATTGAGTATGAGTGAGGGAAAAGAAAGGAGACAGGCCTGAGCAATTCCCAGGCCGGTGGGGATGCCATGGGGTAAGGGAAGGAAGGGGGCAGAGTTAGGGGAGCATTCTCAGCTGAGTCCCAATTCAGCCCAGCTCCTTCACTTACAAGCTGTGAGACCTTGGGCAAGTTACTTAACCTCTCTGTGTCTCTGCTTCCTGCTCTAAAATGGAGATCACAGTAGTTCCTGCCTTCTATGGTTGTGTGAGGATTAAGCCCAGTAATATATGCCAGGCACTTAGAACAGAGCCCAGCCCAGACTGCGTTTATTGCCATTCTCAGTTTTATGTAGTGGGCCTATAGGTAAGATTTCATTTCAAGGAAAGGGTTTAAAGCTACAGTACAGTTCAAAACCCAGTGGATTCATTGGAGGTTTCTGGAAGGGGAAGCTAGGAGGCTGCGGGGCAAGCAGAAAAGGAGACTGTCCAGTATGTATCTTTTTGTACCATCTGAAATTGGAAGGTACTTATTGCCTATTCAAAAACAGTTTTTAAAAGATACCCAGGCAAAAAGGAAATAAGCCACCGTGTTAGGCTGTTAGTCTGCACCAGTGGTTCTCAACACAGGGCGGCTTTGCCCCCGAGGACATTCGGCAATGTCAGGGGACATTTTTTGATTGTCATAATTTGTGGGGTGCAAAGAATGAGTAGAGCGGGGGATGGGGCCAAGCATGCCGCACCGTTTGTATTTTTAGATATGGGGTTTTGCCATGTTGGCCCGGCCGGTCTCAACAAAACAGAATTGCTCAGCCCCAAACGTGAACAGGTTAAGGTTGAGGAGCCCTGGTTTAGAGAGAACCCTGGGGGGGCATTAATGGGCATGGGTTTCGGTGTGGTTTGAGCCTACTTTGTTTATGTTTTTGTTTTTGTTTTTGTGAGATGAAATCTTGCTCTGTGGCCCAGGCTGCAGTGCAGTGGTGTGATCATGGCTCACTGCGATCTCCACCTCCCAGGTTCAAGCAATTCTCATCCCTCAGCCTCCTGAGTAGCTGGGACTACAGGCATGTACCACCACGCCTGGCTAATTTTTTCTTTTTTGTATTTTTAGTAAATATGTGGTTTTACCATGTTGGCCAGGCTGGTCTCAAACTCTTGACCTCATGTGATCCACCCACCTCTGTCTCCCAAAGTGCTGGGATTACAGATGTGAGCCACAGTACCCGGCCCTCTATATTTATTTTCAGTTAATATAGATATACCTCTTATGTGGCAGACACTCCTCTAAAGTCTTTACCCATATTAACTAAATTAATCCTCATAAAAACCTCATAAGGAGGTACTATTATTACCCCCTATTTAACTGATGAGGAAACGAAGGTGCAGAGAAGGTAAGTAACTTATCCACGATCACACAGCACGGCTGGGATTGTAACGCAGGCAGCCCGGCCTCAGAGCCTGACCTCTTAATCATTCTACTCTGTACCTCCATTGTAAACATTTGCTGAGTGACTATTTTTTAGTGCAGTAGAGTTGATGGATCCATGGGACAGAAGACTGAAGAGAGGAAGAGAAGGAGAGGGGCCGAGGCTAAAGGCCGTGATGGCAAACACCTGGAAGAACTGCACCCACTCGCTGTGGCAATAGGGGAAAGGGCCTCCCAGGGCTTCGGGCAGCTGGCTGGGGTCCACGTGGTGGCTGAGGGCCTTCAATGAGGTCAGCACCTCCACCTGCAGACCAAAGAATCAGGAGAACCAGGGACTCAGTGTGAGGACAGTCATTTTAGAAGGTCCTGCCCAGATCCCCACCCCAGCACCAGTTCATCTCCCACAAGCAAGGTTGACTCCAGCTTTAAAAGCTGCTTTGTGGGCAACCCATCTTCTCTGGAAACGCTAACAAATCAAAATTCGGAACCAGACCCTGGTTAAGGAATGGCAAATAAACAGCACTCACACTGCCTTCTCCTAGCCTATGCCCAAGGCAGACATCATTAATCAATCACAGCACTTGTTCCCTCTGAGCTTGGCTCTTTCCCAGCACAACTCTCCAGGCAATCACACAAACTGATTGAAGTTGGCCCTTACGATGAAACTTCTTTGTAATCCTTGCACAGTTCCCTGATGAGCCACCAAGAGCTGCTTTCTTCTTGGGGCTGGTGAGAAAAGTCACTAAATCCCAACAGTGTCCCCTAAGACATGGAAGAAAAACTAGGTGACTGCTTCTCCCAGGCAGGGAAATTTGGGTTTATGCTGGGAATAGCTCCAGATACCTAGGCTTGGGATTTGGCGGATTCTGTGGGTTTTTTTGGACCCGCCTGATATTCCTGCTACTCAAAGTGCAGTCCTAGGACATGCTGGAAATTCAGAGTCCCAGGGCCCATCCAGAATTACCCAATCAAAATCTGCACAGTGACGTACATCCCCAAGAGATCAGTAAGCACACTGAAGTTGGAAAAGCACATCTCCAGCCTACAATGTGCCTCTTCACTAACCAGGAGGAAGGAGACTTAAAATCACATCCCAAAGCGGGACGGAGTACTGACTGCCCATACTCATTACTGTGGTGTGTGGCACTAATTAAAGGGAGCTGCAGGCTCGTTCCTGCAAAGTCCCACTTCAGCTCCACATCTGTATTAATTAGGGTGAGAAATACAGGAAGAGCAGGTCTGACCGCAGTGTGCAAAAGACACCGGAGTCAGGAGACTCCAGCCCTGCGGCCAGCTTGCTGTGTGGCCTTAGGCTTCAGTTTCCCCCTCTGAAAAGAAAGGGAGGAGGGATGGACCAGATGAAGCTTTTCAAATAGTTTTCATGCATGTGCAACTCTCGATCATGCGGTGGCACCCACCAGGGGTTGCTAGGACTGCCAGAGAGAGGTCATTCTGTGACTGATTTCACAATGCCTGCTATGGAGCAATACTGGGGAGTGGTAGCGCTCACCCCTCATATTTATTGCCCTACGCTAGATTATTCCAAGGCCTCTTCTATCTCATGAATTCTGCAGCTCT
Source organism: Sapajus apella (assembly GCF_009761245.1). NCBI lineage: Eukaryota > Metazoa > Chordata > Mammalia > Primates > Cebidae > Sapajus > Sapajus apella. Next base: position 5,187,762 of record NW_022436973.1, on the reverse strand, counting down.
TCCTCTCCTTAACCCCAGCTCCCCTCGAGCCCAACAACTCCCCTCCTCAACCGCCCACCCCGCATCCCCCTCACCTGGATGTCAAGCAATGTCTGCAGCTGGAGAGCCGCCTCCTTCTCCCCCAGGAAGAGAACAGCTCGGATGGAGGCTGGGACCTGAGCCTGTCAAAGAGAACCACTGCAGAGCTGCTTCTCCCAAACCTTCAGGGAGCCTCACACACTGATTTCCTCCTCCATCCCCTGTAAGATGCAGGCAGATGAGCCCTAAGGACAGGGTGGGGTCCCCCCATGACTGGGATCTTTGTGTGTTATGTTTGGATCAGGAATTGTTGGATGGATGTCATGAGGGCAAAAGGTTCAAGCTGTGTTGCAAACCTTTCTAGATGACCCGCCCCTCCGGGCCTCCGTTTGTCCATCTACAAATCGAAGGAGGTCCAACCATAAGGTAAACAGATGCAGGACCTCCATGGACTCTGCTGCCCATCATGGCTGGAGAGGAATCTCTTCTCTCCTCCCTTCTCAGCTCGTGAGGTTTATGTGATCGAAGTCTGAGCCAGTCAGTGTGTTGCATTCACCCCCAGGCCGCACGGTTGGGTGTGCAGGGACTCCTAAACCAAACGTAACTGAGACACAAAGACACTTTTGCTGACATCTCTGGGAAAATAATCTCTCACTTTTTCCTAATGGATTTAAAGGAGAGACCAGGTGAAGTCAGAGCTGCTGGGAGCCTTTCTGCCACCAAGGGGCATAGGGTGGTTATGTGAGAATGGCAGTCTCCCAAGAGAATGGGGCCAGAAATGGAGAGAGAGAAACCAGGTTCTAGTGACAATATCTGAGATCCTGGATCAAGCCATACTTGAAGCTGGACTTGGCTCCTGGACTGTCCAGTGACATGAACCAATGAGCTCCAAGCTTGTCAGGGCTGAGTTTTCTGTTGGCTGCGGTAAAAGTCCCTGCCTGAGAGTCCTGGTCCCAGCCCTAAGCACCCCCGGGCACTGTGAATGTCAGGAGGCGCCTGGTGGCTCCCAGGACTTACTAGGCTAAGGCTCTCCACCTCCCACTCACCTGAGTGGCCTGCAGGGCACTGACCAGACCAGGCTGTGGGGGCTGTTTTCTGGCATCAATCAGGACCACCACCCCCTTGGCTTTATCTTCAGGCCTGCGGGTGGTAAACAGAATAGGCAGTCTTGCTGGATGGCCTAGTGGAAGGTGAGAGAATCTGGCTGCTAGAAGCTTTGATTTATTGGTAAACTCTTCATTCTACAAGAACAAGTTCCAATGCCCCTTCCAGGAAGCCCTCCATGGTTCTTCTCCAGGCAAAGCCCTTTGCCTTCTCTTTGGTGCTCCTGCAATACCTCAGGCAGCCCTAGTTTATAGCCCTGCTATTCCTAATTCTAGCAACTAACCCAGGTACAATGGGTGAGTCACTTGGGACTCACACACTCTTTTTGTGTAGGCAGAATCCTTATTTTGTTCATGAATACAACTCCCTTCAAAAAGCCATGTTCCCCCAGGGCCTGGCTTCTGATTGGTTGAGACAACAGTAGTGACCCAATTCCTCTGGCCAGTGATTGGTTTAGATGGGGGAGGGTCATGTGACATTTCTGGCCAATGAGATGTGAGGAGAAGTTTTCTGTGGAAAGGGACTTCTGGGAAAGACATTCTGTCCTTTAAAAAGTTCTTACAAAGAGTTATGAGGCAGAGACATAGAATGATACATTTCCTTAACAGACAAAACATTTTGAAGGGAGTATCTGTTGATTGCAGCCAAAACGCCCTTGCAGGTTCAGTCAAATTGCAATGAGCTTACGGTGGGCCACTTTTCAGTGACTATCTTAGGATTTTCCAAACTCTCCCAATTGTCAAGACTTATTAAAATACTGATTCCTCACCTCACTGCTCCCCTATCCCCACCCCTGTAGCCATCTGGACAGTGGGTACAGGGTAGGCCAGGGACTCTGTGTGGTTCCAAGCACTCTCTGCCAGTCTGATGATCAGGCAGGACTGAAAAATAGCCCCCAACTGCCGTCAAGCCTTATAACCCAGTCAGTGCACAGATAACACTCGAGGTGGCCCAGTGGGAGGATGGAGCTGTGGTGCTGCCATCAGTACCTTGTGGGCTGGGCAAGCTGTTTCATCTCCCTGAGTCAATTTAATCATGATAGTACCAGCCTTATGGGCTGTGGTGAGGACCGATGAATTCATTCGTGTAAAGCACTCAGTGGCTGCACAGAGTAAATGGGATGTGAATATTAGCTATGATTATCCTAGAAGGGGAAACGGAGGCACAGAAAGGCCCAGTGGCAGACAGTGAGAGGAGACTCTGGGAGGTGATTTTAACACTCTGACTTTATGTCCTCGCCTCCCTCTGGCGATGCCCATGCTGGACAGTGATTTTTTCCAGACCTGTCTCTGCCACCAACCTGGAGGCCCTTAGAAGCCAGGGCCCTATGTGAGGAGCCTCTGTCCCTAGCACCATGTGGCATGAAGCCAGGCCCAGAGCAGGGGCCCAGCCAATGTTCACTCAGAGCACAAGTGGAGAAAACCAGCCCAGCACACAAGCACCTAGTACGCACTGCACGCCACAGTTTACACCCCCATGCCCCCGCATCCCTGCCACTTGTGCCCAGTTTGGTCCTTAGAGCCCTCTTGGTCGTGCCCTTTATTCAGGCGAGCTTTAGGGCAGGGGCATTATTTCCCCATGGTTGCATAGCAAGTTGGTGGGATCCCAGAGCTCTGTTTACCATACTAGCCACTTTTTTTGTTTGAGACAGAGTCTCGCTCTGTCACCCAGACTGGAGTGCAGTGACGTGATCTCAGCTCACTGCAACCTCCACCTCCTAGGTTCAAGCAGTTCTCCTGCCTCAGCCTCCTGATTAGCTGGGATCACAGACACGCACCACCATGCCCGACTAATTTTTGTATTTTTAGTAGAGACGGGGTTTCACCATCTTGGCCAGGCTGGTCTTGAACTCTGACCTTGTGATCCACCTGCTTTGGCCTCCCAAAGTGCTGGGATTACAGGCGTGAGCCACCACGCCTGGCTGCTGGTCACTTTATAGCACAGAAAAGGGGGTCCCATCTCCCACTCAGTCCAGAAAAGCATTCCACCTTGGACAAGAAAAAAAAATTGTCACTGGCCAGCAGGTGGCAGTGATGGCTCCAGTGGGATGGGATGCATGAAGAAGGTTCCAGAGGGTTCCATCACCTTCCACCACTTACCCTCAGAAGCAGACCTTTAGGTTGGGTTGGGGATTATTAGCTAGTCCTGAGCAGCATCCACTCTAAGCCTGCCCTGGTTGGAGGCTGAGTCCCAGAGGAAAAGAGGGTGCTTCTTTCCCAGCCAATCTATTATGTCTGAATGGTGGTGGGGGTAGGTGTATTAGGAGGAGCGTGAGAAATCAGCCTGAGTCCACTCATCATTCACTCATTTACTCACCCACTCATTCTTTCACCCTCTCATTTATTCATTTACTCATTCACCCTTTCCTTTGTTTATTCAAATATTTATAATTCAGTTGACAGCTCAATTATCACTTCCTCAGGGAAGCCTTCCCTGATTTTCCAATTGAAATTAACATCCCCTATTATTTTCACTCTACAACAGTGGTTCTCAAAAGTGTGGTCCCAGGCCCAGCACTGCTATCCTGGTGATAACAGTATCACCAGGAAATTTGTCAGAAATGCAGATTTTCAGGCCCCACCCACCCCTCATCTACTGAATCAGAAAATCTGGGGGATGGGCCCCTGCAATCTGTTTTAACAGTCCACTGGGTGATTCTAATGCACCCTCAAATTTGAAAACCTGCTGGGCGTGGTGGCTCATGCCTGTAATCCCAGCACTTTGGGAGGTAGAGGTGGGCAGATCACCTGAGGTCAGGAGTTTGAGGCCAGCTTGACCAACAGGGAGAAACCCCGTCTCTACTACAAATACAAAATTAGCTAGGCGTGGTGGCGCATGCCTATAATCCCAGTTATTTGGGAGGCTGAGGCAGAAGTATCACTTGAACTCAGGAGGCAGAGGTTGCAGTGAGCTGAGATTGTGCCATTGCACTCCAGCCTGAGCAACAAGAGCGAAACTCTGTCTCAAAAAAAAAAAAAAAAAAAATTGAAAACCACTGATCTATAGACATCCCTCTTGTCTTCATCACACTGTGCTCCTGAAAGTTTCTTGGCCATGGCTTGTTTCTTGCACCCTGTCCGCCTCTCCCACCAGCCTGGCAACCGCCCGATGGCAGGGACTGAGCCTGTCTTGTTTCTCCAGCATCTGTCTGAGGACGGGCTCTGTGAACAGAGACTGGATGGAAGGACATGGACTCTCCACTCCACTCAGTGCCTAATCCAGGGCTCTGGGCCCAGAGGGCTAAGGTGGGGATGGAGCCATCGGGGTGGCCCAGACGCTTACCTGGGGATGGCGCACAGGTAGGAGAGTAGCTTGGTGACCTCTGAAGCTGTGCACCATGGCGCCTCCCAGGCTCCCTCTGTAGTTGACACCAGAAGCAGGGGCCGCCCGGCCCTGTCCCGGCCACCTGGAGGAGAGAGGGTGCACATGGGCAGTGAGAACTTTGGTGGGGCCCTCTAGGGAACCTCTCCTGTGGCCTTCAGACCTTTGCCCATAATGGCTCCTTTGCCCAGAACACCCTTTCTCCTTTTCCTTCTGTGAACTCTGAACTTCTACTCATCCTTCGAGACCCAGCTCAAATGCCGCTTCCTGAGGAAAGTCTTCCCGGAATGTCTTCTGTGCAGAGTACTCTCTCGGTATAGGGTACCCGGGCAGGCAAAGCTCCTGGCACGAGCTCTGGGGTCACACAGAAAGGGGTCAGGTCTCCACTCTGCACTGACTCACTGTGTGTCTGTGGGCAAGTGGGTGCACCTCTGAGCTTAACAGATGGGGATCTGTTAAGGGGGGGAATAATCCGCTGAGCTTATTAGGTTATTTCGAGGATGGAATCAGCACCTGAGCAGCACTTCACACACAGCAAGAGCTCAAGTCGGTGGGATCCCAGACTGAGCTGCTCAATCACTGGTTGTCACAGTGATCACTGTCTCTGTTCTCGTCTCCAGTCCACAGGTGGTGAGTGTCCCGTGGCTACCAGCTCACTATTTCTTCTTGCAGACTTTCAACCCTGTGTTCCCGACAGGCTATTTCCTGTTCCAGAAATCTGGGCCTGTGCCTCACTCTCCCCACAGGGGTCATGAGGCTGAGGCACCAGGGGCCAGCACAGCCCATCCTCACGGGGGTGGCGGAGAGGGGAGGGCGGGGAAGGACAGCAGCGGGGGAAGAGGCCCAGGCCTTGGGAAACCACGGCTGTCCCGCAGCCTGGACTCAGAGCCCTGCACTTCAGCCACCTCACTCCGGGCTGCCCTGCAATGACCACCAGCCGCTCCACGTGGGCACCACCCTCTACGGTGTGCAGAACCCTTCACGGCTCATGAGGCCTTGGACAAACCTGACCACCTTCACGAGTGCTGCCTCACAGGGGTCCAACCACCTGGAACATTCTTTCACATATGTCTTAGAATCTGACATAATATTTAAAATTAAAAATATATATATTTGTGGGTATATAAATATATATGTATATATCAATGTTATATCCTGTTAATATTATGGATTTGGTCGGTTTCCCAATCCCACTGACAAACTTCAAAAGGCATTTTGTTGGGGTTGAGAGGAGAGACTTGAATAGGAACTGGAAATTGATTAGTCTGAGGTCATTCTTTTTAATTTTGTTAGGGGGCCGGGGGCAGTGTCTCATGCCTGTAATCCCAGTACTTTGGGAGAACAAGGCAGGAGGATGGCTTGAGCTCAGGAGCTCGAGACCAGCCTGGGCAACATAGCAAGACCGTGTCTTTACTAAAAATAAAAAAATAATTAGCCAGAAGTGGTGATGTGTGCCTGTAGTCCCAGCTGCTCAGGAGGCTGAGGCGAGGTGAGATAATCGCTTGAGCCGGGGAGGTTCAGGCTGCAAGAGCCATAATTGTGCCGCTGCACTCCAGCCTGGGTGACAGAGTGAGACCTTGTCTCAAAAAAAAAAAATTTTTTTTAATCAAGTGCACTAATAGTACTGTGATTATCAGGGAACACATGAAGTGTTTAGGGGATAGAATATGAAGATTTATAGTATTTTTATAAATACTTCAGAAAAAATAGATGAAGCATGACAACATGTTAAGATTTATTAAATCTGGGCAATGGGTACATGGGTATTCATGATACTATTCTGTCTACTTTTCCATAGGTTGAAATTTTTCATAATATAAAAGTCAAAAAGAGGCCAGGTGTGGTGGCTCATGCCTGTAATCTCAGCAGTTTGGGAGGCTGAGGCCAGTGGATCACCTGAGGTCGGGAGTTCAAGACCAGCCTGGCCAAGATGGTAAAACCTCATCTCTACTAAAAATACAAAAATTAGACGGGCCTGGTGTCGCATGCCTGTAATCCCAGCTACTGGGGGGCTGAGGCAGGAGGATTGCTTGAGCCTGGGAGGCAGAAGTTGCAATGAGCCAAGATTGTGCCACTACAGTCCAGCTTGGGTGACAGAGCAAGACTGTCTAAAAACAAAACCAAAAAAAAGGTGAAGTCATTAAACCATGAGAAAAGTGCACAACTTGTGAAGGTAGAGATGGTGAAGGTCTCTCCAAAATCCTATCGCAGCTGTTGGGTCCCTTGGGTCAGGAAATGCTGCATCATGCACCTGGGCCCATTTTGCTGATGAGGAAACTGGGGTGGGGAAGCAGCTTCCCAGTCCCCCATGGGCCCAGGTCCCCAAAGTCTCCACAAGGGTAGAGACCATGTCTGATTCACCCCCTGAATCAGGAGTGATGGTGAACCTTTGTCTGCTGTAAACCTGAGGCCTGGAGCTCAACTGCAGTTCTGACGGTGCTACACTCCCTTGCTCTATAACCTTCTATGGCTCCTTATGGCCTTGAGGAGAAACTGCAAGCCTTTGGACCTGGCACTGAAGTGTCCTGGGTTCTGCACACTCTTCCACCCTCATTTCATAAACTAGGTGTTGGGGCGGAGCTGTGTCCCATCCCCCTCCAAATTTATACGTGGAAGTCTTAACCCCCCAGTACGTCAGCATGTGGAAATAGGGTGTTTAAATAGGTAATTCAGTTAAAATAGGATTACTGGGGGCCCTACTAGAATATGACCAGTGTCCTTAGAAGAAGACATTTGGACACAGAGGGAAGACCCCATGAAGACACAGGGAGAAGATGGGCATTTGCAAGCCAAGGAGAGAGGACAGAAGGAACAAACCCTACCAACGCCTTGATCTTGGACTTCCAGCCTCCAGACCTATGAGGTAACTGATCTCCGTTGCTTAAGCCACCCATGTTCTGGCAGTCCTAGGAAACTAATATACTACGTCTCCCCTTGCCACCAACAACAGATGACAACACCCAGCTTTGTTCACCCTATTCCTTTTGCCAGGTATGCCCTACTGTCCTATCTCCATCTGGTGAAATCCCCTCATCTTTCAAAGACCAGCCAAGATGCCACCTCCTCCAGGAAGACCTCCTTACTGCCTTCCCTCTTTAGAAGCCGTTCCCCAACCCCAGGTTCCCAAAGCAAATGTAGGCCTCTGTGAGATCCTGCAAGTCTGAGAGCCTCTTATGGGTGTGCACTGGCTCAAACTCATTGCTCTATCCTCATGCTCAGTGCAAGGCTGGGTAATCAATGTCTGATGGATGCATGAAGGAACGGAGGGTTGGAGCGACACCTCTCAAACTTCATTGGCCTAGGGATCTTGCTGGAATGCAAATGCTGGTTCAGCAGGCCTGAGATCCTGCCTCTCTCTGGCTCCAAAGTCAGTCTGATGTAGGCGGTCCCCAGACCACACTGTGAGCAGCAAAGGGCTCACACACTCAGGACATTCCATACCGGGACACGATGGTCATGCGATTATGTGTCTGGTTCACGTGTCTGGTTCCCCACGCTGCCTGGAACAGGGCCCTGCACACACCCAGTGCCAGCTGTGGTGTGATCACAGCAAGGGGCAGTTATCCACCTGATTTGTCTTCAGCTGGGCCAAGGGGACCCCTTTGCCCCAAACATCATCCCTCACCTAACGGCTGGCGCTGAAATACCATCATTGGCATCTCAGAGTCTTGGCTTGAAGCTGTGCCGTTCACAGATATCATGAGCCTCAGGTGAAAATAAGGGTGGGAAGTTGGGTGGTGGGTAAGTCGGGGTTACCAAAAGTTGCTGAAAAATGTGTTGCGCCTGTCAGCAGCGTGAGTCACTCCAAGTCTGGGGAGGGAGGAATGGTAAATAACTGAATTTGCAAGCAACTAAAAGCATTTTTCATATTGAAACAAATGCGAATGTAATCTAGTTATGGATATTTAAAATGCATAGAAATTTTAAAGACAAAAAGGATTTCAAAGATCTCTGTGGAGCAACTGAGCGCTCAGGGTGAGCTCTCAATCCCAGGGGCTCTGTTCATTCACTTCCGCATTAGAGATTTTCCAGTGAAAAGACAGAGAAGCTTTCTCCTAAGGCTTCGTGCCTGTGGCCCCTAATGCCCAGAACCTTGATTATGTTTCCTTACATGGCAAAAAGGACATTGCAGATGTGATGAAGGGCAGGACCTTCAGGTGGCGAGATTAGCCTGGATCCTTCGATCTAATCATAGGAATCCTTAAAAGCAGAGAACTTTTCCTGGCTTTGGTAGGAGCAAGGTGCCAAGATAAATGGAGGGTGAGGAAGATGCAACATTGCTGGCTTTGAGGCTGGAGGAAGGGGCCACAAGCCAAGGAAAGTAGTGGTCTCTAGAAGCTGGAAAAGGCAAATAATTAAGCCCTGCAGACACTTGAATTCAGCCCAGCGAGATCCATGTTGGGCTTCTAAGGTACAGAGCTATTAGAGAATACATTTGTGTTGTTTCATGTCACTAAGTTTGCAATAACTTGTTATGGCCACAATGGGAAACAAATACAGTGTCTATTAAACAAGCCCCATCCCTAGCATGGGAACAGACATTCACACCTGCGTGTTGATCAGCTTCTTTCCTGAGAATTCATAAAATTCATGGGAATTTTATGGAGAACAGGGCTGGCCTGGGGCAGAGCTTGATCTTGGAGCACAGACTCTGGGGACTGTTTGCGCTACAAGGAAACTCCAGCAGAGGCTGGGGTGGATGCAGAGACACCGGCAAGGAGATCACTGCAGCAGGCAAGAGACCACATTGGTTTGGACTTGGGTGGGGTGAAGCCAACAGATTCTGAATACAGTTGACAGTTAACAAATTGAGGATGAAGTCGTCATCTTTGACTGCCATGTGGAAAGGCGGGAAGGTTGGGAAGAGTGAGGTGTGGGGATGTGAAATCAGGAGCCCATATTTGGACATGCTAAGTTAGAGACGCCTGTGAGGCCTCCACGCAGAGACATCGAGTAGTAAACAGCTGGATGGATAAGACTGGAGTTCATGGCCAGGGCCCCGGCTGGAAAAATCAGTGTGGGGGTTGTCAGTATGCAGAGAGCATTCACAGCAAATATTCCACCTCCTGAACAAGATCTCTTAGGAAGTGAGTGTAGATGGAGAGGAGAAGGGGACCAAGGACTGGGCTTTGGGGGCCCTTCAGGATTTACAGGTCTTGGAGATGAGAAGACAGGAAAGGAGGCTGCAAAAGTGTGGCCAGTGAGGTGGGGGGAAGATCAAATGGCAAGTGAAGGAAGACTTTCAAGAGGAGGAAGTGGCCGTCGTGCTAAATGCCGCAAAAGTGTCAAGGGTGATGGGGACTGAGAATTGACCCCTGGGTCTAGAAACATGGAAGCCACTGACGACCTTGACAAGACCTATCTCAGTGGTGAGTGGGGAAGGGATTCTGATTAGAGTGAGTGGAAGAGAGAAGGTGTGGAGACAGGGGACGCAGACAGCTCCTCCATGATGTAAAAGGGCGAGGGCGGTAACATGGGGGCTTAGAATGGCTCATGTCAAGCTGGGCAATATTGCAGCATGTTCTCATGCTGATGGAAATGGCCCAGAGCCAAAGACCCCCAGGAGGTCAGTGGTCAGGAATCGAACACAATTAGCTTGCACAATTGTGTGAACTTTTCCAGTTTTGTTCAGCTCAAGGGTACGCGTGGAGAGTTGAATCTCATGGAGGTTGGGATTTCTCCATGTAAGTGTGAAGATCGAAGAGAAAAGCAAGTGAGTGAGAGTGTTTGAAAGGAAGTGATTACAATGGTGACTCTGGACTCTAAGCTACAAAGAAGGGATGTGAGGATGTGACAGAGGGTGGAGGAGACATGATGGGGAAGGGATGTGATGGAGGGTGGGGAAACATGATGATGGGGAAGGGATGTGATGGAGGGTGGGGAGACATGATGATGGGAAGGGATGTGGTGGAG